>NC_135487.1:34811624-35111624 GCF_052094955.1 Ictidomys tridecemlineatus
ATCTCAACCCTCCATTCTCTGGCATGAAGACTTTCTTAGATTAAAAAAAAGGGCCCGGACTAGAGCCACCACCGTACACTGGCCTCCAATCCCTCCTACTGCATCGGCACCAGCAGGACACTCTGGAGGAGCCCAAAGTCCACATCGGAACCAAATCCATCAATATCTGCTGCTACCGAATGGAGGGGTGTTCAGCACTACAGGCCCTAGGCCTCAGGCCCTGTGTCAAGGGCTCACCAGAGCAGCCAGGATGGCTTGGGCCTTCTTCCTGCAGGAGCTCCAGGCATAGTCTAAACCACCCGGATATAGCCTCTACAGAGTAACCGGCCTTGTGAAATGTCCACAGAACCCAGAAGGATGAGAGCTGCCGGGAGGACTTATTCCACCAGCTGGTCTTACTGGAGACCGGAAAAAGGGAAGGGCCCTGCTGGATGCCAGAGGCAGCTGAATTTCCCAACCTTGTGTTGGTCCTGTCCAGTCCCAATCTAAGACTGGGCTCTTCTCTTCCTGAGCTTTCCCCATCTCAAGCAGGAATCCCAAGGCCTTCCCGGATACTCTTTCCTCTAACACCCTCACCCCACCTCACCCCACCCCAAAACTCACCTGGGGCATATTTAGAGAGACTGGCCCCTCTGAACAGGACCTTCACTCCTCCGCAGGAGGAGAGGGGTCAAGGTTGTGGCCAGGGGTCTTTGCTTTCCCCCTCTCTCGCAGAAAGACTAGCAGTTAGTTGGACTGCGGCGTGGTCCTGGCCGGTCTGCCGCGCCCAAAGCGAGTTTCCAGGAACGATGGGGGTGGAGAGAAAAAGGGAGGGCGAGAGAGAAATGGGGGTCAATGGCTGGGAGTTACCTCATGTCCCCCACCAACCAGCCCATAGAATCACGAACTGCTTTCCGCCCCCAACCTGCAGGTGTTTGGAGCCTTCCCCACTCCCCTTAAAAATGAACACTACGCCTAACCAATCAGGAATAACTATTTAGTCCAACAACAACAACCCCTCCCGGCAGGCTGCCCAGAACATTTTCGTACCCTCCAAATGGGATCGGACTGGTTTGGTATGGTCAAATTTGTTTTCTAAGCATGGACGTGTCTACGCAGTTTACCCTGCAACCGGAGCCAGGCCCTGGCCACAGTGCATAAGGGTCTCCCTGGCCAGACGTGGATGGGTGGGGGGTATGTGTCCGGGAAGGTGAATAGTCAGTCTCTCCAGGCCCTGATCTGTGGGGCAGAACACCAAGTCCAACCCCCTCCTCCAGGAACTCTCCTGACCCCGATCTACCCACCTCCAGCCCAAAGCGAAACCAGAACCAGATTCCAAGGGCTCTATTTCCCTTAAGGAATGGAGTCCGGATTGGGGGTGGGTAGGTGTCTGATAAATTCAGGTCCTTTTCCCCCCTCCCTTCTAACAGAAAGAATAAAAGAAAGAACGAAAGTAAGTAAGTAAGTTAGGGTAAGTAAAGTGAGTAAGGGAGAGAGAAATAGAGGGGGTAAATTCTTCATCTTTCCCTCCACCAGCCCTACAAAATGGTTTTTGATTTTTCGGGGTTTAGACAGGCAGAATAGGGGGAATTCTAGTAATTTGTTGCAGTAATAAATAAGGTAAAAGGGAAGGAGGGTTAAAAACCAACCGGATACCACTTCCAGGGGTGTAGCCAGATTTAGTTTGCTTTTATTTTTCCCCCTGTGGGTTTTGTTTAATTTGTTTTGCCTAAATTGTCCAGTTTATGATCACATCGAAGTCTTGGATTAATTGCAAAGGCTTCCTTCCTTTTGCCGAGCTCTGGTGAAAATACAGGAATAATTCTTCCTCGAATTTTGATCCAATGCGGGCGATTTTCTTTCTCCTCTCCTAATCCAAATGGAGAAAGAAAGAAAGAGGGGAACCCACCCATCCCCGGTGTGTTATTTCGGGGTTGTGTTTGCTTTATGACTGAATCTCTGTCTGACCCCTCCATTTTCTCTCCCTACCCCAAACCCAACAACTTGAAAACAAAACTGGAGGGCGGGGGGTAACAGGACTGCGCTGCTTTGTTCTCCTTCCAAAGAAGCTAAAGGGACTTGCTGCCGCGCTTTGGGACGATTATTTTTAATTAAAATAGGATGCTAATGATGATGATCATAATGATGATGACATTGGCAATCACAACAACTGGCAAAACAAAATCCTTTCTTCTCCAGCCAGGGCAGCACTGACCCCGTTCTTCCAAGAAGCCCGAATTTGGCTGTGGTCACCCATGCGACAGGCATCTGACCCTCAAGGTAACGTCGCTTATGAAGAAAAGGGTAGGAAAATGTCCCCCGGAGGTGATCCCGAGGGCCCCCACCCGTGGCGCAAGGCCTTGGAAAAATGCATCCATTGTCCTTACCGGGCCTCCCTTCTAGACCACCGCTGCCGGCCGCACCCGCGAAACTGACCAGAAATGGGCGAAGCCGGAGTGCGGCGCGAACCCAAGCCGGCGGCTACCGGCTGGAAGGCGCGGGCCTCTGCAAGCGCTGCTCAGCTTCGAGCTTGGAAGAGCCTCCCACTCACCAACGAACCCTTCAAACACCGAGGCGCAGATTGACCTCCCGACAGAGCAGCAGCCGACTGGGCTCTGTCCGCCCATCCAAGCCAACACTGGCTCCCGAATACATCATAATTTGGAATAAAATGTGAAATCCCGCTCCCCGCCCCCATGCCGACGTCCCCACTAGCGCCTGGATCTCTCGCTCACCCTCCCCCACTCCCGCCCCCAGCGATTTGCAAATGCACCTCTAAAGGACACAGGCATACACGCACACAGCTCGGTGTGGACAGGGCCACACAAGGTCCAGCCTCATAGGAGGGAAGCAAATAAACACAACCAAACACTGCCCCACAAGCCGACATGGTCAGACCCGCACGCTTCCCAACATGACACAACGAAATCAGTTAAACACAGTCACTCACGGACACACAACCCGACACAGGATCACACAGGCGCGACCTAACAACGAAGCCACCCAAACACAATCGCCAAGACCACACAAACCCAACAGGCAGAACCCGACTCCAGTTGAGAAAGGAAACGGGCGTAATTACACACACAACGAATAAACGGCAGTAGGGCCTCGAGGGGGTCCAAATCTACACACCCAAACAGTGCAGGCACCATGGCACGGGGACACGCAACCTATCGCCCAAAAGACCACATTCGGAAACAGCCAACATCGCCCACAGCTCACACACACGCACTCTCACAATCCCACCGCATGCACACAACCACGAAGAAGAAATGAAAACCAACCACCGCCTCGCGCATTTCTGTATATTGCGTAAGGAAAAAGGGGAAGGAAGGAAGAGAGTCTCAGAGGCGGGAGGGGGACGGCGAGGGCGGGGGTGTCCGTGGAAAATGCCCCCCCGTCTAAAGAAACCGAAGGAAAGGGAGCGCAGGCATCTTCTGCGGGTGTGGGGAGCGAGGGAGGAAACTGACGAGGAATTCCGTGGGAGGCGGGAGGTCGCTTCTCCCCAACAAAAAGGCCAGAATGCTCACGTTTTTCCGTACGGGGGGACGCGTGTGGCCATTTTGAGGCCTGCTCCTTGGCTATGGAGGCCCGGCCCCTCCGCAGTCCGCTCCCCCGCCCGCCCGCCCGCGCCCGGCTCCTGCCCCACCGCGCTCTAATCCCGCTCACGTTCCAGGCCTCGTTAGCATGGGCCGAGGCGCGCCGGGGCCGTGTGCGCCGCGGAGATAAGGCACTGCCGCGGGTCCGCCCGCCCCCGATAAGCGCCTCGGCCATTATGGGCCAAATGATTCATTTTAATTTGGCAATTTCACCGGAGGGAGTGGGGACTGGTTGCGCGGCGCTGGGACCGGCTCCGGAATGCGCCACCGAGAGAACTGAGCGCGCTGTCTACGACCGGGCGGGTTCAGCCCCATTTCTCATCCCGGGGACCTCTCACGAATCCTGGCTCCCTACAACCTCACTCATTCCTTCAGCCTTCCAGATACCTTTCTTTGGCGACTCTCATCCCAACACTCTGTGCCTCTGAAGACCACCAAGACATCCCAAACCATCACCTGCTGACTCTTCTTCCTTCCTTCATTCTTTCTCCAGTGTCCTAGACACCCGGATTTCAGTGGACAGTTCCTCTTATCTCAGAAAGCCCCCCAACTCCTCTCTGGCCTTCCACCCCTTTCTGCTCTAAAATGGAGCCAGTAGCACAAACCCAAGGGGGCTCTAAGAGGGTTGGAGTGATTGAAGTCAATAGGGGATTAAAATATTCATTCTGCTTGATTTCAGGCTTAGCCCAGTGCCCACAATCACCACTCCCCCATAATATTTTTAACAAACACTTTAACCTAAGTACTAAGTATACTACAAATATTTTTAATTTTCATAACCAGTCCTGAGGAATGGGTGCTTTTGTTATTCTCAGTTTACAGATGAGGAAACTGAGGCACAGAGTAAAATATAATGTTTCCCAATGTTACATTTCTAGTGAGTGGTGGAGCCTGGGTTTGAAGGAAATTTAGCCCCGGAGTCTCAGCTAAAATGGGGCGTTAAGAACTTAGTTTGGGCTGGGCATGGTGTCGCATGCCTGTAATCCCAGCAGTTCCAGAGGCTGAGGCAGGAGGATCAAAGCCAGCCTCAGCAACAGCAGGCACTAAGCAACTCAGTGAGACCCTGCCTCTAAATAAAATACAAAATAGGGCTGGGAATGTGGCTCAGTGGTGGAGTACTCCAGACAAGATCTATAATGTACAGCAGGAAGTGGAGTACAGTGCCAACTGGGTAACTGGGGCTCAACCTATGGAGAATATATGAATTTATTCTTTCATGTCGGAGTGGAAGGAGTACAGGCTCAAATTTTAGCCATTTAGCTCCAAACCTCATTTTCTTCCTCCGTAAAACAGGGAGATAACTTCTGCCTCACAAAGTTGTGAGAATAAATACAATGACCTTTAAAAGGTGGCAGTGGTGGGTGATAGTCTATGTACTTAATCAACCCACAGCCCATGAAAACATCGTATGCACTTGCATAGGAGATCTGGATACCATCATGGAGAAGAAAAATAAGGCAAAAAGAGATGTAAATTGGCCCAAACTTAGTGACCCAGAAGAAAAGCCAGCAATCAAGCTCATTGTCCAACTCCCAGTCACAATTTTTCTCATCGTGCCAGGCTGCTTGTCCCTCTTCTGTCTCCAGTTTGGGCTCTTTTTGGAGTGTGAGAACTGGGAAAAGCTCCTCATCTGTCCAGTCATAGGTTGAGTTCCAGTCAAGGACTGATCCCAAATTGTACCCCTCTCTGAGTTCTGATCCCTCCAAGGTCGTGTGGATGACTCCCTGAGAAGGTGCAGTTACTTCAGTGCAGCCTGTCTCCTCTTCCTGTGCTCTCTGATGAAAGTCAGCTGCTGTGTGGATACAGGTAACTTTCACAGAACCCCACAGTGGAAGGCCACCTGTGATCTGTGATACACACACACACACACACACACACACACACACACACACACCTTTCCTTGGCTGTGACACTTAATAGAAAGAGTGAGATCCATGTAATTATGAGTTAGAAACCCAATCTGTCACTCTTGGGCTATGGGACTCTTGGGTAAGTCATTTCATGTATGCAAGCCCCTGCAAAAAGAGATTTGCCAATCCCATATTGGAGAGTCCAGCTGGGGACTGCTTCCCTAAGAAAATGAGGCCTGGACCAAGGGCTGAAGCAAAAGGACCATAAGTTCATGAACGGAACAGAAAAGAATTCAATAGGAATGGAGCAAGCCTATGGACAATTTAAGGATTGTTTGGAACCTTTTGTCCGGTGTCCAGTGCCCTATATAGGATCACATATGCTTTTCTAGAAGACTGTTTGGCTGCAGTGTGGAGTTGGGATGGGAAGGATTCTGGAAGACCAGTTCTGGGGCCAGTGTAGTGGTCTGGGGAGGGAGAATTAGAGCTTGTTCTAGGTGCTGGAAGAAGATGGCATTTATGTAGGATGTAAAACTAGGTTTGAAGGAATTGGGTCTGGCAGGCAAGAAGGAGGGAGGAATCCAGGAGTGTGGAGTGTGGCTGTCATATTGGAGATAGGTGAGTCCTCCTTGAGATGGGGGGAGAGTTCTGGAGACCAGAGAGCAGGGGGTGGGATTCTGCTTTTTATTTTGAACTCCCTGAGTTTAGATGCCTTTGAGGCACCTGCCGACTGTGGGTTATTTTACAGGGCATGAAAGAACCCTGCCCCCTACACATTGAAGAGCTGTCTTGAAGAAGTGGGGACAGGTGGAAAGGCAGAGGGTGTGTCCAGGCGTCTGTCTCCAGGGCTGGGAGCGGGCGTTCGCCATCCCCCTCCTCCACACAAACGCGATCTCCTCTATCAGACTGCCAGCTGTCCCTGCCCAAGTCCCCAAGCCCCCACCTGGGGCTGCCTGGGGCTGGGGGCTCGTGATGTCTACACCCCTCCCCTCCCCAGTTTCCGACAGTGGGTGGAAAAACGGAAACTGAGCGCTTAGCCAGGCGCCGCCCGAAATAGCATCTGGTGCCTGTCGGTCAGCTAGTTGTCCGAGCGTCCATGAGAGGGTGACGCGGCCCTCGGCCTGGCCAGGAAATGCCACCCCTCCTCCACCCGCCCCACTCAGGGGCCTCAGACGGGCAGGAAACCCGGAGCGCCTGGGTGGGGGTAGTGACGGTGGGGAGAGAGGTTTGGGACCCGCACTGGTAAGTCTGGAGTCTGGCCCTGGAGTTAAGACCCAGCGGGCAGAGCAGCTTAATTAGGCTTCTAAATGAGGCCATTCCCTCACCACCGATGAAGCCAAGGCTCCCTCCACCCGAGGCTCTTACAGTTTTTCAAGTGTTTCTGCCTACCCTGTCACTGGGTACTGGACTCTCTCTGAACTTTCTACTTTCGGTGTGTGCAGTCTGATGGCCGACAAGGTTAAATAAACCAAAATTTTACATTGCCTTTCTATGTGCCAGGTACTGCTCCTAAGCACATCAGAGTTTCAATTCAGTTAATCCTGACAGCAACCCAATGAGTTGGGGATTCCTAGGACCTCCATTTTGTAGTAGCACAGAGAGGTTGAGCATCTTGCAGAGAATGCCCAGCTAGTAAGTAGTGGAGGAGAATTCATATCCAGGTTAGTCTTGCTTCAGCCACTGTGCTTCCAAGGCAGCAATCCAATAGGTAGGCCCACCTGAGCTTCTGTCCTTCTCCCCACTGGCCAGCTGCAGGATTCAAAGCTAGTTAATCTGAGTTTCACTTTCCTTGTCTGTAGAGGGAGGTGATAATTGTCCACACAGCATTCTGGGGTTTATAAGGATTATTGTTAATGGTGAAAACTTCAATCTAAGGAGATGTCATTATTTCCTCCTTTCACTTGCATGTGACTGTTCTCTTCATTTTTGTTCTCTTACCCAGAAAGTACCCTTACCCTACCAGTTAGCAGGCCTGAACCCAGAATTCCAAGCATGAGAGTCATCTTTCTACTTCCAAATCCCAGCCGGGCCACCAGAAGTTTCAGGGATGGAAAGACCTTATTCTAATTCCTGATTCTCAAGGAGGACAGTCAGAATGCTCTTTATCTTGTTAGAAAAGTCAGTTTATGGACCCCACTCCAGGCCTATTAAATCAGAGACTATGAGAAAGGAGCCAGCAATCCAATTTTTATTTGTTTGTTTGTTTAGTACCAGGGATTGAACCCAGGGACTTAACCACTGATTCACATCCCCAGTCCCCCTACACTTTAATTTCGAGACAGGATCTCACTAAACTGCATAGAGCCTTACTAAGTTGCTGTGGCTGGCTTTGAACTTGTAATCCTCCTGCCTCAGCCTCCAAAATCACTGGGATTATGAGCATGTGCCACTGTGCTTGGCTAGCAATCTGTTTTTAACCAGCATTCCAGGTGAACCCTGATGCACACAAAATTTGAGAAACACTGCTTTAGTGTACAACCCCATGTGTAACAAAGGCTAAAGTAAGATAATTGAGGATGTGAAGAAAGCAATATGTGCCAGGCAAGGTAGTGCATGCCTATAATCCAAGCATCTCAGGAGGCTAAGGCAAGAAGATCATGAGTTCAAAGCCAGCAAGCAACTCAGTGAGACACTGTCTCTGAATAAAATGCAAAATAGGGCTTGGGATGTGGCTCAGTGGTCGAGTGCCCCTGAATTCAATCCCCAGTATCCCCTTGCTCCAAAGAAAAAGAAAGACGGCACTACGCTTTCTGATGTTTCAGAGCTCTTTCCCTTTCTCCAGCTTTCTCCATGCTTCTTCCAGAAGTGTCCAGAAGACCAAAGCTGCATCCTTGTAAAAGGAATACCACTTCAACTTGTCTGTCCTCAGGAACAGAGAACTCAAGACAGCTGTGCACCAATGGTTTTCCTCTCAGCTGCGAAGAGAGTCACAAAACATGTGCGCAGCCATTAACTCTCTAGCTCACAAATACTTGTTAATGGTCACCAAGGTGGGGCTGTGGCCCATATGTACACATCAGTGAAAGGAACCCATGAGCCCTGAAGGGGACTGTACCTGGTGAGCACCTATTCTGCTCTACTTTTGTCATCTGATCCTGCACAGATCCTTCTGGGCTTTGGAAGCATAGAGATGGCTCTCACACTTGGAATTCTGGACTCAGGGCTGCTGGTATGATCCCCCTTTGAAGATAAAGAAACAGACTCATGTTACCTAGAGTCACTAAGTTGGTATACACCCAAGCCTGCTTGGCCAATATTTCCTTGACTCCTGTTGGCTATTAGGAAGTGTTTGTTACTTTGGGTGAACTACTTCAAAATCTTGAACTCTTTGTATAGTATTGTGATAGATTCTGGCTGAAGACCCTGTGATCCTTAAAGAAAGACAAACAGCCAAAAGTTTCATGAAAAGATGCTCAGACTTACATTAGAGAAATGCAAATTGTTAAAACCACAATGAGCTATCATGACACACCCATTAAAATGGTTGAGGGTTTTTGTTTTGTTTTGTTGTTGTTGTTTTTTAATCCTAAGGATTGAAGCCAGGGTGTTCTGCCACTGAGCTACATCCCTAGCTGTTTTTGGTTTTGCTTTGAGACAGGGTCTTGCTAAGTTGCTGAGGCTGGCCTCAAACTTGTAAACCTTCTGCATCAGCCTCTTAAATTGCTGGGATTATATGTATGTGCCATCATGCCTGGATATAATGGTAATATTTAAAAGATAGACAATATTAAGAATTGAGGAGGATATAGATCAACTGGAATTCTCATGTGCACTGTTGAAGGGAATGCAAAAATCTTTCAACTGCCTTGGAGAACTCTGGTAGTTCCTTACATACATACAGTTTATATATACGCTTATTGAGAAGATTAAGAAATGTGTGTCCACAAGGACACTTGGACATAAATTGTCACAGAAGCTCTATTCATAATACCAAAAACCTAGAGATACTTCAAACGTTTATCAACAGGTAAATGGATAAACAAATTGTGGGACATTCATGCAATACTACTCAGAAGTAAAAATGAAACAAATTACTGATACATTCAAAAATACAGAATGACCTCAAAAACATTATGTTCAGTGAAAGAAGTCATTATATAGAGTGTCTGACTCCATTTATACAAAACTCTAGAAAAGGCAAAGTGAATCTATAATGGCAGAGTTCAGAACAGGGGCAATGGTGGAGGGGATTGATTTCAAAGAGACATAAGGGAACTTTCTGGGTAAAGGAAATATTCTATCTTGATTGTGATGGTGATTATGCAGTATATAAATATATTTGTCAAAACTCAGCAAACTTGGGGCTGGGGTTGTGGCTCGGCGGTAGAGCACTCGCCTAGCATGAGCAAGGCCCTGGGTTCAATCCTTAGCACCACATTAAAAAAAAACCTCAGCAAACTGAACATTAAAATGAGTGAAATATGTATATACATCATGTCTCAATAAAGTTGCCTACAAACCTTCTTTGTAGCCTTGCTCCAACTCCACCTCCTCCAGGAAAACTTCCCTAATCAGCCTGCCCCGCCCTAGCCTGCATTGACACCTTTCTCTCCCATCCTCCCTCTCTTTCTCTCTTTCTCTCTCTCCTGATTCACATGCCCGGAATCTGCCCCTTCCGTCTACTCGTGCTGCTCAGAGCCAGGCACACAGACATGAGGTAAGAGCTGGGAATAAGAAAGGAACTGAACTGAAGGTATTCAGAAGAGTGACAGGGACTTCCTCCAGGAAGTAGAGTCCCTTCTTCCTCTGACCCTCAGTTTCCCTATCTGTCACAGGGATGAGGTGGGGAACCCTTTTATCTCTTATCATCTCTTCACTCTGCCTCTCATCTCTGCTGTCTCTATCTTAAGCTTGAACGAGTCTGGTGCTGAATCTTCTCCTCTTTCCTGCCCCTGGCCCTGCCTCTCTGTCTCTGTCTGTAATCTCTCATCTTTGCCTCTCTCTTCCTTTCTGCCTTCTGTTCAGGCTCTCAGGGAGAACTCCAGTTCAGAGAGGCACCCTGCGGAAACAAGCCTTCAGGTCTCCTTGTCACCTTTCTCTCAGCTGGTCTTCGGCTCTGTGGGGTGGGGGAGAACGGGAAATGAAAGCGAGGATAGAAAGGGTGGGGGGAGATTTTCCAAAGCATCTTTAAGGAGACTCACAGGCATTGGGCCAAGAGGACTCCGCCAGGTAGCTATGGGTCACTGGGAAAAGAGAGAGCAAATAGCCTCTCTTCCACATGGCCCAGGTCCTGGGTGTGCAGCCCAGGACCTGCTGTGTAGGACAAAGCCTCATAACATGGTTAAAGAAAGCGTGAGGAGCACCAGCACCGCCCCCCGCCACCCGCAACAATTTCTCTGTCTCAGTTTCCTCATATCTAAAATAGGGGTTAAAAAAAAAACACAGGGTTGTTGGAAAGATTATGAGACACATACAAAGAGCTCAGCACAGTGCCCAGCAACATTTAATATGTAGAAGTTATTGATTTTTATTATAAACCTCTGCTCCCACCCACAATCCCAAGCCCCATTGTATTCAGGCCTAGGGATAGCAAGATGGAGGAGACAGAGGCACAGGCAAAGAATCACAGTACAGCTTAATATTTGTTCTACTAAAGAAGGATGTACAGAGTGCTTTGGAGTCTAAGAGAGGTAGTGTGTGCGTCTGTGTCTGTGTGTGTCTGTGTATTTTCGGAGGGGAGGAGCAGAAAAGATTTTGTGAAACTGGTATCATTTGCCTTAGACTGTGAATAGCAAGAGGAGATAGTAGGAAAGAAAAATATAGCAAGTGCAAAAGTCCAGTGGTGGGAGTGGAGGGCCCGTGTGGAGACTGCGAGAAGCTCAGTGAGGCTGAGGCTCAACAGCTGTGTGAAGGGGCTCTTGGTAGGTGAGGTGAGAGTGTAGACTAGGGGTAAGTGTACTCAGCTTACCATACCCAGCTTCACCCATTCATTTTATTCCACATTTACTAAGGATCTAGTTTGTGCCAGAAAATATCCTCTGTGCCTGGATATCAGAGATGAATATCTGTGCTCCCTGCCTTGGAATGCATGCCCTGTGCTAGGTTAACAAATCTGAGTTTTTTTTCCAACTTTGATCCTAAAACCTGAGAGGGAGGACAGTCACTTATCCTCTCTAGAACTTGGCTTCCTCATTTGCTCAGTGGACACAGCCCCTGCTTACTGGTTCTTTTTAAACAAACACATTTTGAGCAGCAGTGCTGAGCCCCATGCTGCCTACCGGGAATGTGGGAGGAATTGGAGCCCACTACAGGCCTAGGAGAATCAAAATGAATTGAATGTAATTGCATCATGCAGGCCTCTGGTGGCACATGGATGGACGTTTTTTTTTTTCTCCCAGGTTAGTCTCATCATTATCTTGCTTCCTCAGAGTCTTGGGGGAATAGGGCCTAGCTGAACTGGGTGGCAGGAGGGAGAGGAGTGAAGACCAAGTGAACGGTAGCGCGCTCTCCTGGCATGCGTGCGGCCCGGGTTCGATCCTCAGCACCACATACAAACAAAGATGTTGTGTCCGCCTCTCTCACTCTCTCTTTAAAAAAGAAAAAAAAAGAAGACCAAGTGAAGCTCCAGGAACAGAGAGAGCCAAGGGTTTGGTTGCCTTTGTATTTGGGGCAAAGCAGAAACTCCTGTGTCCCTTAAGCATCTCTACAACATGGTACTGCCCCACACTTGAGTGTCTGCCTTATCTGCCAAAACCCTCCCAGAAAGGGACCATGTCTATGGTTTGACTTTGACCCGGCATATTCCCAGATGCAGTAGGAACACCACAGATGTATGTTGAAGTCATTGGAGGGACATCTCTGAGAGAGAGAGAGGTAAACCACTAGGTAAGAACCTGGGCTTTTGATTGGAATTAGCTAGCCCTCTGGGTCCTAGAACCAGCCACAGAGAAGTGTGAAAGTGCATCCTGTATGGCCTGGGAGGAGAGATCAATGGTTCCATGATCACAGGCGCCGTGGAGCAGCAGCCCTTGCTGGGGCAGCCCTTCCCTGGAGGTGAGAGGTAGACTCTATCTCCACTGATAGTCTCTGTGCTGGGCAGGAAGGGGATGGCAAGCAGGGCCGGTAGAGTGACAGAGCCTGGTTAGGGGTCTGGAGCACTCATCAGAAGCCACTCAGCTGTGGGACACCCTGCCTTCCATCCAAGGCCAAGACCTGATGTCACCTATCAAGGCAGGACACGGGCTTTACGGAACCCAAGCACATGCCTACCTCAGCTGTCTCTCTGCCCTACCTATGAGAAGGAGAAGGAGAAAAAGGAGAAGCAGCCCACATGGGCTCTGAAGTTCAACAACAGTCCTGAGTTCAACTTCTGACTTGACCACTTACTTTACCTGTGTGACCTAGTGGTGGGGGCAGGGGTAGGAATCACCTTCGTACCTGAGACTCTATTGCATCCCAGGAATAATCCTGACCTGCTGCAGAGGTGACGAGCATGGGCTCTGGAGCCAGACGACTGGGCTTGAATCCCGGCTTCTTATATTGGCTGTGGGACCGTGGGGCAATTTACTTAATATCCCTGCTTCTATTTTCTACCCTGTAAAACCGGGAACAATAATAATATCTACCTCATAGAGCCGTTGTGTGTAACTTATTATCATAACATTGAGTTGTTAAGCTAATTAGATGAGAGAATATATGAAATAGTATTTTCCGTAGGATCCTGTTAAGGTCTATAAACAAGTCAAAATTTAACACCTGGTATTTTGCCAGAGAAATGTTAAGAGTTCCTAAACAAGTCTGGATGGTGCCTAGTAAAATGCCAGAGGGAGTGGTTTGAGAAGTAACAAAAGCGAGCCATTAAGTGTGGAGATTCCTTATTGGTTGACTGATGTATCTAGTTTATGCTAATTAAGATAAGCTGTGCAAAATGTATAAATAGCTCTGTTGTCCTACAGTAAACGGCTCCCATTCCTGCTGTATCAAAGTACAAAAGTTATTCGTCACCCCCCCCCCCCCCCCGTTATTCTGCTGCAGCCGGACCCCTGCGGCAGATGGTGGCCCGTTTCGGGGAGCCCCGGGACACTCGGGGGTAAGTGACGAAAAAAAGCTGCCCGTCCATAGATAGGACGGGAGCAATGTGCTCGTCCCTAGACAGATAGGGCGAGAGGAAAAATGGCCATTTCCATAAAATGGAGAAAATTGATACACTATGTTTGTGTCTTGTTTTGTCTCAGTGTATTGCAAGCCCGTCCACAGCTGGCTCTTCCCTGTCCCCCAGGCTATTTTGCCCAGCCAGCCGGGCTGCGGCAGGATCCACAATGCAGCAAGCAAACAGAATGGGCCCCCTAGCGAGCAGTTTCTGGCCTCTAAAAATAATTTCATCATCTTCCCCTCAATCTCAACTTCATTCCACTGTCCTAAGCCAGGGCGTTTTTACTTTTTTTTTTTTTTTTACTTTTTTATTTTTTTATTGGTTGTTCACAACATTACAAAGCTCTTGACATATTATATTTCATACATTAGATTGAAGTGGGTTATGAACTCCCAATTTTACCCCAAATGCAGATTGCAGAATCACGTCGGTTACACATCCACAATTTTACATAATGCCCAATTAGTAATTGTTGTATTCTGCTACCTTTCCTATCCCCTACTATCCCCCCTCCAGGGCGTTTTTACTTGTTGCAGGTCTTTTCGCCTGCTTTTGTCCCAGTTCTCTGTAATTTTGTGCACTTCTATATCTGCATGTGAAGCTAAATGCTTGTGTACCTTGGAGGGCTGTGAAGTCTGAATGAGGTACTGAGTAGGACTCTGCTCAGTGATAGATGAATATAATTCTGCACATATAGGAGTGAGCACTAAATGCACACCTGTAAAGGCAGAGTGTAGTGGTGTCTTTTCATTCTTCATTGTGCTCCCCAGAGTCTAGTGCAAGGCCCCTAGCATAGCAGGAGAGTGAAGCAGGCCTTTGTCATGTTGCTTTTCATTGGATAAAGGGATTGTGACTGTGCATGGTTTCTGCCCTTGGAGTTCCCAGTCCTGGGTACACGTAAGTAACGTACAATCTAGTTGTATTGAATTCTTCAGGTCAAGAAGAGGACCGGAGAAAGGGTTATGGAGTTTCTTTCTTTCTTTCTTTTTTTTTTTTTTTTAAAGAGAGAGTGAGAGAGAGGGGGGAGAGAGAGAGAGAGAGAATTTTAACATTTATTTATTTTTTCTTAGTTCTCGGCGGACACAACATCTTTGTTGGTATGTGGTGCTGCTGAGGATCGAACCCGGGCCGCACGCATGCTAGGCGAGCGTGCTACCGCTTGAGCCACATCCCCATCTCCTCTTTTTTTTTTTAATATTTATTTTTTTGTTAGAAACAATACCTTTATTTTGTTTATTTATTTTTATGTGGTGTTGAGGATCGAACTCAGAGCCTGGAGCATGTTAGGCGAGCGCTCTACCACTGAGCCACAACCCCAGCCTGGGTTATGGAGTTTCAAAGAAGAAAAATATTCCTTCCACATGAAGATTCCAGAAGGTTGGCTCCAGATGAGGAAACAATGCAGGAGTTGGGGAGGGAGCATTTAAGCTGGGCTTTGAAGAGCTTTGAACCTGTGGAGAGTTTGGAGGCTAAAGAAACAATACCGGTCAAGGCAGGAAAGCTGGGAACTGACTGCGTAGGTATGTGTGGACTGACTTTCCTTTCCTGTGGTGTGTACAGGGATCAGAGAGGGCCTGGGTTTTATTGCTCCATTTCTAATTTGCTGATTCCATGGCAGGCAGTAGTGTGCTCTGGGAGGCTGGCTGGAGTCCTGAGTGAAGTCCCAGCTCTGTGCACTGGAGCAAGTACCTTCTCTCCTTTGGCCTGTGTCCTCACATGTACCATGAGGGCCAAGTGGTCTTCTGAGGGGCCTGCAGCTCTTACACCTCTGAATACCTGATATCATCTTTTCTGTTATGTTTTCAACTAATGCCCCTTGCCCTGGAGGCCCCAGACCTCCCATGAAGAAGCAGGACACAGAGCCCTCCCCAAATCCATCCTTTTCCTGGAGTTCAGCCCCACCAGGAAGTGGGAAAACAGGATTTCCTCTGAGGATGTTCTTTGTGACCCAGACAGTTCCGGTTACAGAAGTGGGGAGGAAGAGATAGGGAGCATCCCCCATGCCTCCAAACACTAAAGCACCTTTTCGGGGGGGGGGTATGTTTTATGATTTTTTCTTTTCATTTTACTCAGACTTGAGCTCCTTAAAAACAGGGAAGGTATAATTCAGAACTGGAGAAAGCCATGCCAGTATCCCTTCAAACAGAAATGATTGCTCAGTCTCTCAGTAGAGAGAACAGAAGTCCCTTTTTCCTTTTCAATTGTGAAGTATGTTAAACATAATTTAAAAAGGAGGAAAATCCTTTCCTCACCTCTGCTTGTAGAAATCCTTCAAGATCTTTCCCGGGGCTTACCTACAAAGCTTTCTCTCTCTGGTAGCAAGACTTTCCTTTCTCTGGTCTTTAAAACTACTGTTCAGCTCTATTTCTGGAACCATCATTTCATGCAGTCACAGCATGTCAGGGGTCACAGTGGTAACACTTAATTTCAACAAGTGGAAAACTAAAGCCTATGATTTGCCCAATGTCCGAGTTTGGATGACAGTGATGATAGGAACTCAGTTTTTGCTGACTCCTAATTTGGTGATCTTTCTTTCTTTTTTCTTTTTCTTTTTCTTTTTTTTTTTTTTACAATGAAACCCTTTTTTTATTTTTCCTTTATCATTTTATTATATTTTCTTTATTTATATCCTATTTTTTATTTTTTAAATTTTTTTTCCTATTTTACCAAAAACTTTGTAAAGAAAAACAGTTGATAATAGTTGCCTACAGCCTCCATAAATATAAAAAGGGGTATCTTGAGATGAAATGTCCATGAGTTTTCTTTCTTTTTTTAAAATTTATTTTAATTAGTTACACATGACAGTACAATGACCTTGACATGTCATACATTTGAATCAGATGGGATATAATTTCTCATTTTTCTGAGTATACAGGTTGAGAATCACATTGGTCATGCATTCACATATATACACACAGTAATAATAATGTCTATTTCATTCTACTATCCTTCCTATCTCCCCAACCCTTCCTTTCCCCTCCCCTCCCCGCCCCTCCCTACTTAATCTAGGTAATGCTATTTTTTTTTACTTGTATTTTTTCTTTCCTATCATTGGCTCCCTGTCCAAAGCCCCCTCCTCTAGCACTTATAGCTATTCACATCTCCATGCTTTTGCAAAAGCCTTCTCCCTCTATCACAAATATCCATTCTTCCCCCTTTTCCTATTGTTCCTGATTCTGTTAAAAAAAAAAAAGTCACCATCTTTGCAGAACGTTCTCAAAATAACTTTCCTCATTTCTCTTACCATAGTCTTCCATTTTATGCAGTTTTATTTCAAGTACTTATCTGACTATTGTTAGTGTTTGCATGCTTCTCCCTCGTTAGATTCAGTAGCAGAAGGTAAGGTTGTCTTGCTCAGCATTTAGCTCAGTGCCCAGCAAGATCAATGTGATATTACTGAGGTATAAGAAAGGTGCCAGATGGAGAGGAAAGATGGAGAGAGTGTCTGCTACTGGGCTAGAAGCTGTGGATGAACAGTAGGTAGGCGGCCTGGTTAACTCCAACTGTCTGACTTAGGCCCAGTTTATACATTGTATCAGTTTCATCATCTGTAAAGAGGAGTTAATTATGCCTGCCATACACATTTCAGTGGGGTTTTTGTTGTTAGGATTATATGAGAAAATATGTGGGATAGCACTTGGAAAAGTGCAAATGCGAGATGTTACTGTGAAATTTATATTAAAGGTAGAAAGACCTCTTAGTTAATTTGCGAGGCTATGGAAAGTTCTGCCCATGTGAGCCATGACTTGAAAACAAGGGCAAAGAACAAATTTTGTTCCTCTAATTTCCAGGAGCCCTCATGGTACAGACTCAGTATTAACTTTCCACTATAGTCATTTAAGTGAACCCTTGATCATTAAAAGAGCTGCAGTTACCTCCTTCAGGGCATAGAAGTAAATAACTAGTTTTATGCTTGAGGTTATAGGGCAAGAGGCTCCTTGCTGAAGGAAAAGAATGTGAGGCAGTTTATAGGACTGTGCAGGAATGAAAAAGAGCACAGGCTATAGTATTTGAAATCATTCATTCAGCTCCAGATCCATTTCTTGCAGCAAGTTCTTCCTGAATACTTGGGGCTTCAGAGACTCTTGGGTCCTGGAGTTATACATGAGCTTGAGTCAACCTACTTGGGTAAGTTCTTTCCCCTTGGGTATTCCCTTATCCTTAAGGAGATGTTACCAGCTGTGGTCAGCCAGGAAGCTTAAATTAACTACTGCACATGGAATGATCTGCACAGTGTCCTTGTGAGCACATATAAACCTCTAAAAAGATGGAAGCTGTCACAATTACTCTGTTGAGGCTTCTTAAAATATCACACAATTGGCTTTTTATTCTACACTCTCATAACTTTTGCAACTTCCCCCTAGAAGCTCCAGAGTCTTCACAAGGCTTATCTAATGTTTACATTCACTTATGTGGGGGCTTAGCACAGGGCAAGGGAAGGAAGAGCACATTAACATGGAGTATTGTTGATTTCAATTGACCAGCAGAGTGAGGGACATCTGAAGTGGGGAAGGGGTAGGTTGACAGCTGGCCAAAAACCAGACTAATGGGTTTATTTCTCAGAAGTTGGGTAAGAGAAGCTCAATCATTTTCCTATTTCATTTGAAGAAGCACTCATGTACCTTGTGATGCTGCAGGACTGGATGACAGAAATGCAGAGAAATATCACTTGAGAAGAATACCACAGTTTTTAATCCAATTTTCCCAGTACTGATGAGTTTTCCAAAGATACCTAAAGACCATCATAGCAGTTAACTTTCTATAGCAAACACTCTTCTTAGAGTAGCCTTTTTTGATCATCTCTTTTCTTGGCATGTACAATAAAAGATGTGTTTTGTTGAATTAATCTGCAGTCTAAATTCAGTCTCCAAAACTGCTTAAATATTTTATCAGAGGTCTTAAGTTAGATGTCATAATAAGTGATCAAATTGAATTTTGCCTAAGTCTCAGGCTCAGTTTTTGAGGTACAGAGAGAGCTTCTTATGTAGTATAAAAATTACAGGGTTCCTAGAAATAAAGGTAAGACAAATGATAAGGCTGTCAGTTAATTCAGTAACACTCTGTTTTTTCAATAGTGTGCAAAACAAATGGTACCCACATTCACTTCTTGGATGAGTGCTAAAGTTAAAACAAAGCATATCTGAAAGTGACATTACTTAAATTTACTCCAAAGAAACATGCAAGTGGATTTTTTTTGCTACTATTTAAATGATTAAAGCTCTGAATGATGCACATGAAACCAAAGGGAAAGACATTACCTTTTATGAATTGTAATTTTAACTTGAAAAAACAACAATGCAGAGAAAGACCCACTAACTAGTCCCTGGTTCCAGTGGGGAATTACCATGTTACTATATATGGGCTTGCAAACTTTGTTTTACCATGCTATTGTCCCAGAAAGCCAGAGCTGGCCAGGTATGGTGGCATACATCTGAAATTCCAGTGCCTTGGAAGGCCGGGATAAGAGCATTGCAAGTTAGAGGCCAGCTCAGCAATTCAGCAAGACCCTGTCTCAAAATAAAAGGGCTAGGGATGTAGCTCAGTAGTAGAGCATCCCTGGATTTAGTTGGATTGGAAATTTAGAGATCCAAAGTCTATTTCTTTCAGTTTACATATCAAACTTTAATATAAAGCAATCACATCTTAACTTCAGTAAGGTTTATTATCTATGAAATGAGTGAGCGCTTTTTCATTTATATTCAGAAATAACAATTTAAAACTTAATTTTTAAACAGGTGGAAGTTGGCAATAATTACTGATAACACTTGGATGGATCTCAAGACATTATGCTGAGTGAAAACAGCTAATTTCAAAATGTTATACACTGTATGATTCTGTTTATAGGACATTCTTAAAATTATAAAATTCTAGTAAAACAGATGAAGGATAAGGGCTGGAGGTAGAGTATGTTTCAAAAGGGTAGAGATAGTTGTGTGAATCTGAGTGATAAAATTTTATAAATATTAAATGAGTACATATGAAAATTTGTGGGCTGGGGGTATAGTTCAGTAGTAGAACACAAGCTTAGCATGCTTGAAGTCCTGAGTTTGATTACCAGCCCCCTACCCCACACAAAAAAAGGAGATTCAAAAGGTCTATGGTTTATTTATTAATAATGAACCAATTGTCAATTTCTTGGTTTTGATAGTTTACTATGATTCTGTAAGATGTTATCATGGGGGACATTAGGTAAAGGGTATTCCTGAATTCTGTGATTTATTTATTTATTTATACTAGGGATTGAATCCAGCATGACTTGACTAATTTTTTAAAAAATTTGAGACAGGATCTCACTGAGTTGCTGAAGCTGACCTGGAACTTGTGATCATCCCACCTTAGCCCCGAAGTCACTTGGATTGCATGTGTGCATTTGGCCTCTGTATAATTTTTGTATCTTGCAGGAGTTGAAAAACAAAAGTGGGAAAGGAAAAACTATAGCAGAAAACAAAGGAAAACAGTCAATTTAGACATTTTTATTGTTGTATTTAAAAATATTAAGACATTTGAAAAAAAATCAAAAAGTTTATAAAACACACTCATACCCAATACTTTTCTTATTTAATAATAGCTAATGCTGTATGTTGAACATCAACCCACCAGATCTCAAGTTTTACTTGCAGAGTTTAACTAATATACTTATGAGGAAATACATACCTTATATGAAATATCTTAAAATATTTTAAAAAGTAACTTTCCCCTTAAACTCAAGAAGGGCTGATTTTGCTAATTCAGCCAGGGTCAGGGTAAGTTTATGGTTTTTTACTGATACTGGGTAGATGCCTAAATGCAACATGCTAGGAAAATGGACTTTTTAAAACACACAACATAAAACAGCAGTTGAGAGAGTTGAAGAGCATCTATTTATCTAAATTTGTTGAAATAATTGTTAGGAGTTTTTTCTTTTTTAAAAGGTTTCAGTGATGCTGAATAAGAATCTGGCCTCCTCATTAGCCAGTTATCTCACAGACAATCAAGTCATTTGTTCAGCTCTTTGTAATCAGCTGTTACCAAGAAAGAGATTGACTCCTACAGTGATTAGGAATCCAAAACTACCCAAAGGCTCTGGCTTCTCTAAGTACCTTCAGAAGACACCAGTTCTTGTATCAGAAAAGAAAGAGTTAAAGGTTTAAAATAATTTTGGCAACTGTCTGAGACGTTTTACATCTAAAAAGGTACCTACTGAGTTCATGCTATTCATTTGCTTTAAAGTTTCAGAAGGTTGTAAACTTTCAGGAAAAATTGGGACATCCCTTTCATTTTCTTTCTCAGGATGTTGAGTAAACTCGGCTTTTCCAGGCCGGAGGTTCACTGCAGGACCAGGCCTGAGGTTCTTTAATAAGAAAGCTGGGTTTTCCTTCAACTGCTGAGTTACTTTAGGCTGCACAACTTCATTTGTGATATTTCTCAATACTGGTACATCTGTGTTAGTGTCCATGGATTCACAGTTATAGCAATTAGTTGTTTCATAGGTATTCCTCAAAGGTTCTTTCTGATGACCAACTTGTGCAGGTATGGAAGTAGGGGTTTGATTCAATGAATGGTTACTCATACTATCTGCAGAGGTGGGAGGATCCTCTTCATCTCCACTATTATCACTGCTTTGTATGAGTCCATATCTCTTTAAGTATTTTTTGGTTGCAAATGACATGTTGCTTGGTGAAATTAAGCTAAGTCCCACTGTGTTTTTGTCTGTATTAATATGTAGAAGGCTAAAAGATGAATCACAATTATTTTGGTTTGATCGAGTGAGAGACAGTTGTGACAGCTGATTTTCATTTAAATATTTCAGTGCTATAGCATTTGCCTCCATGCTCAAATCCACACCAGTGGGGCTTAAACCACTCATGCCAACATTAGCAAAAGACATGTAGTTTAATCCAGAGATCACTGCTTCTGGGCTGATGCATGCCAACACACTGAAAGACACAAAATAATAAGTCATCATTTTGAGTAATAGAGTTTCATCTAATGCGTTCCTGTCTATGAAAGTAACAAAAGATTTCAGCTTTAAGTGCATGGTGCTTTTTATCTGACTACTCGGACACTTAAGTTTCCATGACCTATCTGCCCATTCAAGGGATAAATACGATAACCTAGAAAGTAAAATTCATGATTTACAGACTGAAAGTGGAATACAAATTGATTTTCTTTTTTTTTTTTTTAAGAGAGAGAGAGAGAATTTTAATATTTATTTTTTAGTTTTTGGCAGACACAACATCTTTGTTTGTATGTAGTGCTGAGGATCGAACCCGGGCTGCATGCATGCCAGGTGAGCGCGCTACCGCTTGAGCCACATCCCCAGCCCCAAATTGATTTTCCTAAATTTATTTATTTGTTTGTTCACTTACTCTGGTGCCAAAGATCAAACCCAGGGCCTTGGGCACACCAGACAATTAATTGCTCTACCACTGAGCTACATCCTCAATCTCTGATTTTCTTAAATATGTACATCAGTCATGGTTTTAAGAACAAATATAAGGCTCTAAATGTAAAAGTTATTCAATATTGCTGTGTCAAATAATTTTCAACCATTAACCCCAAACAGCTAATATTCAATGTAAAGTAAAATGAACAAGTAAAATGAATCACAAAACACATCTGATGATTTGACAGTACAAGCTTTGGTAAGTAGCTCAGAAAATTAAATTGCTCATAGTAGAAGAGATTTCCATTTGCAATAAATAAAATCATCAATTGGCCTCTGGATAGAGCCTTACAAATACACACATAAACTTTTTTTAAAAATTTTTTAAAAATTTAGTTGTTGATAGATCTTTATTTTATTAATTTATACGTGGTGCTGAGAATCAAATCCAGTGCTTCACATGCCAGGCACGTGTGCTACCGCTGAGCCACACTCCCAACCCCATAAATATTTATTATATAATCTAAAACTAACTTTTGTTGGTATTAACTGATTTGCCCTTTCCTTCATATCTTTTCCCCCAAAGCTGAAGTTAGTAAGTGGCAAGTTGAGAATGAAACTCATGTCTGCCATACTCTCTGGGGCTCTGTAATAACTGATTCACTACACTGTGTTCAGCAGTTTGCATTTTGCTATAAGAGAGTCCTTCATGCACTGTTTGTTGTGATAAACATTAAGTTCTGGTCAAAGAACATACTATGACTTTCCATGTCATCCCACAAAGAAATCCAGCTGTTTTACATGTGCCAGCCACTACTTAAATATACAGCCCAGCAAAAACCAAATAATGATCAAGTACTTTCATTCTTAAAAGCACCTGAAATTTCAAAGAAGCTACTTCCAATCATTAATACTCCCCCAAGTCAGTGGTGTCATCACCAAACAATGAATAGTGCTCAATAATGTTGATCTTTATTTTTTATTCTTTAAAAATGTGTGTGTATTTTTTAGTTGTAAGTTGGACACAGTATCTTTATTTTATTTATCTTTATGTGGTGCTGAGTATTGAACCCAGGGCCTCGCACGTGCTAAGCAAGCACTCTACTGCTAAGCCACAACCCCAGCCCTAATGTTGGTCTTTATAACTAGCTTGGAATTCTCCCTCAACCTTCTGGGTACTTAATGCTTCAGAGGCTATTTTATAAAATGGAAGAGATGCTACCAATTTATTTAGGCATTATTTTTTCATGAAAATGCTTTGTGAATATATCTTTCTGAAAATGTGAATATAAGTCTACTTTCTTTGCCTAATTCCTCAAAATAATAAACATTTTGCATTTTAAATCAGAAAACATATACATATTATATTTAAGTGTAATGTCTATAGATACTTATGTAAATAATTTGATAAAAGGAAATACAACCTTCTAATTCAAAATGTTAAAATATTTAGAAAAAAATTGGTCTAATTTTAAATATACCTGCAAGTAACAATGGTGGATAAGTTAGAATGTGGTAGGGAGTGATAGGAGGAGAGTATATTAAAAAACTAAATTCAAGACAAACAATCTACCACTCAATTAAGAGTTGTTAAAATTATTAAAGAAAAAAGACTGAAAGGAGATATACAAGCAAAATTTTAATAGTTGAGTTTGGTTGGTAAAAATATGAGAATTTTTTTTTTTTGGTCTACTTTTCTAAATTTTCCATTTCCAAAATAAGTTTATATTACTTAGCAGGAACAAATGTCAAACTATGTTCAAAATTCTACAATATTTTATACTATAAAATTTTTAAACTTTTCATATGAAGATATAGCTAAATGTTGCTATAAAATGTTTGCCAACAGATTCCTTTATAGAAACACTTAATTTAATTTATTGTTTTGAACTGAAAATTGAATTTTCCTTTTTCCAGTATTGGAGGTTGAACTCAGAACCAGGGAAGCACTCTACCATTTAATTACACTCTCAGTGTTTTAAATTTTATTTTGATACAGGATCTTGCTAAGTTGCCTTTGTAAGCCTTGAACATATGATCCTCCTGCCTCAGCCTTCGAGGTAGCAGAGATTACAGGCATATTACACCATGCCCAGTGAGAATTTAATTTTTTCACATTTGTTTCCATTTCCTTGAGCAAGTAAATTTACAAATCTAATTAGAATTTTAGAAACTAAAAACCTGTCTATGGGGGCTGGGTTGTGGCTCAGTGGTAGAGTGCTCACTTAGCATGTGTGAGGCATTGGGTTCAATCCTCAGCACCACATAAAAATAAATAAATAAAGGTATAAAAAATCCTATTAAATTGAGAGGCCCATTTAAAAAAAAAAGTCAGTTGGACACACTCCAAAAAAAAGGAATGTTTTTGCTTTTCAGATGACATAACTATGAAACTATACATCTACTAGCTAGCATATCTATGAAATTTTAACTTACACATAGATAATTGACTTAAAAATGGGTATTGCTTGTAATATTAAATGGAAATGCCTGTTTTCTGTTAAGAAAAATAAACAAAACTATATATAATAAAACAGCCAACTGTTTCCTAAAAAGTTGATTTTCTTTGCAAAGTTATTAGTTCAGAGAACACTTTTTCACTTTCTAAAAGTTTAATCATAAACATAAATTATTTTCATAGTAAATTTATAATACACATTGTTATTTAAATTAGGAGAACAATCTTGATTAAAACAATCTGACAGGGCTGGGGATAGAGCTCAAGTGGTAGCGCGCTTGCCTGGCATGCGTGCAGCCCGGGTTCGATCCTCAGCACCACATACAAACAGAGATGTTGCGTCCGTCGAAAACTAGAAAATAAATATTAAAATTCTCTCTCTCTCACTCTCTCTTTAAAAAAAAAGAGAAAAAAAAAACAATCTGACTAACTCACACTGATATACAAAAAAGGCTATACTTTCCATTTCATTTGAGGTATTTAAAAAACAAATCAAGCCCCATGTGGTGGTACATGCCTAATCTCAGTGACTTGGGATACCAAGGCAGGAGGATTGCAAGTTCAAGTCCAGCCTCAGGAACTCAACAAGGCCTTAAGCAATTTAGTGAAATCCTGTCTCAAAATAAAAAGGGAAAGGAAAGGGAAAGGGCTATAGTTTAGTGGTGGTAAGGTGCTCCTGGGTTTAACTCCCAGATCAAAAAAAAAAAAATCAAGACACTGAAGACATTAAAATAGGTGGCTGGGGCTAGGGTTATGGCTCAGTGGTAGAGTGCTCACCTTGCACATGAAAGGCCCTGGGTTCAATCCTCAGCACCACATATAAATAAATAAATAAATAAATAAAGTTATTGTGTACAAGTACAAAAAATATTTTAAAAAAATAGGATAGCTGCTGTTAAAAAATACATTGCCTAAAAATATCTACTAAAACTTCAAATGCATATAACCCTTTGATCCTACCTACCTACCTAGGAATTTATCTTACAAAGATACTTGCACTGGGGTTAGAGATGCAGTTTAGTGATATAGTGCTTACCTAGGTAAGGCACTGGGTTCAATTTCTAGCACTGCAAAAAAAACAAAAAACCAAAAAACAAAGATACTATATGATTACCTGTAGATGATGTTCACGTAGCATTGTCTAAAATAACAAATAGAGATCTGGATAAAAAGTCCATCAATAGAGGACTGGGGTTGGATATAGTAAATGAGTACAATAGAAAATGATGCAGCTGTTAAAATGCATGAGAAAGAACTATATCAAAGATATAATAATGTTAATTTAAAAAAATTAAATCACAAACCCTATCATACATATATATATATATACATACTTTAACATGTAAAATATTTCTAGAATACAAAAGAAATGGTTAATAGAAGCAATCTAAAGAAGACAGATTGAGAAATTTGGGGGGCAGGGGTTTTTTGTATTCTACCTTATATTTTTCCATATTATTTATTTTTTAAACCAGGAAATTTTATTAGATTTTTAAAAACAAAAAATAATTAACAGAAAACACATTAGCCTTAACAATAAAACTTTCCAGGTATTATTTTATTTCATTTTTGGGGGTACCAGGGACTGAATGTGCTGAGCAACATCCCCAAGCCCTTTTAAAAAATTTTTTTATTTTGAGATAGGATCTTGCAAAATTGCTTAAGTCCTCACTAAATTGCTGAGACTGGTCTTAAACTTGTGATTCTCCTGCTTGAGTCACCCAAGTCACTAGGATTACAGGCATAGAACACCATGCCCAACTCTGAGGTTATTTTTAATAAAAAGGGATCTGAACAGGGTATGTAAGTTGGACACACTTCTAGAAAAAGGAATGTTTTTGCTTTTTAGATGACACAACTATGTAACCATACATCTACTACTAGCGTATCGCCTTGTCACCGCCAGAAGAACGTTTAGACTCTGTCAATAAATCTCATTTCTCTTCTCCAAAGTATATACATCTCTCATATATGTATATAACAGATGTTACATGTTATGTATGTAACCTCTCCTACTAAAAATGAAAAAAACCTAAAATATAAAGATGATCTCATTCATTCTAGGTAAGCTGGCCCTGAACAAATGATGAATCAATTAAAGTACAAATTTATATCTTCTCCCATGAGACTGCTACAATATACCTAAAATTTATTCATCTTTTAGAACAAATTTTAAAAGGTTACCTGGCCTGATCCACTTTATGTGAATTTTTCTTCACTTTAGTGGGAGAATCAATTTTTACTCCCAGGCTTCTTAGTTGCTTAAGAGTTGCATTCAGAACACAATCTTTGTCCACCAGTCCTGAACTGTGTTTTTTTTTCTTTGTATGGTAAACATTTTGGGTTCTGGTACATTCATGGCTGATAAGTACTGCTTTAGTAGATGACTGTTCAGTTTCTTTGGAGGAGTTACTTAATAGATGGTTCACTTGACCCTGATAAAAAGAAAAATTACATATTTAAAAATTACTATTAACAATCTTAGGATAAGATCCTAAATAATACCATAAGGAAAGCCAGGGGAAGGCAAATTTACATTATCTTATCAAATTCTATAAAATATCTAGTATATCTGAAAGTATTAGGGGGTTTTTACAAAAGAAGTCCACCTTCATTATTTGTCAGTCCTTACAGGAAAGAGAAGAGTTGTTCTGTTTAAAAAACAAAATATTCATTTTTTAAACCAACATTTTAAAAATATATTGAGTAATATTCCAAGTGTTTTTAAGGATCTATAATAAATTCTGTAAAAACAAGTTTTAAACCATGCTTTCATTTACAAAATAGTAATATGTTTAGGGTTATAAATTAGACTTTTATGTTATTTTCAGAATTACTGTTTTTTTTCACTTTCTAAAAATGAAAATGCCCTGTGATACTATCTCTGCTTTTCTGGCATTAAAGCATATTTCATTCTCTGAGCATACAGGGTTAACACCAATCTAGGACCTAGCAGGCAAATAAAAAATATGTGTTCACTGATGAATACATGGAGTCCTAGTGAAGTATGTTTAATTAGCTGTCAATTACAAATAGAGAAATCAAATGTTCCTAGGTCAAAAATTTTGGATCTAAGTAATAGGCAGGGTCATCTTAAGTCCCAGTTCATGTTCTAAGTTTTCTAAGAAAATGAGGTACTCCAACTAAAGCTATCCCTACTGATTCTGTGCTCCTTTTGCTTTACACCACTTTTCAACTTGTCATAGAGTGGTTGCTTGTGTTCTTGTATTATTATTTCTCCTATGTTCTCGTAATCATCTTTATATATCCACTTTTCTTAATCCCCTTTCTTAGATTAAGCTAAACATTGAATAAACATCTGCTTACCTGAAGTCAATAAGTATTACCATAAATATTCCACTAACTTTTCAATTTTCAAGCTTTTTACAAACTCTTTGCTTTTTTGTTGTTGTTGTTACTATAGTATGAATTTAGCACAATATCAATACTTACACTTACATTTAAAAAATAAGCTTTTTTGCTGAGTATCTGATAACTGGCATATTTATATTTAAGTTATCATAATTTAAAAAAAGCTAAAAGAAATACATGATATACTGTTCATTAGGTAAAAATATTTTTATTTCAAATTCCCTATTAGTTTAAATCTAGGGAAAGTTTAACTAATATTACTTGTATTAAAAAACCATCTCACAAAAGATGAAATGCTCCCCATGTTCTTACCAATAAATCCTGGTAGATGTTCTGGTTATCTGATGGCTGATGAGACAAAGGTTGCATTACTTGCTCAATTTTTGGTTTCTCAGACGTTTCAGTATTGGTATTGGCACCCTCTGTTGGCCTGGTCTGTAAGCACATGCTCATGCTCTCTGCCAGCAAGGCATTTGGAAAGAATATCGGCACATCGGGTTCTTTTCTCACATCTGAAGAAGAGCTGCATGATAGGACATTTAAGTAAATGTTAGTATCTCAGTATCAAGGTACCGTTAACTGTATATTTGAAATGTAGTAACTTTGGAAGAAAAGGGTAAGACTCAAGCAGCATCTGGTTTGTATTTTCAGCTGGTGGTATATATAAATAAACCATATTGATAAGCTACATATAAACTGGAACATAATAGCTTTTCTTTTTTTCGGTAGTACTGGGTATTGAACCCAAGGGCACTTTACCACTAATCTACATCCCCTTTTTATTTGCTATTTTGAAACAAAGTCTTGCTAAGTTGCTGAGGCTGGCCTTGAACTTACAATCCTCCTGCCTCAGTTTCCTGAGTAGCTGAGGTTACAAGTATATACTGATGTGCCTGGCTTGTCCAATAACACCTTTTAAAGTTATGTTATGTGTAATGATTTCAGACAACTTTCTTTGAAAGTTGGAAAACAACCTGTTAATTTCTTCTAAATCTAATGCAATAAAATTTAAAATATATAATTTGCTCACTTTGAGTTTTAAAATAATTGTCAAGATCCTTGTCAAATGAAAGTTCATAAGTTGCCATTGATAGTCATATAGTTGATGGTATTTCTTTTCTTTATGCTTTTGTGTATTTTTTTCCAATTTTATACAGTAATAATTTATACTTTCAAAGTAAAAAATATGAAACATTTTAAGTAACTAGGGAAAGTAGTAGTATATTTCTGTTTATTATTATTATTATTTAAAAATTTTTTTAGTTGTTGATGTACCCTTTATTTTTTTACTTATTTATACGTAGTGCTGAGGATCAAACTCAGTACCTCACACATGCCAGGCAAGTGCTCTGTCACTGAGCCACAAACCCAGGCCTATTTTTTATTTTTTTAATATTTATTTTTTAGTTGTAGTTGGACACAATATCTTTATTTAATAATTTATTTATTTTTTTGTGGTGCTAAGGATCAAACCCAGGGCCTCTCATGTGCTAGGCAGGTGCTCTACTGCTGAGCCACAACCCCAGCCGGAAGTAGTATATTCTTATTAGAACAGTAATCTGTGGATTATAGAAAATGGAGGAAAGCAATAATGTTAGCTAGTAGAAGCAGCATTATTATTAGTCCAGGCATAGTTTAAAGTGCATCATCTTTTTTCTTTTTAACTTTTTTTTAAAGTTGTAGATGGACACATTATTTTTATTTATTTATTTTTATGTGGTGCTGAAGATCAAACCCAGGGCCTCATGTCTGCAAGGCAAGTGCTCTTCCACTGAGCCACAACCCCAGCCCTCAAGTGCATCATCTTATGTAAACTGTACCAAAAAAGTCTATGAGATAGATATTATATATCATCTCCATTTAACAGACAAAGAAATTGAAGCACCCTAATTGGATATGTTCTCTTGCTTCTTTTAACTCCCATTAGCACCTTATTTTTATGTTTTAAGTTGCATTTGTGTTTATTTATATTATAACTATCTGTGTGTTTATAATGCCTTGGGCACATTTCTTTATCTCGCTGAACCTCAGTTTCCTTTCCTGGGTTGAAAAACTGTGATAAAATTAATGGAGATGCAGAGAACCTAGCACAGTACCAGATGGGTGATCCGTAATTATTAGTTCAACTACTACTGCCTTCTCCCTGTGCCCCAAACATCAGATTGAGCCTTTATCTTCAACCATGTTGATCAATTTCACTTTAATGAAAACACCAGAACTTAACAATATTTAGATGCTAAGGCACTGTTCTAATTATGTTACATATATGAACTCATTTAATTCCCATAACAATCTTATGAAATAGGTACTTTTATTATTCCCACTTCATAAATGAGAAAACAGAGTCCCAAGAGATCAAAAGACCTGTCCATAATCATACTGCTGTGATTCAAATCTGGCAGTCTAACACCAGAGACCATGCTCTAATTCACTGTTACACTGTATGTTCAAGGACTTGAAAATATATGTTCTGATGTCTAACCTAGCAAGAAAAAAACAAAAGCTAAAAAAGAACCAAAACATTACAAAGATCTCTCAAAAGATTTAAGATTAAAACAAAACCTTAAAAGATGACTCTTATATGCCAAAGAATATTAGGTATTCCCAAGGGTGGCTCCTGAAAAAATAATCATATTAAAAGAAAATCTTTATAATATCACATACCATTATTTTCCATTTGGAAAAAGCAATCAATAACTAATTAAGCTGCAAGGCAAATAAACTTATCTTTAACAGACTGTTTCAACATCAGAAAGACTGATCCAGTAAGGCATCCAAGGGAGACTGAGAGCTCAGGTAGCTGAGTGACATGTATGAATACTCAGCAAGGGGAACTACAGCACAGGTCAGACCAGATGTTTGGGAGGAGTCCAGAGAAGCACCAGAACCTCCATAGACAACAATGGAGATAGTATTTAATCCAACTCAATACATTTCCCTGAACAAAAGACTAGATTTACATCTAGTTATATGTTAGAATCAATGAAGGTGATTAATTGCTCTGAAAAAGCAATTAAGTTTTTTCTATCAGTTAACTTAGATCTGTTTCTAAAGTTAAAAACCACCAAAGGATTAGAGATATTTAAAGTTCTAACTTGAAAACTCCCATAATCCTTGAAAATATTCTTCAGTTTACAGAACTAAGTCAAGAAGAATAAACAGAGATAACCATAGTTCATTCCTTGTCCTCAGTTTCTGTAAATATTCCAAATAAAATGTGGATCTACAGAAAAAATTACAGAAATTAATATGATCATGACCCTGTAGGAACTCAATCTGGCCAAGGTGATATACACAAAAGATCTTTTCAATATACTGTGGTACATCAATGAGTCCCTAATTGATTTATAAGATTAAAACACTGTGTACTAAAATGAGGAGATCTGTGATTCTCTGTTGCTTTCTGGAGGGGCATGTTTATTGTTTTAACCACCACTGTAATTAGAACAATTTAAAATGTCAAATATTATCACAAGATAGGTCATCCACTTTCTATCTGCCCCATGTCACCTTACCAGCAAGTTCACCTCTTTTACCTGAGGTATTTTATATCTACATTATTCTTTTACCTTCAAAACTTATCCTACATTTGATATTTTCCATAATTTCCACAGGTCCAAGCCATCCTCATCTTACTTGCTTATTAAGTCCTCTAACCAGTCTCTCAATTTCCTCTCTTAAATCTCTTTCATTTGTTCAAAAAACAACAAAAAGAGTCTTAAAAAAAATGAAAATCAGGGGGCTGGGGTTGTGGCTCAGTGGTGGATCACTTGCCTAGAATATATGAGGCATCGGGTTCAATCCCCAGCACCACATTCAAAAAAATAAAATAAAGGTATTATGTCTACCTACAACTAAAAAAAAAAAATATTAAAAAGAAAGAAAATCAGGGGCTGGGTTGTAGCTCAGTGGTAGAGTGCTTGTATAGCATGTATGAGGCACTGGGTTTGATTCTCAGCACCACATATAAATATATAAAATAAAGGTCCATCAACAACTAAAAAAAAAAGAACAAGAAAATCAGATCATACCACACCATTGTCTGAAATCCTCCCCTGGCTTTAATGAATAGGGAATTAACTCCAAAACTCCTTTCTACATCCTACAAAGCCCTATATGCTTTGGCTCCTGCCTTGATCTCTGCCTTCAATTTTTACACTCTTCCTTATCAGTCACTATATCCAGTCATACTTCCTTTCCTGCTTGTTTCTAGATCTGTCAAGCTCATGCACAACTCAGGGTCTTAACACTTGGTATTTCTTCTAACCACAACACTCTTCCCAAAGATCCTGTCATGACTGGTTCCTTCTCATTATTCAAATCACTGCTCAAATGTCACCTCTCAAAGAGGCTTCCTTTCCCACCCTATTTAATATATCACACCTCATTCTCATGCTACCATCCCAGTTATACCACACTTGATCACTCTATTCATTTTCTTCACAGTAGCTGTCACCATATGAAATTATATTATTTTGTCTGCTTATGAGGATATATTTCACAAAATTAGTTGTTTTGTCTAACCTACTGCTTGATCTCTAGTGCCAAGTTCTGTGGGAGCACATACCACAAGTTCAAAGAAAATTTGCTGAATTTATTACCAAATGTACTGAGGATCTGAATTACTTTGGATTATTTTTTATTTTTAGGTGGACACAATATCTTTATTTTTATATGGTGCTGAGAATCGAACCCAGTGCCTCACGCATGCTAGGCAAGCGTGCTACCACTTGAGCCACATCTCCAGCCCCTACTTTGGAATTTTTTAATAGAAAATTTCACAATGAAAAGTTTCAAACAAGAGATTATCTAATAAACTACCACATACCATCTGTTTCAAAACTTACCAATTATAAGACAATTTTATTTCATTTAAAGTCTTAGCCATTTCATCTTCCATTAGATTATTCTGAAGCAAATCTCAGATAAGTATTCAGGTTGTTATCTTTCAAAAATATTGTTTTTTTGTGTAATTTTAATAGGGAATCGTAAAAAAATTTATAATTCTGAGCCCCATCTCCATCTAGAACCTAGTATTATAAGAATCTCAAAGGTGAGGAGTTGAGTGTATGTAATTTGAAGTTTTCTTCAATTGTTCTGAGTTATTCAGGCTGTTCCAGTGACTGACATCTGGGAATGGTTCAAGAAAGCTCAAAAAAGATAATTATGCAGACACCATATTATGGAAATATATCAATGAAAATACCATGTAGAAAATAAATAGTTTTATGTTAGAGTAACAAAAACTATAAGTTTTTTTTTTTTTTTTTGGTGGGGGGTGCAGGTACTAGGGATTGAACCCAGTGGCACTTAACCCTGAGTCACATCCCCAGCACACCCCCTTTTTTTTTGAAAAAAATATTAAATAAGAATTGCACAGAGCCAGGCGCAGTGGCACACGCCTGTAATCACAGTGGCTCAGGAGACTGAGGCAGGATTGCTAGTTCAAAGCCAGCCTCAACAACAGCGAGGCACTAAGCAACTCAGTGAGACCCTGTCTCTAAATAAAATACAAAATAGGTCTGGGGATGTGGCTCGGTGGTTGAGTGTCCCTGAGTTCAATCCCCCGTACAAAAAAAAAAAAAAAAAAAAAATTTGCTCAGAATGGTAATAGTAAATAACAATGCATGATATATTTCAAAATTGCTGAGTGTATTTTAAATGTTGCATCATACCAAAAAAAATGGTAACTATGTGACATGATAGATATGTTGAACAGCCTGATTTGCTCATTCTACACTGTAAACATCTAAATGTATCCCATAAAATTGTCAATTTAAAGATAAAATGTGAAAACAAAAGAAAAACGAAAAAGACAAAAATAGGATGAAACACGAATAAAGGAAACCTTACCTGGATTCATTAACTGGCTGATTAAATTCTTCCACAGCAATGTTGCTTTCTTCAAAACTGGGAATATCAACTTCTCTTAATGAAGATGCACTACCTGGAGGACTTGTGACTTCATTATTAATATCGACAGAAAAATTCATGTCCTCACTAGAAATCTTGGTGTCATCTTGCTTCAGTTGAGAATCTTCATCATCGCCTGGTGCATTCCAAAACAGGCTGGCACCTGGAGGTAAAGTGATTTAACAGATACTGAAATAAATATTAAATTACAAAAATAATGAAAATAAAAGCTTGTTATGATTAGCTATATTATTTTAACACAATTATCTACAACTGTTTTCAGATTATATTTCCTCAGAAATGCCACAAAAAGGTAGGTGAAAGGTAGAAAGAAGAAAACTGGGACAAAGGGAAAGGGGACATCCTGGGACCTGCCTCTTTTAGAGGAATGACTCTGTTTTACATATTAAGGTTCTTTTTTTTTTTATTTTTTTTAAAGAGAGAGTGAGAGAGGGGAGAGAGAATTTTTAATATTTATTTTTTAGTTCTCGGCGGACACAACATCTTTGTTGGTATGTGGTGCTGAGGATCGAACCCGGGCCGCACGCATGCCAGGCATGGCGCGCTACCGCTTGAGCCACATCCCCAGCCCCATATTAAGGTTCTTTGTGTGTTGAAAACTGCTGCTCTAAATAGCAGGAGAAAATACATAAAATACAAAACCCTAGGATCTCTGATTTTCATCCTTAAATAGAATATTTAAGAAACTATATTAGAGAGGCATCAGACATATGTAATACGGGCAGGTATTTAAAAATCAAATGCTCTCCAATATTTATGGACCATCTGCATATATTTTCAGAGCTTTCTGCATATTTGCTTATACTTTTTGTTAAATTAACTATTTTTTTATTTTTATTTTTTATTACTGGGAATTAAACCCTACCTAAACCCTGTTCTACTGCTAAGCTACATTTCTAGCCCTTTTTATTTTGAGATAGAGTCTTAGTAGGTTGCCCAGGCTGGCCTCAATCCTCCTGTCTCAGCCTCTCAAGTCGTTGGGATTACAAGCATGCATTACCATGACCAGCTAACGCACTTTACCTTTGCCTAGTGTCATCGTTTCTGTGAAGTTGTACATTTGCTGTGCTAGTTATAGCTCTTCTAATACTCATAACAATAAATATATTTACTGGATGGAACTGGAGGCTGTCACACTAAGTGAAATAAGCCAATCCCCCCAAAACAAAATGTTCTCTCTAATGTGCAGATGCTGACTCACAATAAGGGTGGGGGAGTGTGTGTGTGTGTGAAGGTTCACCAAACTAGACAGAGAGGAATGGGGAAAGAAGCGGGGATGGGAATAGGGGAGACAGTAGAATGAATTGGATATAACTTGCCTATGTTCATATATGAATACATGATCCGTGGTAACTCTATGTTATATTCCATGTATGTATTATATGTAAAAATACATTCTACTGTTGTATATAATTAAAAAGAACAAATAAAAATAAATAAATTTTAAAATTTAAAAAGAAAAGAATAAATACATTGTAAAATGTAAAATGTTCATCACCCCAAATCTTCTTTTGTATCATCAGTGATCTGCATTCTACAATTTGGGAAACACTGCTATAAATAATGATTTTAAAAATATGATTAAAACCAAAAAGTAAATCCAAGTTGAAATGGTTTCTACTTAGGTGTTATGAAAATAAATGAATAAGGGCTGGGGCTATAGCTCAGTGGTAGAGCGCTTGCCTTGCATGTGTGAGGCCCTGGGTTTGATCCTCGGCACCACATAAAAATAAATAAAAATAAATGAATAAAAAAGCAAGAGGTAACTTAGAATTCATTATTTTATTAAAGACAATTTTGAAAAAGATAAAAAGGTCCTGCTTACTCTATGTATCAATATATACCTTTAGGGAATTAAGTACATGTAGAATAAATGTGCTTTGAAAAGTCATTTGGTTAAAAAGACTATTAATAATTCATTTTATGTAGATAAATAATAACTAAATATGAATCTATGATGTTTTAATATATTTGAATTTATACATTATGTCTGAAAACATGTCTCAATTTCATAATCACTTTGAATATGTAAATGACTTCATTCAGTTGTCAGTTTATTTACACAACAGACATTGTTTCAGTGGTCCAGATCTCTAAAGCTTACAGTCTAGTGATAGATATAGATGTTAAGCAACTGGAATATCCTAAACACAGAATTTCACAAGAGAACGTAGAAGACTGCACTTTGGTACATTTATTGGTTCATAATACCCACAAGCTCCTTTTCTTTCTTTTTTTAAGATATTTATTTTTTAGTTGTAGTTGGACACGATACCTTTGTTTTATTTATTTATTTTTATGTGGTGCTAAGAATCAAACCCAGGGCCTCACATGCGCTAGGCAAGCTCTCTACCGCTGAGCCACAACCCCAGCCGCCCCCCCCCCCCCGCCCCCCACAAGCTCCTTTTCTACCCCACCTACATACACACTTTCCCTGGGAACTCTTGCATTTGCAATCTGCAAAGGGGGGACTCCAGTAGCTAAATTCCTATTGTGTCTTTCAACCCCTTTATCACTGGACCAGGGATTAAAACCTAATGCAAACTAGTCCACTAAGGTTTTCTTCAATTTCAAACTGCGAATGAGGGATAGTTAGATGATTTTGCACTTATGGCTAGAACTGTATAATATAAACTATAACAAAAGCTCCAAGGGGCTGGAATTGTGGCTCAGTGGTAGAGCTACTTGCCCACCAAGTGTGAGGTACTAGGTTGGATCCTCAGCACCCATATAAATAAGTGAATAAGATAAAGGTCCATCAACATCTAAAAAAATATTTAAAAAGCTCCAAGTCAACCATTTTTACAATGGAAGCCAGACTGCAGAGGGAATTGAGTTATCTTAATGGTAATTCTAGTGTCCAGTGGTTTCTCTTTTCCTTAAGTTCAGCTCAAATCCTTGGCATTGTCTTCCATGAAACATTCTCATAACCTTGTAGAAAATTCCCCTTCTTTGAATTTGACTTAAAAATATGCATGTGGCTCTTGCTTCCCTCCCTCTTTTCTCCCTTCTACATAATAAACAGGTTCAGAAAAATATAGAAATTTGTTTTCCTTCTTTATTCTTTCTTAAATTTTTATTCTCCAGCTTCAAATCTTCATCTTTTATTTTTGCAAGTCTGTTATCAAACCCCTTGCATGCAAGCTCAAGCTTGCATCTATTTAGAATGATTTCATGATCTTTCCTCTGCCTTCTCTAACTTCACTCCTTATACTTGATGTTACCATCCCCCCATATTCCAAACTTAAAATCTTAGAGTAACTTTTATTTTCATTAAACTTTACTTTAGAATTAATTCTGAATTTGTAGTAAAAAATAGAGCTCCCATATGCCCCTTACCCAATTTCCCCAATGATAACATCTTAAATTACCAATATACGTTTGTCAAAATCAAGAAAACCAACATTGGTACATTACTATTACCTAAACTCCAGGCTTTAATTGGATTTCACCAATTTTCCACCAGTATCCTTTTTCTGTTCTAGAATGCAATTCAGGATACTACATTGGGTTTAGTTGGAGTAATTTATTAGTCCTCATTCTTCCTCAACTGCTACATCCAGTTAGTTACCTAATCTTATCAACATCCTATAAGACATTTCCTGCTCATTCTTTTTTTAAAAAAATATTTATTTTTTAGTTTTAGGTGGACATAATATATTTATTTTTATGTGGTGCCGAGAATCGAACCCAGTGCCTCACGCGTGCTAGGCGAGTGCGCTACCACTTAAGCCACAACCCTAGCCCCTCCTGCTCATTCTTAATCACCAGAAATACAATTCGGAGCCCCATGTTTTCTCATAGAGTCCATACTATTTTTCTTACCCAGTTTGTTCTGCCATTTCTCAACTCTACTTACTGAAATCTTGCATAACTTCTAATGCCCACACTCAATAACAATACATAGATAAAACCTTACCCTGATCCCTCAAAGCACTGATGATTTATCTTATTAGAACTTCGTCTAACTTTAGCTATTTGGGAGACTGAGACAAGAGAATTGCCAAGTTCGAGGATAGCCTGAGCTACTTATTGAGACCCTGTCTCAAAATAAAAAAGGACTGGGGATATAATTCAGTGGTAGAGCACTCTAAAGTTTAAAAAAAAAAAAAAAGAGGCTGGGGATATAGCCAGGCCTTAGCATGCATGAGGGCCCTGGGTTCAATCCCTAAGACCTTAAAACAAACAAACCAAAGCAAACAAAAAGAATTAGGTCCAACCTAGAAAAGTTGTAAAACCTAACAATGTATCATGTTATGTAGTTTCTTATGTGTTCTTAGGTGCATTTTTCTTTCATAAAGAGTAAAATAACAGGGGCTGGGGCTGTGGCTCAGTGGTAGAACACTCCCCTGGCACCCATGAGGCACCACATTAAAATAAAATAAAGGTACTATGTCCACCTACAACTAAAATATATGTATATACATTTCTAAAAAAAGAGTAAAATAACAGACTGAAGTTATATTTTCATCACCTTGGTTTTATTCTATTGTACTGTGCACCAATTTTAGTATAAAAATCCAAAAGCCAGATATAAAAAAGCATTTCTTAAAAATTTCTTACAATTAAAAAAAAAATGAAATTACCTGTGCTCACAGCAATGCTTACACTTTTTTTCATGTGCGAGCCAGGGGAAGACTGTGCTTCCATGGAAACCAGCTCCATTTGCTTTGTAGCTTGCACAGTGTCTTCAACAATAGTTGTCTTAGGGGAACCAGGCTTCAGAGACTGTGCTTCCAGCAAACGCTGAATCTGTATCAATTAAAAACATACTTTAAATTGACAGTGAAGTTATCAACAAAATTGGCAGGAGAGTTTAATAATGAATTACAAAGTGTCCCAGTTATAAAGAGCTGACTTTTAACTATATTTTCTCACATTCCAATTAGAACATACCATGAAACTCTGTGTAGAGTCATTATCATTAGTTATTAAGAACACTTTAAGCTAAGTAAAAATTTAAAAGTGAAACATAAAAGTGTTTAGATTAGCATTTTGTAAACTGACACTCATATAGAAAAGTCTGAATCATTAATACTTCAACATTTTATTCCTACTTCACTAATAAATCAAGGAAGAATGGTATACTGTGAATCCATGTACCAAATATGGAACATTTTATACAAAATTTTCTTAATAATGTTAATCAGAGTTGCCCACATTTAGCCATGCTGAAACTGGAAACGGTAATAAATAATAGTCATCACCTTTTGGGTGTTTCTTGTTTGCAAGACAAGATACCATAAATTTTTATGAATGATTTTTATAAAAACCCCATAAAGAATATACTACCATAAAATACACTTTACCAACAAGAAAACATAAGGCATTGAAAATTTAAGTTTCTTGCCCAGATCACATAACTAACAAGTAGCAAAACTGAGGCTTAAAGACAAATAGCCCCTCCTCCTCTTCCTTTAAAAATTGAGATATAGGGGCTGAGGTTATGGCTCAGAGGTAGAGCACTCTCCTTGCACATACAAGGCCCTGGGTTCAATCCTCAGCATCACATTAAAAAAAAAAAAAAACAGTTATAAAAAATTGAGATATAATGCACATACCACAGAATCTACCACTTTAAAAAATTCATTAGTTTTAGTATATTCACAAAGTTTGCAGCCATCACAATTACCTAATTCCAGAACATTTTTATCAAACTCCAATAGACTCCATACCATTAACAGTTACCCCCAACCCTTGGCAACCACTAAAATACTTTCTATCTTTATGAATTTGCCTACTCCAGTCATTTTGTAAAAACAGAACGACACAGTATATAGCCTTGTGTCTGACTTCTTTCATTTTTTCAAGGTTCAACAATATTATAGCATTTACTAATAGTTTTTATTGCTGAATATTCCATTTTATGAATATATGTCAAACCCTGTTTATCTATTCATTCGCTAGTGGACAATCGGATTATTTAGTTTAAGCTATCATGAATAATATTGCTTTGAACATTTATATGTAGGTTTTTGTATGGAAATATTTTTTTCATTTCTCTTGGGTATACCAGAAGAGCTTCCCTTTATTTTCTGGAGGTACTGGAAATCAAGCCCAGGGCCTCACAGGTGCTAAGCAAAAACCCTTCAACTGAATCATATCCCCAGCCCAACCCTGGGACTGTGATTTTAAATACTGTGATTTTTTTTTTAAAATACTGTGATTTTCTATTTCCTACAAATGGTACACTGTATTTAACTAATCTCATTAATTTTAGTGGATTAACATTATTAGTATAAATATTATCAACAAATTATTAAGATCAGTAGAAATAAAGGCTGAGTCAACATAAAATGGCATATGTATTTATAGTGGTTTTGAGCATGGGCTTTGGTGTCATGAAGACATAAGTTTAAATTATACGCTGCTACCTTTGGGATATTATAAGCTTCAATATCACCCCAAACTAAGGTTGTTGTGAATATTAAAAGAGACGAATAAAATAGTTTAACTTGTTGAATGCTCACCACAGCCAGGTCCTACACTAAAGTATTTTATAATAAACATATTTAACCTTCAAATCTACAGATAATACACCAATCATCTCTCCTATTTTACAATGAGAAAAGTGAGATTTAGAAAAAACACATAGGAAACACTCAATAAGAGACTTTTTATACATATTCAGGGCCTAAAGTTAATCAGTAAGTATGCTTTAACAATGTGCTTTCTCAGCAGATGCAGAGGTGCATACTATAATCTCAAATATTCAGGGTCGGGGGCTGAGGTAGGAGGATCACAAGTTCCAGGCCATCCTGGGCAACTTAGTGAGAGAACCTGTCTCAAAATAAAATTTTACACTGGGCTTGGTGGTACATACCAGTGGCTTAGGAGGCTGAGGCAGGAGGATCACCAGTTCAAAGCCACCCTAAGCAAAGGTAAGGTGCTACGCAACTCAGTGAGACCCTGTCTCTAAATAAAAACAAAATACAGCTGGGGAAGTGGTTCAGTGGTGGAGTGCCCCCAAGTTAAATACCATACCCCACACACACACACACACACACACACACAAAGATATATTATTCAATAAATATGTGGGGCTAGTCATCTGATTAAAAAAAAACACAAAACTTATCTCCACATCCAAACAAAATAAAATAAAAGCAACAATCCCAGAGGGGAGGGATGGAGAGTAAATTTTTTTATAATCTTGAAGGGAAGAAGACTTTTCTAAACATAATATACAACTCAGAAAGACAATGAGTAATATTTAACTTTAGATAAGCTAGATAATTATGCATGAAACAAATGGCCAAAATGCAAAACACTTAAGACAAACTGTAAAAAATTCCATGTGTGATAAAGAATAAATTTTCTTAGTATATAATCTCTTATAAATTAGTTAGAAAAGGACTTAGTAGAGAATGCTTAAATAACAGATTTTTAACCAAAGGAATACAAATGGCCATAATAATTCATGTTACTTATAATAATATAATGCAAATTAAAAGTTTCTAATTATAACCCTGATAATTTTAGAGTTTGATATGGCTAACATTGCAGATACAAGGTATTAAACTGGAATAACCTGGGCTGAGGGTATAGCTCAGTGGTAGAGTGCTTACCTATCATGTGAGGCCATGGGTTCAATTCCCAATACTATAATAATAAATAAATAATATAGAGAGGTTTAATCCTTTTTATTAAAGACAAGGGAAGCGACTCCTTCCTACCCCTTATTTAAAAAAAAAAAAAGAGAGAGAGAGAGAAAAAACACTGGTATAAACTCTCTGGCAGTCACTTTCATTCATTCAAGTAACAAAACATGTATTAAGCAACAATTACAAGTCAAGTATAATAAAGGTGCTAAAACAGTGATGATAAGTAGCTGCCTCCTTAGAGCTACTTTATATCTCAGACCAAAAACAAAAAAACCACCAACATATAATTAAGGCGTGAATGACTAAAGGAACTAGCCATTATAAGAACCAAAGGAGGCATATTTCAGTCAAAGGGAGATTCAAATTTAAGAATTAAATATAAGCATGTTGTGGCATGTTTGAAGAACAAAAAGCATAACACTGTGGCTGAAATGTAGTGAACATAGAAGAGAGTGTTAAGAGATGATTTGGAAGAGAGAGACAGACACAGAATCACAAAGGTCTTTGAGAGCCAAAGTAAAGAATGTGGAATTTATTCTAGTTGTAATGGAAAATCTCTGGAGGGCTTTAAGGAAGAAGGCCATGATCTGATCTGTGCTTTAAAAGATTTTTTTTTTTTTTAAAAAGAGAGAGTGAGAGAGAGAGAGAGAGAGAATTTTAATATTTATTTTTTAGTTCTCGGCGGACACAACATCTTTGTTTGTATGTGGTGCTGAGGATCAAACCCGGGCCACACGCATGCCAGGCGAGCGCACTACCACTTGAGCCACATCCCCAGCCTGCTTTAAAAGATTTTTGTGGAGTTTTCAAGGGCAGGAAATATGGAACAGTACTGGGCATGATTAAAGAATGGTTTGACTTGGGGTATAGCAGTAAAGACAGTACAGAGTAGTTAAATTTAGGATGCATCTATAAAGTAGAGCCTAAGTTTTTTGTTTTTATTTTTTGTAGTGCTAGGGATTGAACCCAGGGCCTCATGCATGCTAGGCAGGTGCTCTATCATGGCTATATCCCCAGATCCAAGAGCCGAGGTGTTTTTTGTTTTTTAAATTTGGCCAGAGTGCCTGGATGACAGATGAGATCATTAACTGAGCCAATAATGATAATAAAAAAAATACTAACAGTTAACATTTATTGAGCATTAACTTCACACCAGGCATGAATCTAAGCCCTTACTTAGTAACTCATTCAATCCTTAGAACTCCATACAACTCAGGTATATCCCTATTTTGTGTAAGAGAAAATTGAATTCAGGGCTAGCGGAATGGCTCAGGGTTGAAAACTTGCCTAACATACAGATAAGCCCCTAAATTCAATCCCAACCACCACAACAAAAAAAACTCAAAAACAACAACAGCATAAAGACAAAAAACTGAATTCACAGAAGTAAGATTATTTGTCCAAAGTCATATAACTTCACAATTTTACTTCTAGGAATCTATAGTACACAGATCCTGACATATATGCAGTTAGGTGCAAATACAAGGATGTTCACTGCTCACCTCATTTTTTGCAATAATAGGTACTTCAAACTGTTGATATAATCAGTAGAACGATTAGAAAACTCTGTGTACAGCAGAGCAAATTCCTATGTAGAGTATGAGAGTTCTATATGTACTTACAAGGAAAATGCCTAAAGTATTAAAAAAAAAAAAAGAACCTACAAAAAGTACGAGGAGAATACTATATTTAACCACAGAAGATTTCCTATATCAGGGCTGGGGATGTGGCTCAAGCGGTAGCGTGCTCGCCTGGCATGCGTGGGGCCCGGGTTCGATCCTCAGCACTACATACCAACAAAGATGTTGTTGTGTCCGCCGAGAACTAAAAAATGAAGAAATTTACTAAAAAAAAACTTACTTTAAAAAAAAAAAAAAAAGATTTCCTATATCATATATTTTGGGGGGGATGGTTACTGGGGATTGAATTCAGGGGCACTCGACCACTGAGCCACATCCCAAGCCCTATTTTATATTTTATTTACAGACAGGGTGTCACTGAGTTGCTTAGGCTGAGGCTGTCTTTGAACTCACATTCCTTCTGTTTCAGCCTTCCAAGCTGCTGCTAACAGGCATGTGTTATAGCGCCTGTCCCAAGTTTACTAAGATTTCTCAACAGCTTGAAGAAGCCTTTTAGCCTCTATTATTCTTTTTTTCAACAAGACAAAAAAGAATTATTTTCATTATAGAAATATTTAACTAAATTAAAATTTCTGCTACATATTTATCACAATTTGTTAAAATCCAATGTATATTTTATAATTTCAAAGAATTTGACCTAGGTTTAAAAAAACAGCAAAGCAGGGGCTGGGATTGTAGCTCAATGGTAGGAGTGCTCACCTAGCATGTGTGAAGCACTGGGTGTAACTCTCAACACTACATAAAAATGAAATTTTAAAAATAAAGGTATTGTGTTAATCTACAGCTAAAAATATTAAAAACAAACAAACAAAAAAAAGCAAATCTGGCCAGGTGTATTAGCACACACCTGTAATCTCAGAGACTTGGGAGGCTGAGACAGGAGGGCTCCAAGTTCGAAACCAGCCTCAGCAACTTGGCAAGACCCTGTCTCAAAATAAAAATAACAAAAAAGAAGAAAAAAAAAAAAAAAGAAGAGAAAAAGAAAGAGCAAAGCTGAATTTTTCCCAGGTGTTCCTATCCAAAGCATTTTAAGCACAATTTCAAATTGATTTTTTTTTCCAAACTGCAAACAAGATGCCTCCAATTTTATAAAGCACATGTATTTATGCATACTATATATATACACACATAAATACATATTATATATTATATATTCCATATAGCTATATGAAAATGAGGAACAATTGGTTTGGGGTGGGTATATGCAGGAAGGATGTCAATGAATAAAGATATAATACTTATAAATTAAACTATGCACAGGGCTGGAGATGTGGCATATGTGAGGTCCTGGATTTGATCCCTGGCACCACAAAAAATAAAAAAGAACTCTGCAATAAAATCCCTTAAGGAACAGAACGTTTCAGAACAAACTGAGAGGAACAAGTCAAGTTTTAGTCTATTCTCTGAAGGTACACTGGCTAAAGGTCAGTATACATAATAAATGATTGAAAAAGTAAAGATGTGTCAATCTTTAGCTGTATATAAATGCTTAGAAGAATTATATAATCATTTTTATAGGAGCAAAAAAGCAAAGAAAAATGCAATAGTCTTGTAGGTTAGGATATCACAAGATAGTGTGAAAGAAGGCTTGCTTTCTTTTCTGGTTCTACTATTAACTAGGAATGAGGAACTGGGTTAAATTATTCTTTCTAATCCTCACTTCAGCTTATCTATAAAATGAGAGGTACTAGAATTCAGTTTTGAAGGTTTCTTTTAATTCTGACAACTCTATTCATAAAAACGTAATTACTGAAGAGTAATAAAACCAGTTTTTAAGAAACCATATCAATACAAAGAATTGAACAAAACTAAGAAATCTTCAAGCAAACCTGTGCCTGAAGTAGCCTCAGCTGTCTGTCTTGCTCTGTGACAAACCGATAAGCATCTGGAGACAGTCCCATCATTCCATTATCTGACTCAGTCTTGGTTGTGTGCATACACACTGCACAAGGATGTGGGTTACAAGAGTCTATATGTGAAGGTCTTGTCACAGGCGATGGTTCTACATTGTTGTGGGGAGAACAACTATCCATGCCTCCCTGAGGTCTCAAGGCTACAGGGCTACTTGAAGAATAGAATGCTTTATGACATAGAGCTGGACATCCACTTGGATGAATCAATGAATGTTTCTGAAGGGCTTCAGACTGGAGGTCTTGAATGGATCCAACTGTATTTACTCCTTGCCAAGAATTTATTGGACTATATTGAATATGGCCATGATGCTGATAACAGCTGCAGACATTTGTGGAATAATAAGTTGGTAGTGGGGGAGCAGGTACCTGAACTTCTATTGGTCTTCCTGAATTATGAGGTGAAAAAACAAAATTGTGTGGATGGGACTGTGGAGCAAGAGAAGACTGTCTCGAATTAAATGTGGAGGATCTTAGAGGATACTCTTCTTTCTGTACATTTCCAGCAGAAACTGCTTGAAGTTTCTCAGTTATATCAGGAGGTGGAACATTAAAAGAAGATGGCGGAACACTCTTATTCCTAAAATGAGAGCTCCCTATGTTACAGGTAGATGGCTGTCTTACTTTGCTGTCTGTCTTACTCTTGCTCCTCAAAGAAGCACCGTCCTGATTAAACTGACTTGATATCCCTTTTAAGGAAGACTCTCCAGGTTCAGCTTCTGGGCTGTGTTTCTCATCATAAAGCTCAGGTTTCATTGCCTTCAAGTGTTCAGAGTGCTGAATCAACAAAGGAGAATTTTCAGTGTTCACCGTTTCCAATGGATTCAACATATGATTTGATTCTATAAAATTGCCATCTAAAACAAGTGAAAGTTCAGGAACTAATGGTTGGATCTTGGAAATCTACAAATGGAAAAGAAAAAAGAAATTCTTAGGAAAAGATATATGCATTACTTTCCTTAGATTAGTATTTCTCTAATATTAGCCATTTAAATATTATTCATAATTTATACAATCAATAAATATTTTCTGGATATCTTGTATGTTAGGCAGTACGAATATAATTGTAAGCAAAATAAACAAGGTCTTTGTTCTGAAAGAATATAGCTAAGCGTCTCCCAGACTTATTTAATAATGGAACTTCTTTTATTGGACCACTAATTAATGTTGCTTAGATCATAGGATATGAGAAACTTTTATACACCAGTTTTACATCTTCACTCTGTAAAGAAGTTATCACAAGTAGAATGTTTCAAGAGACCTAGTAGCAAATGTTTATGTATCTCAAATAACAAGGGATTTTCCAATAAATATTTCAAAATATTTTTCCACTAAATTATGTTATTCTGTTATTCCTTTTACTGATGTCAGCTAAAAGGGCTGGAAAAAGAGCAGGGAAGACTAAACAAAATGCTCCTTGTGGGAAATTTGGTTATACCTTGATATTCATTTAAAAAATCTTTCCCATACCTTTCTCTTCTAACATAAGTAACAGAACAAAAAACTAAAAAGGGCTGGGGGATATAGCTCAGTGACACAGCACCCTTGGGCTCAATCCCACTATCAATAAAAAAATAAATAAATAAAATAAGTAACAAATCCATGTGAGGTATACAACAATTCTAAAAGAACCCACTCGTTGGCAGCACAAAAAATTATGATGGAATCAGAAAATTAACCTCTGATTGCAAGTAAGATGTTTTTTCAGAATATGGTAACAAAAAAAAAAAAAGAAAAATCAAGCTTTGCTGATAGTATAGAATGTTGACTCTATATGGCTGTATTTGTTTTGTTTTGTTTTTTTGGTACCAGGAATTAAACCCAGGGGCCTTTAACAACTAGCGACATCCCCAGTCCTTTTTAGTTTTTCTTTCTATCTTTTCTTTTTTATTTTTTTAAAGTCAGGGTCTTTCTAAGTTTCTCAGGGCCTCACTAAATTGCTAAGGCTGGCTTCAAACATATGATTCTCTTGCCTCACTCAGCCTCCTGAGCCTCCTGGCTATATGGTTGTTTAAAGCACCAGATTCTGGGCTGAATGTGGTGGCACATGCCTATAATCTTAGCTACTAGGGAGGCTGAAGCAGGAGAATCACAAGTTCAAGGACAGCCTGGGAAATTTAACAAGACCCTGTCTTAGAAAACAAAACAAAACAAAACCCAAAACAAATCTCTATCAGATTCTAAAACCAAACCTCCTGAATTAACAATCCCAGCCTTACTACTCACTGTTTGATTTTGGACAGGTAACTTAACCAATCTATGCCTCACTTTTCTCCGAGAATAACAATTATATATAATCATTATATATATAATTACACATATGTAAAAAGTATAAAGAATATGTATATGCATTATTACTTGTAATAATAATTATATGTACTCTGAGGGTGTGTGTGTTTATATGTGTAAAACCATATAGAGATATATAGCCAGAATAATAAACAAATTTTAGGTCCTATTTAGTGCTTTAACAAAAAGAGGCTTTTTGATCTCTAATCACAAAGGTGAATTCATACTAAGATCAGGGATACCTTCTGACTCACTGGATGAGGACTAGGAATTGGTCTTGGAGAAAAATCTTCATCTTCAACACCAGAGTCATGATCATTTACTGGTATTTTTCCAAGAGATAACTTCTGGGAAGAACTAAGGCATAGAAAAGGAGACAAGAAAAAATTTCAGCAACCTAGTATACTTCATTCTAGTTTAAACTGAGTGAAGAAGACCTTAAAAAGTAGTATTTGGATCATTTAATTTAGTATCTAACACTACAGATTTTTTTTCAGATCAATATTAGTTGACCAGGAAAGCTGATCTATTCAAGTTCTTATTTAATTGATTACCTTGTTTACCTGATCATGGCAAGTTTATCCCTATGTTGTTAACATCACAATAAATCAATAGTAACTGAGCACCTTCTGATTGATTATGCAGGGAGTCTACAAGTATACTTAATATAAAAAATTATAATCTGTTGATAGGCATGCACATTGACACAAACACTAGGCTAAAAAGGAAAATAATTAAAGAATTACATTTTCCTATGAAGTTATTTCTGTAATGGGAAAATACATTGAGGTATCACCTCTCATTTAGTTAGCTATGGTTATTGTATCACAGATGGCATACTTCTGCAGAATATAGAACAATTTTGAATGTTAGTACTAAGTTTCAAAAGCTGAAATTAGGGTTTAAGACTAAAGATTTGAAATACTATATGTATCATGTTTTTGTCTAAACTAGATAAAGTTTCAATAGGATGCTTTAGGGGAAAGTAAAATCAAAAGGAAGCTAAGAACAGGATGCAGTGGCACACACCTATAATCCCAACAACTCAGGAGGCTGAGGCAGGAGAATCACAAGTTCAAAGTCAGCCTCTTAGCAACTTAGTGAGACCCTATTTCAAAATAAAAAAGGGCTGAGCATGGGGTTCAGTGGTTAAGTCCCCTTAGGTTCATTTCCCAGTACCAAAAAAAGAACCAACAAAAAAAGGAAGCTGAAAGAGAGCTTAGAACTAAAGAGGCTCTTAAGAAAGGATCCTGTATATGAAGAACTCCAAAAAACTTAACACCAAACAAACAACAAAAAAACTCCAATCGATAAATGGGCAAAGGATCTGAACAGAAGAAGAAATAGGCATGTTCAACAAATATATGAAAGAATATTCTATTTTTATAGCAATTATAGTAAGTTGAATGAAGACTACACTGAGAATTCACCTCACTCCAATCAGAATGGCAATTAGCAAGAATACAAGTAACAGTAAATATTGGTGAGGATGTAAGGGAAAAGGTACATTCATACACTGCTAGTGGGACTGCAAACTGGTGCAACCACTCTGCAAAGCAATATGGAAATTCCACAGAAAACTTGGAATGGAACCACTTTTTCTTTTTCTTTTTTTTTTTAAACTGGAACTGGGATCAAACCCAGGGCTTTATGAATGCAAGGCAAACACTTTGCTGCTGAGCTACATCCCAGTCCTGGAACTACATTTGACCCAGTTCTCCCACTCCATAGTATATATTCAAAGGACTTAAAATCAGCATACTATAGTGATGTGGCCACATTAATGTTTATAGCAGCTCAATTCACAATAGCTAAGCTATGGAATCAACCTAGGTCCCCTCCAATAGATGAGATGAATGGATAAAGAAAATGTGGAATGTATGTGCAATGGAATATTACTCAGACATAAAGAAGAAAACGAATGAAATCCTGGCATTTGTTAGTAAATGGATGGAACTATCATGCTAAGCAAAATAAGCCAATCTCCCCAAAAACCAAATGCCAAATTTCCTCTCTGATATGTGAATACTAACACACAATAAGGGGTGGGGAGGGAAGAATAGAAGTTCACTGGATTAGACAAAGGGAAATGAAGAGAAGGGAGGAGTGGAAATAGGAAAGAGTAGAATAAATCAAACATAACTTTCCTATATGTTCATATATGCATATAACACCATATCATGTACAACCACAAAAATAGGATCCTAACTAGAATAAGTTATACTCTCTTTATGTATAATAAGTCAAAATACACTTGTTATACACTCCCTTTATAACAAGTCAAAATACATTCTATATCTAAAAAGAGCAAACAAAAATAAATAAATAACAGTTAAAAGAAAGAAAGGACCCTGTATCCTGTTTTATACAAGTTGAATTCTTTTTTGTAGAAGATAATAGAACAAATAACTCCAAAGCAGACTTGAAATTCTAATAGCAGATGAGAACTTTCCCCCAAACTGATAGTCTGGAGAGACAGACACAAAGATCTTTCTCTGCAAGGTACTGCAATGAAGCAACAAGAATATCTGCATAGTGTGTTTAAGCAGATGGTTCTGTACCAACCCACAAAGCTCTCCCATCAAGTCAAAGGACAAGTGAAATACAGAATGATATCCCAAGTGCTCAGAATAGCACAGACATGACAGAGAGAGCCAGGAACCAGAATAAGGTCATAGAAGTTTCACTGCAGGAATATGCACAAGTCTGCTTAAGATCAGCTGCTAATGATAAAATCTCAATATAAGCAGTACAGATGGATGAGAATTATGTAAACTTTTATTCCAAGTATTGGTACACCATTACAATCCTTTACACAAAACCCAGAGGGCTGGGGTTGTGGCTCAGTGGTAGAGTGCTCATCTCGCATGTGTAAAGCACCAGGTTTGATCCTCAGTAACATATAATAAATAAAATAAAGGTACTACATCCATCTATAACTAAAAAAAAAAATTAGAAAAAACAGAGGAAAAGGGATGAAAAGGCCTTGATTTGACTGAAATTTGGTTTCTATAACTCAGTAGAAAGATTTTTTGTTTGTTTGTTTATCATGCTAATATTCTAAACAGATAGCACTAAAGGTCCAAAGATAGATCTGAGTTATAGTAAAAAAAGTTGACTAACAGAAAAGTCAATTGCTTTGATGCATTAAAAATAACAATTGTTTCTAAACTAAGGTATCAAAGAATAAACTAATAACATCATGTCCCTAATCCTTATCACATCACCTGGCACATAAGTAGAAAAAATGATAAAGCTGGGTTAGGGATGTAATGGTTAATTTTATTTGTCAATTTGGTTAGGCCAGAATACCCAGCTATTTGCTCAAACATTGTTCTAGATGTTTCTGTGGATGTTATTTTACTCTCCATAATAAGGGTGTGCATCCTCCAATCAACTGAACACCTTAACAGAAAGACTAATCTCCCAGGAGAGAGAATTCTGCCAGCTCATAGCCTTTGGAATCAAATTACAACTCTTCCCTGAATCTCAGTTTACCAGCCTACTCAGCAGATTTTGGACTTGCCAAAATTTCATAATTACAGCAGCCAATTCTTTAATATAAAGATCTTACTCTACATGTACACATCATACTGTTTCTGTTCTCTGGAGAACCCTCATTAATACAAGGGTGTATCCTCTTTACCACAAAAGTAGGATACAATGACACAAAGAGTCACAAGCCCTTATTTAATATTCTCCAAGTGTATTTGCTTTGAGAAATTTTAAACAAACCATTTATTTTTTAGGTAGAGGAGTTATTTTAATAGTATTTTATCTGATAGAGCCAGGTTTAAAATTATAAGGCAGGGAAGAACAAACAAAAGACATTAAAAATAGAATACACTGAGTGATATTGGCCAAACTATATTGTTATATTGTGTACTGTGTGCATGTACAAATATGTAACAACAAATCCCATCAGTATGTATAACTATAACACACCAACAAAAAAATGTGGGGAAAGAAATAGAATGCTACTTCTTAGGAAAGATAATTTCTTGACAAATGCCTTTTTTGTTTCCTACATAATAAATCAACTCAAAAGAAAATTATATTAGAGTTTTCTTTTTATTAAAATTATCAGCCAGCTTTCTAGAGACTATGAAAGGATACATTTAAAGCAAAAGCAGTTTTATTAAAAATAATTAGTTATTTTAATTACCCCAAAATAATAAATATAATAAAGTATATATGACAATAAAAAGTTATCTCTTACCTCTTAGTTGAAAGACTCTTGGAAATCTTGTTGAAAAATTCTGTTTCTGTATCTTGGCTTTCAGCGCTCAGTTCAAAATGGATTTGATTTTTGTCAGAAGGTTCAACATTCTGAAATGAAGTAGGTCATATTGTGAGATGTGACTTAAATAAAAACACCAGAGAATTCAATTTAGATAAAAAGTAGCTCTGAAATACTGGGTAAATTGGTGGGGGGACTTCTGATTTCTGTAACTCTAACCTTCTTTTATAAAATGTCCATTTCCCAGATCTATAAGTGAAAGTTAAAACTCAATCACCTGTATTATGTAATTTACTCAGTAACCAGGACTTCAATGAATATAAAATAACTATAAACTGAGGATGATATCTAAAGAAAAATGATAAATGACATATGTCTCTAAAGTAGAAACAAATTCTCAGAGATCATTTAAGATAATAATAACTACAATATGAGAACTGCTATAACCTATAAATGAACTCAAAAGATCAGAATGGATATACATGGTTATTTAGAGGTATTCAACTTTTTTAAATAAAATAAAGAATATTTTTATTTATTATTGATCTAAGACCTAACCAAGAATTTCATTAAAAAATGATTTTTAAACAGGACTGCACACCTGTAATCCCAGTGATTTGGGAGACTGAGGCAGGCGTATCACAAGTTTGAGACTGCCTCAACAACTTAGAAAGGAACTATCTCAAAAAAAAAAAAAAAAAAAGATGTACGGAGTCAGGGGTGGACGGTGGGGGTGGTGAGACCAGGACATAGCTCAGTGGTACCATGTCCAATTAACAGCCAAACAAACAAACAAACAAAAAAAAAAGTGGTCTTTAGGTGGGTGTGGTGGTACTTGGCTACAGACCCAGAAGCAAGACCTTTGTTTCAAAAAAGAAAAATCAAAACTTAAAAAAAAGAAAAGCAGTACTGGAGATTGAGCCCAGGGACACAGTACCACTGTACCATATCCCCAGTCCTTTTTATTTTTTTATTTTGAGACAAGGTCTCGCTATTATTAGGGCCTAGATAAATTATAGAGGCTGGCTTTAAATATGCAATCCTCTTGCCTCAGTCTCTCAAGTCATTGGGATTACAGGCATGTGCCACCATGCTGGCTAAATTTAATTTTATATGACACCTGTACTTTAAAAAAATCTACTTTTTCTTTGATCATCCTTAATGAATTTCTATGTATTTTATTTTTTTCTTCTATATTTTAATAGATACAACTTCTTGGATTATATAAACACTGACTTTTAAGTGTGAAAACTTTATATATTAGTTATATACATATTTTTAAAATAACAGTCAAGGCAAAGAAAACACTAAAATCACAAAATTAATTCTCACCAGTACAAAATGATACAACATATAAAAATTATTGACATATTCCTCAAAAATTTTAGAAAAACCCAAGCTAGGTATCTGTGGATAATCTTTTATCTTCTATTATAATTTGGTTCTAGATATACAGTCTAAGATTTACTGAGCAAAAATTAACCATAAATGAAAAGTTAATATTCAATGATTGATGAAATTATTATTTTAAAGGGTAAAGACCATTGGGCTTAAACCGACAAAATGCAATTGGAAACAGTCATCAATGTAGGTGAGTAATCAAATCACTTACATTGAAAAGATGTAATGTTTCCTTGCTGGTCAGTAAATGAAATCGAAGCTCAGGTACTTTGTCATCACAAGGGAGGCATTCATAAAACTCAGGTTTCTTATGTGTCAAAGAATAAAGAACTATGATGAAATTTCCAGATTGTGAAAAAACCCTGGATAAAACAAACAAACAAACAAAAAACACCATTTAGTTAAAATTTAATAATGATAGTAAGATTATACTCAAAGAACTCTGAGGAAAGTCTCCCAATCTAATTATTAGATTAAGTACAGAGTCCAGTTTTTTTTAGTAGTTTTTTTTAAGAGAGAGAGAGACAGAGAGAGAATTTTTTAAAAAATTCTTTCTTTCTTTCTTTATTTTTAGTCATACATGACAACAGAATGAATTTTGACATTTGATACATACATGGAATGTACATACATCAATCATATTATCAATTCTATTCTGTTGCCCTTCCTATCCTCCTTACTCCTCCCCTCCTCTCCCATCCTTTCTCTCTATCCAATCTAATGTGACACACTTTTTTTTTTCTTTTTCTCATTACAACATCATATATGTATTCTGTATAATACTGAAGTTCTCCTTCCATCTTCCGTGCAACTCCCCTTCTCCCTCTTTTTCTTTCCCACCTCTCTTCCCTATTTAGTGGTAGTCTTCTTCTCATGCTCTTCTTCCCTATCCCATTTTGAGTCACCCCCTTATATCAGAGAAGACATTCTACATTTGTTTTTTAGGGATTGGCTAACTTTTAATTTTTACCCCCCAAACATCAGATAGAGCTCTAATCTCTAGAATATACAAAGAACTCAAAAAGTTAAACAACAAAAAAGCCAATAACCCAATCAACAAATGGGCCAAGGACTTGAACAGAAACTTCTCAGAAGAGGACATATAATCAATCAACAAGTACATGAAAAAATGCTCATCATCTCTAGCAATCAGAGAAATGCAAATTAAAACTACTCTAAGATACCATCTCACTCCAATAAGAATGGCAGCCATTATGAAGTCAAACAACAATAAGTGCTGGCGAGGATGCAGGCAAAAAAGTACACTCATACATTGCTGGTGGGATTGCAAATTGGTGCAGCCAATTTGGAAAGCAGTATGGAGATTCCTGGGAAAGCTGGGAATGGAACCACCATTTGACCTAGCTATTCCCCTTCTTGGACTATACCCCAAAGACCTAAAAAGAGCATACTACAGGGACACAGCCACATCAATGTTTATAGCAGCACAATTCACAATAGCTAGAAAGTGGAACCAACCTAGATGCCTTTCAATAGATGAATGGTTTAAAAAATGTGGCATTTATACACAATGGAATATTACTCAGCACTAAAAAATAACAAGATCATGGCATCTGCAGGCAAATGGATGGCATTAGAGCAGATTATGCTGAGAGAATTTTTTAATATTTATATTTTAGCTTTCAGAGGACATAACATCTTTATTTTATTTTTATGTGGTGCTGAAGATTGAACCCAGCGCCCTGCGCATGCCAGGCAAGCACGCTACTGCTTGAGCCACATCCCCAGCCCTGGAGTCCAATTTTTAAAAGAGAACTAGGAAACAAACTTATGCCCATTTTAATATTATCAATTTTTTTTACTTATTATTTTCTTGTAATTGTAGATGGACAGCATGCCTTTATTTTATTTGCTTATTTTTGTATTTGTTGCTAAGGATTGAACCCAGTGCCTCACACATGCCAGGCAAGTGCTCTGCCACTGAGCCACAGCCCCAACCCCAATATTATCAATTTTTAATTTAAGATATATTTGATTATGAAATACCTATTTCTTATAAAAACATCAAACAAAACAAATGTATAAAAATGAAAACTCCTCCTTGCCCTTCTCCAATTTGGTGTGCAAACTTTCAGAACTCAATTTAATGCATATACATTTTGAATTTGGGTGCAGTGAACATCTGTACTGCCAGCTATTCAGGAGGCTAAGGTAGGAAGACCACTTGAGCCTAGGAGTTAGAGACCCATCTAAGCAATATAGTGAGACCCTATCTCAAAAAAAAAAAAAAAAAAAGCACCCAGAATTTTACCTTAGGCATTCACAAACATTTTACATAAATTAACAAAAATGAGGCCTAACTCAAAAATGAGGCAAATGCTTTTTAAAAAACAATCTATTTTGTACCTCTTTCTATGCCACTATTCTATATTATGCCTCAGACCTTATTTTTTCAGTGATTGCCCAGTATTACATTTTATAGATATGCCATTATTAATTCACCTAGACATTTAAAAATGGATATTTGTTTACCATATTCCACTATTATAAACCCTGATAAAATGGACATTAATTTTATTAGTCACACTAAATGATTCAATGAATGTATGTAAAGTCCTCAAGGGTTCTTAAAATATACACTAAATCAAAGCATCTAAACTGTGTTTATTAGTTATCTCTACTTTGTAAAATAATAAATAAGAAATAACTTGAGGGCTAGGGTTGTGGCTTAGAGGCAGGACGCTCACCCACCATGAGTGAGGCACTGGGTTCAATTCCTAGCACCACATAAAAATAAAGATATTGTTGCGGGGGAGGTTGTGACTCAGCAGTAGAGCGCTCACCTAGCATGTGCAAGGCTCTGGGTTCAATTCTCAGCACCACATAAAAACAAAAGACTAAAATAAATAAATAAATATATAGGTGAACACTATATATAGTGTCCACCTATAACTAAAAAACAAATATTAAAAAATAAAAAAAAAATAACTTGAGGATATTATACTACCAACAAAATAATGCAGAGGACAGAGAGGCAGAATGCCTGTACTGCTTAGTTCCTTATTCTGAGGCCAGTTAAAATCACTATTCAGAATGTTGTAAAGTTACAAATTAAATTGTAGCAGTAATTAAGAGTTCTGATATAAAAAAATCGCCCAATGCTTTAGACTAAACACAAAAAAAGAGATTCAAAATTAATTTTACTGAGCATTTACTATTAATATGAATTTAAAGTAAGATCAGTAATTGATAATAAATTTAGCTATACTAAATCTTAACAAAAAATTGAAAACATTTGTTTTACTGCAAACAGAACTAATTCTTTTGCAAAGGTGAAATAAAAATGTAAAAAGTAGAAACTATAAAATCATCTGGAAAAAAATGGGAAAGATTTTTTATTTCAATAATACTCTTAGTGAGGGCAAATCCTTTCTACAAAAGATGGAAGACTGATAAATTTGACTCAAGGCTGGGGATGTAGCTCAGCTGGTAGAGTGCTTGCCTTGCATGCACAAGGCCTGGGTTCATTCCCCAGCACTGCCAAAAAAAATTTGACTTAAAGTCTGACACTGAGGGTGAAGCTAAGTGGTAGAACATTTGAGAAGTATGATCTCAGGAACAAAAACAAAAGTCTGGGACAAAATACTGTTAACCAAAATGAATGGAATGACAATCTGGGGTGAGGTTTTAGCTCGTGGTACAGTGCTTGCCTCGCATGTATGAAGCACTGGGTTCGATCCTCAGCAACACATAAAAATAAATAAGATAAAGGTATTGTGTCCATCTACAACTAAAAAAATATTTCTTTAAAAAATGACAATCTGAGAAAAATTTTTGCTATATATATTTTATGCACATACACACACATATAATATATAGCATATCTAATATGTATACAGAGAGCACACACATGTGTGCATGGGAGCAAGTGCAGAATGTTTGAAAAATAAGAGCAAAAGTTCAATAATACAAAGCAATATTAAAAAAATGAACAATCTACAAGAAAAATTTCAAGACAATAGTCAGTTCCCATAAGAGGTAATAAAACACTGGGTAAAACCATTTCCATCTATTAGATTAGCAAAGATCAAAGTTTAACAATGGCCTCTGCTTATCTCTGAGCTCATCTCCTGCCCTCATCCCATCTCTCTAGCAATAACAAACTGCAATTCTACCTGCCACCTTTATTCATATACACATCCTTCCTCTTTTCTGGCTTTATTTTCCTTCAAAGCACTCACCACCTTTAAAAATGTGTTTTACTTATTTTGTTTAGTGCCTATTTCTGCAAGATCTTTATTTTGTTTACCGCTATCCCCAATACCATGAACAATGTTGGTACTGCATAAATATCTACATTTGTGGGGCAAAAAAAGCATTCTCATACACTTTTGGAAGAATTATAAATTGAGAGTCTTTTAGAAGGGAATTTGACAATATCTACCAATAATTTAAAAATATATCAAAATCTTCTTTGGCCCAGAGAAACACTTTTAGGAATCTATCCTACAGATATATTATTATATGCATACAAAGATATATGAGTGCTGGGTGTGGTTGTACATACCTATAATCCAGGCAACTTAGGAGGGAGGCTGAGGCATATAAGGACTGAAAGTTCAAGGCCAGCCTTAGCAACTTAGTGAGGCCCTAAGCAACTTAGCAAGACCCTAACTCAAAATAAAAAATGAAAAGGACTGGGGATGTGGTCCAGTGATTAAGAGCCTCTGGGTTTAATCCCCAAAAACAAACAAACAAAAAGATATGAGTAATGTGTTCAGTCTACTATTGTAAAAGCAAAAGGACCAGTTTTTTGAAGCATAACATATATTTTATACCATTCAGTTGTTAAAATATGTGTATTAAGTCTGTACATGCTAAGATATAATGATCTCCAAGATATAGGGGGAAAAAAGCAATATATAGAAAAGGAAGAATGGAATACTCTCAATTGTGATTTAATTTTTATAGACTGAGGGAAAGTGACACTTGTCTACATGTTAAATATTTCAGGAAGGAAGTCAAGATACCATTTAATAATAATTGCCCCTGAAATGAGGTCTGGGGGAGATTTCTTTTTACTGTATATCTTTATATACATCTAGTTCATTGCCATGTACTTGGATTGACTTTTCAATGAAAAGTTATTTTTAAAAAGTCTATTTCAGCCAGGCATGGTGGCACAAATAGGACTCATAAGGCTGAGGAAGGAGGATTTCGGGTTCAAGGACAGCTTCTGGAACTTAGCAAGGCTCTAAGCAACTTAGCAAGATCCTGTCTCAAAATATAAAAAAGGAATGGGAATACAGCTCAGTGATAATGTGCCTCTGGGTTCAATCAACAGTACCAAGAAAAAAGTGTCTATTAACAGATAGACAATAACAAACGGACTCAATTAAAAGATAAAGACACTAAGAAGCAAATAGTGGCATCATGTACAAAATAAATTAAAGAGAAGTTGATTTAGACATAAAGTTTCCCTGTAATACTTATGCTTTAAGTTCTAGGAAGAAAATTAAATATCTCAAGTATTTTTTCTTAGTGTACTAGTAGTAGCATAGTGTAACTTAATAAAACACTTGCAAAGGAACAAATCCAAAATCTTTTCTAATCAACTAACTGAAATCATTTCATCTAACTGAAAGTCAATGTCTTTATTTGTAAAGTAGGATGCTATAACAGATGATCTCTAGGTGTTTTCCCACCCTAAAAATGGTGTCTTTTGTGGTGAGGCAAGAAAATTGCTCATAATTCCCGGGTATAATGCCACCTCATCTTTTTTGCTCAGCTTTATTCCCATTTAATATAAGGTATGTTTTCCTTAGGTACTTATTTAGAAGTATTATAAGTGATTAAAGCAGTACATGAATTTTAAGTGAAACCAATAAAATTATAACCAAAGATAAGATCAAAGTAAAATATGAAAGAATAAATTATCACTTGCCTTTCTTGAATAGAAGAACTGAACATGTATCGCAAGCAGCAAGCCCAAACCTGAGGACTGTAGATATGTATAATTCCAGCCAGCCAACTGAAAAAAATAAAATAAAGAAATTAAAACCATAGTCATTTACAAATTAACATACTTTAGATTACATCCTTCTCAAGGAATATGGCAGATCCCTTGACATTTACGAGCAATACATTAAAGGCTTCATAATTAATACTGACAACTTAGAGAATATATAGACATCTGTAGCAATGTATCTACAAATGTAGAGAAAAAGAGAAAAACAAGTACATGTTTCTTTCTCTCTATCCTCTTCCACCTGAGATGTGAGAGAGAAAAGGGTTCATAGAAGTGAGGAGGAGGGAAGAATGAATTAGTACAGATTGGAAAGAATGGGCTGAATTAGAGGAGACCAAAATTTGTAACTGAAAACTTTGTTGAGAGAATCAAGTGCTGTAACACATATAGGTAGCCTTAAAATATAGAAGGCTCTTAATAAATGTGTACTCAGGCATCAATAACCCAAAGCCTATACCAGAACCGTAGCAAACATGGTCCAGAGACATATGTGTATTCTCATTAATTTTGCACATGCCATTCTTTCACATGGATGCTCTTTCCTAATCCTCTCTTCTACTATCCAAACAAGTAAAATTCCAACATGAATTTACCTTTTATAAGAAAATCTCCCCCATCATTTCTCTTACAAATACTAATAGGTATTCACTGTCTATACTACTGAATTCACAATAAATCATATACTTCATCATTATTTTTTTATGTGTGAATATTTGAATATTTCACCACCTCCCTTTAATTATACAGTACTTAAGAAGGAGCTTTAAACCCCAACTCAGTAGCAAACATAATGCTATGTATAAGGAAAGTTTTCAATAATGAATGAATATAACTTTTTGAATAGTCTATCTAAATGCCATTAACCACTAACTCTAATGAAAGAGTCATTAACACTAAAGGGAATTTCTGCAAAACTGCCTAGCAGTGAATTTTAAGTAGTGTTATTTTGATCCCTAGGTTCTTTAAGTAACCTTAAGGACAATGAGTAGTAAGAGAAGGTTGAAGAAATGGGGCTTCTAGGTCTTCAACTTCAACCAGAATAATTCAATTTTACATGTTTTATATATGAAATTCCTCCCAAGACTAGGAAAAATCTTATTTTAGCTAATCCTACAAACAAGAGAACTTCCACTGGCTTGAGTGCCCAGTGGAACATGTCTGCAATCCCAGCAGCTCAGAAGGCTAAGGCAGGAGGATCAGAGTTCAAGGCCAGCCTCAGCAACTTAGCGAGACCTCATCTCAAAATACAAAAAATAAAAAGGACTAAAGAATTGGGGTTGTAGCTCAGTGGTTAAGTGAACCTAAATACCAAAAACAAAAACAAAAACAAAAACAAACCACTGGCCTTTGTGATTTTGTAAGATGATCTAAATACTCATAGTATAACTTGATTGACATGCTTATCATATACATTTTAGACACATATTTGGATGAAAAGATTTTCATAAATGTAAATTACTTACATTCCCACTAATGGTAGAGAACAAACCTTGGGATCAGATTCCAATAAAAGTAACAATTTGCGTGTTTCATCCATGGTAAGATATCTAAACAGAAGACATTAATGTAAAAATAATTAAAAGTATGTACTTCTCACCTAAAAAGAACAATTCGAGTTATGAAACATTTTAGATAGGGGACACAATTCAAATGACAACTGCCTCTTAAACATATATAAACACAAACAGTTCTAAGTGTTAAACTCAATCTAAAAAAGACTCTGGTAAAATGGAAAGATTAAGAAAATTTAGGAACTTAAAACTTATAGCCAGATACTATGGCACACGCCTGTAATCCCAGTGGCTCAGGAAGCTAAGGCAGGAGGATCATGAGTTCCAAGCCGGTCTCAGCAATAGTGAGGTGCTAAGCAACTCAGTGAGCCTGTCTCTAAATAAAACACAAAACAGGGATGGCAATGTGGCTCAGTGATTGAGTGCCAAGTTCAATCCCCTGTATTCAAAATAAAATAAGGCCTGGAGATATAGTTCGGCGGTAAAACACCCCTATGTTCAATCTCTAATCTCTATATTGTTGAGAATTGTTGAGAGACAGAATTGTTGAGAGATAACATTACTATTATGGCTGTATATCACAGAAATAAAAACAATGGCATTAATGATATTAAATCTTAATAGTACCACTGATTTTATATATATGTATATATATATATGAAATATATACATATATATATATATTTGGGGGGAGGGATCTGGGGATAATATATTTTATTCCTACAATAACCCTAAAACACACATATAATAAGTTAATCAACAATGATGATTAAGTTGGAATTGGTTTAAACTTATGTATCAACAATGACACATGTGCTTTAAAAATTCTCCCCCTTCAGAGCTGGGGATGTGGCTCAAGCGGTAGTGCGCTCGTCTGGATGCATGCAGCCTGGGTTCGATCCTCAGCACCACATACAAAGATGTTGTGTTCACCAATAATTAAAAAATAAATATTAAAAAAAATTCTCTCTCTCTCTTAAAAAAAAAAATTCTCCCCTACCTTGTCCACCTGATAAATTCCAATTCCTATTAAAAGAATTAATTTAAATTTTCTATGATTTTCCCTGTCAATTCAGACATACCTTACTGCTTTCCTAGCACTGTTTATAAACCTCTATTAAATATAGCACATGGTGTTTAAATGTCAATACATTTAATGTACAAGTAAAAATCTATTTTTAGTTCCTCCACAAATACCTATTCTATAATGGATCCTAATATGAATAGTAGAGTGGAAAAAATGAATATGGTTGGAAAAAGGACAAATGTCACAAATTTAATAGACAATTCTCAACAGGAGATGGCAAGGGGAATAGTCAATTGAATAGCATGCTAAAGGATCCTAGATGAATAATTCCAAAAGAGAAGAACTTCATTATTCCAAAGAAATTAAATGTAACATTTTTTGATCATTACGATTTGATCATTCTAAGACTTTGTAATGCAGTAACACTTAAGCCACTCCAATCAGCAAGCACACTCTGGTAAGAATATGGGAGTCAAAACGGGGCCTTTCTTGCTACTTCAGGGACTTTGCTGAGAATTGTTGAGAAAGAGAATTGTTGAGAGATAACAACTTTTTTTTCATCCTTTTTTGAAGCAGAATTTTTAGAGGATAAGACTTGGAGTTGAGTATACCTTGGCAAACATTCTTGCCTCCATAGACCTAACAGGAACTAGGGTGGAGTAGTGGGAAAGGAAGCGAGAAATATAATCTTTCCAACTACCTCTGGTCAAACTTTAAAGCACGGGGTGCTTACATTGTCTAACCTAGTTCAGTAGACAATAAAAGAAATAAGGATTCAGGGAAGCAGCTCTGCTTGTGTTTTGGCTTGCATTTTCCAAGACACTAAGGAATAGGAAGCTGGAGAGGTTTCTGCTCCAGTTTTGTGAAGGAACTCCACCCTCAAGAAGTTGACATTTTGGTAAGCCAGAGTACTACAAATTTTTATTTAATTGCTTCTTTCTAAACTTGCATTTCTTGTTATTCATAGTTAAGACTGCATATTACAAATAAATTCACCAGACTCTGTTAGGTTCATAGTCAGATAATAGTTGAAAGAAAGGAAATAAGAGAGAAAGAAAAGAAGAAAGAAAATGGTCTAAAACCTGGGCAAAATAATTCAGACGATAATGTTAGGCAAGTGATTCTACCAGAGCCATATCCCCAGATCCACAACTAATTTTAATATGATTTTTACTACTAATTTTTGTAGAATAGTGGGCACAACTCTGAAAGAAAGCTTTATTATATTCAGCAAAACTTAATTGGTTGGGGTTGTAGTTTGGTAGTAAAGCATGTGCTTATTAGTATTTGTGAGGCCCTAGATTTAATCCCCCCACTCTAAAAAAACAAAACAACCCCTCCCCCAAAACCAACCAATTAACAACTTCATTTTAACAGACTATACCTGATTCCACATATATTGTGTATGTGGAGATCCTCAAAAAATACTAATACAAGGTTAGCAATGATGGAGGAATGTGACGGACATCATTATCCAAAGTACATGTATGAAGAAGACATGAATTGGTGTGTGTTGAGAGCCACAGCCAAAGGGGCCCCAGCAAACTTCCAGCTGCCAGCAAACTTCCAGCTGCCGGCTGATGATTGGCTCACAGCGGCCCCAGCAACATCTAGCTGATTGGCTCCTCCACGGAGCTGCTCATTGGGGGACTTCTTTGGCTCCACCCACGCAACCCAGCCAATCGGCCTCAAGAGCAGGAGGATTGTGGGAGGTGGAGAGGCTTGTGTGGGTGAGAGGCTTGTGGAAGCCAGTGGTGGCAGTTGGGCTCTGAGGGTTTTTCCTGAGGAGCTGTTTTGCTTGGCATTTGTAGTTCTAAAAATAAAGTTAGTTTCTTTTGACAAGTGGCTCCTGAATTGTGCCCAGCCAGACTGCGGCAGGTGTGAACATACTTTATATACAAACAGAGATATGAAAAATTGTTCTATATGTGTAATAAGAATTGTCATTAATTCTGCTGTCATGTATTTAAAAAATAAAACCAGTTAAAAAAATACTAATACAATCAATATGTAAATTTTTAGAATAATATATCTTTACTTACCCATATTTATATGTCCCTTGAACTTGAGAAATATTCCAGTTACTGCTCAAATTTCTTGCCAGAGCTGTTGGAATAATGGGGATGGGCTTCACAGGTGCACATTTAAAGTTATTTGCTAGAGTTACAGCTGTCCAGTGCAAGTCAAAATCCACATTGTCCAAATTCTCCCTGGAAGTAATATGAGCTCTTAGGAAAAGCAGCTTACTACAGTCCAAGGAATCTTTGCTACATACATGGTGCTGTAGAGCCTAAAAAAAAAATCAATATTATACAATTATTTAAAAATTCTGAATTGTGTTTGTTTTTTTACTTGTTTATTTTTAGTTGTTGATGTACTTTATTTTTATTTATATGGGGTGCTGAGGATCAAACCCAGGGCCTCACACATGCGAGGCAGGAGCTCTACCACTAAGCCCCAGCCCCTTGTGTTTATATTTTTAAAGTTTATCTTACACTGGTGCATATACACATATAAAAAAGAAGAAGAAAATGGTCCTGCATTACCAAAATTAATTTTGATTTGCAACATTTCAATTCTCATTTCTTCTAAGCAATCAAAAGAAAAAGTGAGTTGGGTGCAATGGCACACACCTGTAATCCCAGTGGCTCAGGAGGCTGAGCAGGATCCTGAATTCAAAACCAGCCTCATCAATTTAGCAAGACCTTAAGCAACTTAGCAAGATCCTGTCTCAAAATAAAAAATAAAGGGCTGGCAATGTTGCTCAGTGGTAAGCACCCCTGGGTTTAATACTGGTACCAAAAAAAGATAAAGTGAATAACTATATCAAAGCAAATAAGACTTCTGTTCCAAGCTCCATCATGGATTTCCAACTTATATGTCCTTCAAACTCTTGATGGGTAATGTTACCCCCGATATATATTTACTGCATGGAAAAAAATGGATGCAAATTAGTTCTGATTCAGCTTTATAGAATCGCAGATGATTTCTTTTCAATTCCTTTCTTGTAATCCCAATTATCAAGTCAGTTCTTCCTCTGTATTTGCTAAAGCCTACTGTGTTCTTTTCTAGTCTTAATGCTACCGCTTTATTATACGATAATAGATCCCTCTCTAATAGATTTACTGGCAACTGAAATGGCCGTGTAACTATTCTCTCTGACTTCAGTCAGTTTGCCCTGTCAGGTTAAATCGGTTCCTGATTGTACAGTATTTCCTCTTTTCAGAAACCTTCAAAGGCTACATGGCCCATATGACAAAGTTTGAATTCCTTAACATGACCATCAAGGCTCTTTATAAACTTTCCAAATTAATACTCTAGTTTGATTGTCCACAAATTCAGCAAAAATCTACACCCTTTGCATGTGTGAGGCACTGGGTTCGATCCTCAGCACCACATTAAAAAAAATAAACAAATAAAATAAAAGTATTTTAAAAAAAAATCTACACCCTTACTATTAGCCTGGGCACATTCTAAACTTTTTCTTGGTCCCACTGCTTCCTCTTCCAGAATGTTATCATTATCGTCTACCTAGGACTCTTGCCCTCAGAAACCCATATTTAATTGGATTTTAGCTCCACAATAGTTTATTTTTTAATTTTTAATTTTTTTGGTACTAGGGTTTGAACCTAGGGTCACTATACTACTAAACTACATCTCCAGTCCTTTTTATTTTGAGACAAGGCCAATTTCCTAAGGTCTCACTAAATTGCTGAGGCTGGCCACTTGTGATCCCTCCTGCATCAGCTTCCCAAGTCACTGGGATTACAGGTGTGTGCCACCATGCCCAGCTCCTCAATAATTTAATCAGAAATATATTTTAATGGGTTTATTAAAATACTACATACTATATATAATGTGATTCTCATTAAATTAAGAATAATAAAGTTATCAATATCACCTTAAAAGTTGAACTGAAGTCATCTACATCATGAACTATCAATTCTCTTGAACAACATCCTTGAGTATGAACTTTGCAGAGGATCACAAAGTCTCCAGGAAGAGAAGCAGTAGGGGTTCTTTCTAAACATTCAGGTACTTCTCGACCAGGGTCAAAGCGATCTACTGTCAATGTAACACCTTCTTCATCTGAAGAAAAAAAATAATAATTTACAACATGCTAATTAAACACATAAATCACCTTAGCAAGGCTACTTTGCTAATTATAGCAAAGCACTTTGCTCATCCAGTAGCATATTATCATTTTATATAAAAATGACTTGTTTATATATTCTACCCAACTAGATTGTAAAGACTGTGAAGAGCAATTTTCTTCATATCCTTGATATAGAGGAAAAAAAAAAACACAAAAACACAAAGCATATGCAATAGCTGTCTGAATCAATAAATGTAAATTCTACTATAGGCATCAAATAATCTTCTAAAGTATATTACCTTCATCTACTGTGAGAGAACCAAGTAAAAAGCATGGCACATTTTTTTTATTCTGTTTAGCATGACGGTAAGCAAGTCGAAGGGTCTTTTCAGTCACCACAAGCTTTGGATTTCTGAAAAATAACAAGTCTTTTATGAATAGTAGATTTGATATCCTTAAATAACCCTCATTGTGAAATACTGTCTAAAACATAAAGCACAATTTTTAAAATGTACAGAAAGATCATTTCAGGAAATCCCAAGGACAAAGGCAAGGAGTAGAAAGTGCCACCTGGAAACTAAAATAATAATAACCTGATAACAAGGTGTATTTGTCCTTTAGGAATTTGGTTAACTTTATGAACCAGAGCACGAACTGACAAACTATGAGGCCATTTTTTTGATGGAAAGTTATACTCATTGCTTACAATACTATTGTAAACAAAATAAAGTTTGATTGAAACAGTCATACCCATTTGTTTACAATAGTAATATCTATGAACTTCAGATAATAGCATTATTGAATACAAAATAAAATGATTAAAATATTTAAAGAAATACAAGAGGGAAACCAAAATATGATTCAGGAACAAGAAAGTATGAAAAAAGATCAGATGAAAAGGAAGTATATAGAATTAGTTCTGATTCAGCCTTACAGAAGTAAAAAATATATTCACTTAAAACCTAAATGGATTAGGGCTTGGGCTGTAGCTCAGTGGTAGAATGCTTGCCTAGCAAGTGTGAGGCACTGGGTTTGATCTTCTGCGCCACATAAAAATAATAAATAAAATTTTTAAAAACTTCAATGGATTATATAATCAACTGGGTATAGATACACGAATGTTTATTTGTTTTGATACTGGGAATTGAACCTAAGGTACTTTGCCACTAAGCCACATCTGAGCCCTTTTTATTTTTTATTTATTTTTGTTTTGTTTTGATTTTTTTGGAGTTATAGGTGGACAGCATACCTTTATTTTATTTATTTTTTGTAAGCGGTGCTAAGAATAAAACCCAATGGCTCACACATGCTAGGTAAGCATTCTGCCACTGAGCCCAAGCCCCAGCCCTTATTTTTATTTTGAGACAGGTTCTCACTAAGTTGCTGAGGCTGGCCTCAAACTTGTAATCCTCCTAGAAGCCTCTGTCTCCCAAGTTGATGGGATTACAGGTATGTACTACCCTACCATTCATAGTTGTTTGTTGTTATTCTGATATATATAAAAATATTGTTTATATATATTATAAACATTCTTTCACATATATGGTATGTACTTCTACATTTAAAAAACCTAAACAGGCTAATGTATAGCTCAGTGGTAGAGTGTTTATCTGGCACTTATGAGGGCTCAGGGTTTGATCCCCAGTTCTACAAAAACAAAAGCAAAAACAAAAAACTAAACCCTAAATAAACAGGTTAGATGGCAGCTAAGCACAGCTAAAGAAAACATGAGTAGGGCTGGGATTATGGCTAGTGGTAGAGTGCTTGCCTAGCATTTATGAGGCACTGGGGTCAATTCTCAGCACCACATATAAATAAATGAATAAAATAAAGGTTCGGGGCCGAGGATGTGTCTCAAGTGGTAGCGTGCTCGCCTGGCATGCGTGCGACCCCGGAACGATCCTCAGCACCACCTACCAACAAAGATGTTGTGTCCGCCGACAACTGAAAAATAAATATTAAAAATTCTCTCTCTCTCTCTCCTCTCTCTTTAAAAAAAAATAAAAAATAAAGGTTCATCAACATCTTTAAAAAAAAGAAAACATTAATACAGTTGAGAAACAAATTACTCAAAACATAGCACAGACAGCGGGGAAAAAGAGGTTAACAAACATGGAGAAAAGGATGAACAGGTCTAACAAATATTTAATTAAACTTCTACAAGATTCTCCCCTATTCTCTGCCAACTAGTTTAGAACCTAAATACTTTTTTTTTTTACTTTTATCTCTCCTTCAGTCACTCTATTCAGTCAATCATCAAATGGCATAAAATCTTTTCAAAACATCTTATTTTGTTCTTTCCTCTTGATCTGAATACTACTACACTTTCATAGATACCATTTATTGAATACTTTCTATTGTAAGCACAGTGTCAGCTGCTTTACAAAGCCTGTTTTGTTTATTCTTTATAAGAGAACTATGAGGGGCTGGAGGTATAGGTGAGTGGTAGAGCACTTGCCTAGCATGTGTGAGGCCTGGGTTTAATACCCATCACAAAAAACAAAGGTACTATGAAATAGGTATTGTAGCCATTTTATAAGGAAACTAAATTCTTGATACTTAATATACTGAGGTCACATAAATCAGTTGCAGAATCAGGATTTCAGACTAAAGGCAGTCTGATTCCAGTTATAATACCTTAAACCACTATGGCATAAATCTATGATTATATAAAACCATCTCATGGCTAAGCTGACTCTAGGCTATCCCTAGTATAATCCATCCTTCTTAGACTTCTGCTTTAAATAAGTAGGTGCTTATGTATAAAATATCGATGAACCAATTTTCAATTACTTTAAGTATAAACTTCTATGTCTTTTGTTTAAGGTCCTAAACAAAACCACCATATTTTATATTTATTCCTTCTAATGTGATCTACTTAAAATCAGTTCAGTCTTCTCAATATCCTCCAAAGACAACATGCTGAAGTATGAGGAAAAACACTTTTAGTTTTTATGATATTTTACATTTTCTTAACTCCTACAATACTCGAAACTTTAAATTTGCAGAATATTTTAACTATGAGATTAAAATTACTCCTCAAAAAGATGAAATTTTTGTCCATGAAGAGCTTTTAATGGAAAAGTAAAGAAAAATGAATATAGATTGAGTTTCCCTTATCCAAAATGTCTGGGACCAGAGTGTTTCAGATTTTGAGCCATTTGCATATAGATGAGATATCGTGAGGATGAGATCCAAGTCTAAACATGAAATTCATTTGTTTCATATACGTTTCATACACGTCTTATACACATAGTATAAAGGCAATTTTATACAACTGGGTTGTATGTCTTCATTTTTATTGTGACAAGGCACATGTGAGTTAGATGTGGAATTTTCCCATGTTGGCATTCATGGAAATTTTGGAGTATTCAGAACTTTGGATTTGGGGATTAGGGACACTCAACCTACAACTGGTCATAGTAATCAACTTTCCTTGCATATCCTTTTATGACTCATGTTTATACTAGTTTGATTTTAAAAGAGAAACATCTTATACCTGTAGTGATTGAGATGTAAGTAGATGAAATCTCCAATTGGCATTGGGTTCCAAAGTGCGTACTTTGATGGAGGAAAGTGGAAAGGTACTATCTTGCTTGAAGGAAACCTTTTTAAAAAATAATTTATAATTAAACCACAAGGAAAAGCAAACTTGGTACAAATTTTATAAAGAACAGTTATTCATCTCTTACAGGGACAGGAAGATGAGCCCAGGAGCTTGAGGCAATCAAAAAAAAAAAAAAAAAAGGATAAAGGTGCTGAATAATACAAAAAATAAATGCTGGCATGGTTATAATGGTTATGGAGAAGTGGGAACTCCTACAGACGGTTGTTGGGAATATAAATTGGTATGGCCACTATGGAAAATAGCATGGAGTTCCTCAAAAAAAAATTTTATTTTGGTACCAGGGACTGAACTCAGAGGCTCTCAACATTAAGCCACATCCCCAACCCTATTTTGTATTTATTTAGAGACAGAGTCTCACTGAGTTGCTTAGAGATTGGTTTTGAATTGCAGATCTCCTGTTTTAGCCTCCCGAGCCACTGGGATTATAGGCATTCACCACCACACCTAGGGAGTTCCTCAAAATATTAAAAATAAAGCTACCATAAGAGCCAGCAATCTGGGGCTGAGGCTGGGGCTGAGCGGCGGTAGAACGCTCGCCTAGCATGTGTGAAGTGCTGGGTCTGATACTTAGCACCACATAAAAATAAATAAATAAAATAAAAATATTGTGTCCAACTAACTACAACTATATATATATATTTAAAAAGATCCAGCAATCTATTGGGTACTATCCAAAGAAAATGAAATCAGTTTGTCAAAGAGATTATCTGTATTCCTATGCTTACTGCAGTACTATTAACAATAACTAAAATTTGTAATCAAATTAAGTATTCATCAACAGATATAGAAAATGTGGTATGCAACACTACCTAACTGTTTAAAAAAACAAAAAGAAAAGAAATCCTGTCATTTGTCCTAAAATGGATGAAACTGCAGAACACTATGTTTAAGTGAAATAACCCAGACAGAAAAACAAAGACTGCATGATCTTATTCATTTGTGGAATGGAAAAAGCCAATCTCACAGAATTACCTGGTAGAGTAATGATTATCAGAGGCTGGGAAAGGTAGGAGGAAAGAGATGACTAGGAAGAGATTAATCAATGAGTACAAAATAACATTTAGTTGGAGTAAATTCTGGGGTTCTATAGCACAGCTGGGTAACTTATCAACAATATTGTAGCATATATTTCAAAATAACTAGGAGAGGATTTTTAATGTTCTCATCAAAAAGAAAAGATGTTTGAGTTAATGGATATGCTAAATACTGTGATTTGATAATCACACGAAATATATACATATTATTCAAAACATCACATTGTATTACATAAACATGTACAGTTATTATATATCAATTAAAAATAAAATAAAGCTAAAAAACTAAATAAATACATAAAATGGAGGCTGGCTGGGAAAAGAAGGTAAGGGAATAAAGGAAGAGAAAAAAAACCAAGAAGTCTACCAACTAACTTCTTGGAGTCTAAATTTGTAAGCTATGTGACCTTGCTCAAGTTAATTACCTCTCTTTGACTGAATTTCCTCATTTGTTAAACTGGGGTATCAATGCTTCTTTACCATTACACTAAATATTAAATAAGCCAATATATATAAAGTGCTTAAAATAATTCTTATTTTATTGTAAGTACTCTCAGCCTTAGCTCTTTCTTTTTCACTTTTAGGAGTCCACAGTACCTTTAATGCCCAACCTATGATATTCAGGTTTACTTACTCAGAGCATAGGGAAGAAGTGAAGTCAGGTTTAAATCCTGACTATATTACTTACTAACTGTATGACTTTGGGTTGACTAGTTTCTCTATGCCACACTTTTCTCATTTAAGGGGGGAAAAAAGTATGGATAATAATGATACTCATCTCATAGTTTTCTTGTGAAGATTAAAGAATAATACACGCACTGGACTTGGCGGCACATTCCTATAAAGCCAGCCACTCAGGAGGCTAAGGCTAGAGGATTGCAAGTTCAAGGCCAGCCTGAACTTAGCAAGGTACTGTCTCAAAACAAAATAAAAAGGGCCGGGGAAGTAGCTCAGTGGAAGGGCGCCCCGGGGTTCAATTCCCAGTACTGCCCCCCTCCAAAAAAAGAATAATGCATGCAAAACACTTAGCTTGGCACCAGATACATAGTAAGACTTCAATAAATGTTGTTATTAGTCTTTTTCTACTCTGGAGTCTGTAGGTAGACTTTGGAGGGAGGAGAGACACAAACTGAACCTTGCAGCCTGAAACTGGGTGCAAACATTTGCATGTATGTATGTAACAGCTTTTTCTTAGGAAATAAGATACATGGCTTTTATCAAAACTCAAAAGGGGGATCTAACTCCCCTCCTAAACACATATACAAATTAGAACTGCTGCTCTAAATTCCAGAGATCATAGAAAACCAGAGGTCCGTAAATAAATAAAAGTTAAGGACTAGCGAGTTTAAATCATATGATTAAATATCTTATGTAGAATATAAGGAATGAATTTGACCCTTGTTACACAACTGTACCTTTCAAAGAACAGCAGTTGACAAACATTCAAAGAATAAGAGGTGGCAGTGGAATAGAACAGAAGGGCCAAAATTAAGGCAAAAGAAATCTGATAGCTTTCTTGGGTCATATTTCCCATTGTCTTTCAAGAAAATCTGGCACAAAGGAAGATAATACAGAGAATAAAGGTACCCCACGGGAATAAGTGTAGTTTGAAAGAAAAAAAATTCACGTCAAGCATTAATTATTTTTCCCTAGAGGAAAAAGAGCAATAAATGATTCAAAGAGCCAGAAAATATAAGCCAATTTGCCTGAACCCCCAAAGTAATGACAGATTGAGAAAACCAGAAGACAGGTGGCAAGCTCCTCCTTCTCACTATACATTACTAGTAAAGGCATAGAGAAGTTTAAGGAAACCTGGAATATTCAATATGAAATAATTCCAAACAAGGAATTAGTGTTTAGAAAAGGAAAAGAACCCAATCACTTTCCCATTTATTTAGGATATAAACAAACACCAATATAATTTTTAGCCTCAGGAATTCAAGTACTATTTCCTATCAATAAGAGATATCTTATGGAACTGAAATAAATGGAGAGAGTGTAACTAATAATTTACCAAGTACCTACTATGTGCCAGATGCTTTTAGTAATCTTATTTATCCCTTCTCAATATTCTTGTTTTGCAATTATCATCCCCATTTTACAAATGAGAAACAGAGGCTTAAATTAATGAACTTGGGTCAGTCACTTAATAAGTGGTAGAGCTGGGATTATATGCCCAGATTTTTATGATAAGGATTATATTCTTTCTTCTCTTGCAGCTTACCTTCTTAAGTTAATTTGAACAGTTAAGAAAAAACATTTTGTAAAAATATTTCTATACCTGGTATTCATCTGGGGTCTTGCAAGAGGATATGTAGGCTCCATAACATTTGTAAATGATGTACTTCAAATCTTCAGTATCCTAAAGAAATAAGAAATATGATTTAACCATACTTTAACAAAATTGCAGGCAAAATTAGGTTATTTATATTAAGTATAAAATTAAATACTTGTAGATTCTGCTGATCATTTTCATTCTTTGGAGACATTCTGCCTATAAATTAGTGTTAATATTTATTTTAGGCAACAAAATCTTTAATATTTATTTTAGACAAGAAAATCTATCTATTTACTAAAGAAAGTACAGATTTTGCCACAAAATCTTTTATCAACTTCAGCTTTGAGCTGGACAGAATAAGTAGTATTTAATACAAGAAATTTTTAGCAAAAGCCTTATTAGTCTACTACAGAGAGGAAAACTTAGGAGCCTATAACAAAGTCATCAAGGAACCTTCAGTCCTGTGGCAATAAAAGATAAATATTGTATCCCCAGAAACTGACTTATACCTCTGAAAAAAAATCAGTGTTCTTTTTTTGGATCCATATGCATGCCCCCTGTCAGTATTCTAATTCATTCCCATGTGTGCAAACCTTCAGCTTCCACATCTTTCCTGAGTTTCAAACCTACATTTCTAATTGCTCACTGAATAGCTTCTTCTAAATATCTCTGAATATCTCTAAATATCTTCTTCTAAATATCTCCACGCAGGGCGTGGAGGTGCACACCTGTAATCCCAGCAGCTCAGGAGTATCACAGTTCAAAGTCGGTCTCAGCAACTTACTGAGGCCTTAAGCAACTTAGTGAGGGCCTATCTCTAAATAAAATATTTTTTAAAAGGGCTGGGGATGTGGCTCAGTTATTAATTACCCCTGGATTCAATTCCCAGAACCAGAAAATTTTATTTTATTTATTTATTTATTTATTTATTTATTTATTTATTTAGAGAGAGAGAGAGAGAGAGAGAGAGAGAGAGAGAGAGAGAGAGAGAGAATTTTTTAATATTTATTTTTTTTAGTTTTCGGCGGACACAACATCTTTGTATGTGGTGCTGAGGATTGAATCCTGGCCGCACACATGCCAGGCGAGCGCACTACCGCTTGAACCACATCTCCAGCCCCCCCCCCAAATTTAAATAAATAAATAAATATTTCTGAAGTAAAATACAGACCTAATAGCCCTTTCTTTATAGTTCAGTATTTTCCATATATTTTTAAGTCTTATAGTTTTTTAGGTTTTGTGCATTGTTCCAATTCCACAAAAAAGGAATTGTCTGAAGCAAGATAAGGTAGGGAAGGTTTACTAATATAAGTGCAAAAACCATTTAGAAAAGACTTTTTTTTTCTATTTTTAATAAAATCTGAGGCTGGAAATATCTATAAGAATAAAATCCTATTGACCCTCGTAAGCTTGGCTAAAAAGTCCCTATTAGAGATATCTGCAACGTCTATGGAATGCAAGATTTTAATTCTACAGCCCTTATTTTAAATTTTTTTAATGTTTTTTTCTTTTATTAGTGCATTATAGTTGCATATAATAGTTGGGTTTATTTTGACATAATCATACATGCATAGAATTTAATTGATTCCATTTCAGTCCCCAGTTCCTCATTTTCCCTCCCCACTCTCTTCTTCTCCTTTCTCTACACTACTGGTTTACCTTCCACTTATTTATTTATTGGTGCTTTATAGGTATACATAAAGGTGGAATTCACTATAGTATAGTTATACATGCACATAGCATAATTTTGTCCAGTTTAGTTCCTATTTCCTCTCCTTTCCTGTCCCTCCTCTCTCCCCCTCAAAATCTCCTCATACTTTACTGACCTTCCCACCATATTTATAATATTCCCCCCCACCACAACCCTTCTATAGCACTTGGTTGTCATGGATAACAGTATATAGAGTAATAAAAATACCTTTCTAAAGTATACAAAATAGCTTCTATTTCCTTCATTAAACAGAAGTGTTTTAAAATTCCATATTTGTTTCTTCTTCCTTTGTGCATGAGGGTGAAAAGATGGAAATTATTGATCCAATTCTCATTTTAAAACAATATACAGTAGCTGGGGTTATAGCTCAGTGATTTAGCACTTGCCTAGCACAATGTGAGGCACTGGGTTCAATCCTCAGCACCACATAAAAATAAATAAAATAGAGGTATTGTGCCCATATACCACTAAAAAAAAAATTCTAAAAAACATACATAAGGTAGTTTATTCCAACAGTATTACATAAGAAATTGAAACTAAAACACAAACACCTATTCCTAGCAAAATATATTCTTCCCTGGTAATGGCACCATCATATATCAAAGAGAACCATCAAGTCATCCTCATGTCTTCTCCGTCTTTTCCCATATAAATTACTTTTCCATACCACCCTTCATCAGCTTTCACTAGTTTTGCTGAAAAGTTTCCCACTGTTGTTAGAAGTTTATCTGAATAAATCAGATCAAGTTATTTTCATGCTTAAAAAGTATATGGTTCTAAATAATAATGAAATTATGGCATCTGCAGAAAAAAAAACGATGGAACGAGAGAAGATTATGTTAAAAGAAATAAGTTAAACTCAGAGGGTTAATAGTCGTATCCTTCTCTCATATATGGAAGCTAGAGAGGAAAAAGGCAAACAAAAGTGGGAGTAGATCTCTTAAAAATCAAGGAAGATCAGTAGAGGAAAGGGACCAAGGAGTGGGAGGTGCGGAGAGAAGGGAGAAGTGCTGGGGAGGGATACTGGCCATATGATATTGTTGTATTGTGTGCTTCTACGAGTATATAACAACAAATCCCATCAATATGTACAACTAGAATGCACCAATAAAAACATGTGGGGGGAGGAGTTCATGGCTCTTCTTTATATACAGAATAAAGGACCTTCGCAATGGGACTCTATCCTATTATTACAACCACATTCCCATCCACTCATTCTACATCCCAAACAGAACTACTTGCAGCCCTCCAGTTTCCGCAGTCTGCCCCTTGACTTGGAATGCACTGGTAAACGCGTCACCCTTCATCATCCAACTCAAATATCTCTGCGAAATATTCTGGACACCACGGTGTCCTCTCACACACAGAGCATGGTTTACACCTTGCTGTTGACATAATATTTCCAGTAGATCACGAACTTCGAACATTAACTGATTCCTTATAATATGTATCAGAGTCTCGGCCGGATATTGCAAAGAATGCAAGGGCGAGAACTCAGAATTCCTAGTCCATTTAATTTCTCCCCCTATTTCTTATCGTCATCTGCCCCAGGCTCCTCAAGAACAGAAACCACCCACTACAGGGCCCGGAACATTACCCACCGTCCCTCCCTGCTGCACGAAAGGAACTAGGAGCACGAAACCCCACTTACCGCAATCTCTGCAAAACTGAGGTGTGTTTGTTGGGCCAGAACCGAGGCTACTCCAAGGAGAGCCTCCGCTGATTCCGGGCCCCGCCTCTGGGACGTTGGGGTCGCGGGAACTGAGGCGGCAAACACTAGCTCGCGAAACCAAAGGGCGCGCTGCGCCTACTGACTGGTCAGAAGTCTGGCCAGTCAGGGAGCAGGGGCGGTGCTGGACGCGAGACGCAAAGTCGCGGCGACGTGCTGGTGTGCCACCCAATCAGAGCCCAGAAACTGTTCCGCGCTCCACCAATCCTAAGGCTCTTTGGAGTACCGAGGGCGCCACCGGCGCTCCAGGAAGAGTACTCCGAAGATTTTAAACCTTCATTTTATGAACGGTTAGGTTGGGGGGGGGGGGAGTGGTTGCGCACGCGCAATCAAAAACCCTGCAGGCTGGCCGTGAGGCGAGAAAGCCGGAAGTGTTCGCCAGCGGATCGTCACCGGGAGGGTCGCAGCCCTGTAATCTAAAAAGGGATCCCACAACTTTTACTTGAATGGAGAAAAGAAAGGGGAAATCGGATTTCTTCCAGTTTCTTTTTTAAAGCTCCTCTCCTCTCCATAGCAGATTTTTTAAAATTTTCCCATTGAGCAGAAAAGAAAGTGATAAATTTATAAGCCATTTATACTTGTCTGCACAACTAATATCGTTATTATATATAGTACTGATCTTTCATGTTATAGGTAGTATTATAGTGGTATGGTTATTTATAATTGTTTCCAAAGCTAATGTCGGTTTTCTTTTCTTTCTTTCTTTCTTTTTTTTTTTTTTTTTTTTTGTGTGTGTGTGTGAGAGAGACTGGTTCTTTAAGTTATCCAAGCTGGTTTGGGTTTCCAAGGCTCAAGTGGTCCACCCGCTTCAGTCTCTCAATCTGCACAGACTATAGACCTGTGTCACTCAGCCAGATTACTAACATGATAATTGTGCCCTCGCTAGTATGGTGAGGGATTAGTTCCCAAACCCTTTCCCCCATTCCAAAATCTGAAGATGCACAAGTCCCTTATACAAAATGGTGTAGTGTTTGCATATAGTCTATGCACAAAGTCCCTTATACAAAATGGTGTAGTATTTGCATATAGTCTATGCACATCCTGTATATATGCTTTAAATCATCTCTAAATTAAATATAATACCTAGTACAATGTAAATTCTATGCAAGTTGTTATAGTGTATTTTTTGGAATTAATGACAAAAGTTTGAATATGGTCAATACATGCAATTTTGTCTTCAGAATATTTTCAATCATTAGTTTTTTGAACTTATGCATGTGAAACCTGTGAATACCAAGGGCTAGCAATACATGATTTCCTAACAGACAAAGTAGACATATGTATTCATCAAGGGAAAAACATTAAAGATCCATTAATCTGTTAGTACAGAGTCAGAAGTATAAATGCCACATACTTTGCTGACTTAAGATTTTTTTGTTTGGCAGTACTGGGGATCAAATCCAGGGCCTTGAGTATTCTAAGCAAGCACTCTACCACTGAGCTACATTCCCAGTCCAAAACTCTACTTTTCTTAGTTTCCTGAATAACATGGGTATGTCTTCAAGTCTGAGCTACATCTGTATGCTATGCTGTATGGAATAAACATCCACCCTTTTGCAAGAACACTCACCTAGAAAATACATCAAGCCAGCCAAGAAATATATGCTTTATAAAGTATCATTCTCTGCTTTCCTGGAAAAGTTCCTGAAAACTAGGGAAAACATTAGTGTGTTCTTTCTTGTTGTGACAGCAGAAAGAGCCTTATGAATTTTTTTGTCAGACATCAGTGTATATCTGACAAACTGTTGGCCAAACCAGTGATGATCTCCAGAACAAGGACTGCCCCTTTGAGGAATCCTGTAATGGGCAGAATTGGCTAGGCCCTCCAATTTTTTTTTTTTTTTTTTGGTACTGGGGATTGAACCCAGGGTCACTTAACCACTGAGCCCCAGCCCCAGCCCTTTTTTGTCTTTTATTTAGAGACAGGGTCTCACTGAGTTGCTTAGGGCCTCACTAAATTGCTGAGGCTGGCTTTGAACTCGCAATCCTCCAGAGCCACTGGGATTACAGGCATACTCCACTGCGCCTAGCGGCCCCAAACTCATTTTAATGAGCTGGATGACCATGTGTACCCAAAAAGAACAAACACCAAAGATAAGGCAAATCCCAAAGACAACAAGCAAGAGGCTATCGCCCAACTTCCTGTTTTGCAACTGATCAGCAAGTTCTTTTTAGAGAGAGATCTTATGTACACATCTCAGTGTTTGCCATGGGTATATGAAGTGCAAAGGTCCTGAGGTAGGAGCATCCAGGCATCTTCAAGAAAAAGCAGGAGCCCAGTATATCTTGAGCAAAGCAAGTGAGGAAAAGTGTATAAGAACTGAGGTGGGGGCCAGGATTGTAGTTTAGTGGTAGAGCACTTGTCTAGCATGTGAGGCACTGGGTTCAATTCTAGGCACCACATACAAATAAAATAAAGATATTGAATCCATCTACAACTAATAAAATAAAATAAAATAATAAAAAAAAAAGAACTGAGGTGGAGGGCCAGGGTTGTGGCTCAGTGGTAGAGTGCTTGCCTAGCATGAGTGAGGCACTGGGTTCGATCCCAGGCACCACATAAAAAAAATTAAACAAATAGAGGCTGGGATTGTGGCTTAGTAGTAGAGCGCTTGTCTAGCATGCACTAGGCACTGGGTTTGATCCTCAGCACCACATAAATGTAAAATAAAGATAATGTGTTCACCTAAAACTTAAGAATAAGTATTTTTTTAAAAATAAATAAAATAAAAGGCATTGTATCTATCTACAACTAAAAAAAAAAAAAAGAATTGAGATGGGTCAGGCGCCTGGGGAGGCTGAGATGTATGTGTTCCTATGTCCCTGGTGGTCGATGGTCATTCGGCTACCTCAGTCGTGGGGGGTAGAGATGTGGTGTCAGAGCAACAAATGGACACAGGGAGCTGGTGAGAGCTGGCAGGTGACAACCTCAGTCGACCTCCAAGGAAGCTCGTTTATTTTTGGAATGTGTACAGCTGTTATAGGGCTCAGGGAGGGCATGCCCACCAATCACACATAAGCACCTTAGCATCTATAAGCCAAATATCTTATGCTTAATGTAACCGCACTATGAGGAAGCACTGAATATTGCTGTCATGATGGAAGGCAGTCTGGAAGGGTCTTTGTCCCTAAGGAAGGGAGGTTATGAGTTGGGGGGTTACATGCCCTGAAGCATTTGACTCTTGGTTTCCTGACCTGGTAGTTTGGTAGCTTGGCAACGCTGACCACAAGTGCTGAGGATGTGGTTTCACGGATGGCTCGCTAGAGCAGAGTGCCCTGTCCTGCAGGTGTTCCTGTCAGGCCTGTACAAGCATAGGTTTTCCTAGCACTCTGAACTGCTCATAGCTACTAGCTGTGAACCGAAAGTTATGCCAACACTGAGGCAGAAGGATCACGAGTTCAAACCCAGCCTCAGCAATTTAGCAAGGCCTAAGCAATTTTGCAAGACACTGTCTCAAAATAGAATATTTTAAAAACGCTGGGGATTGTCTCAGTGGTTAAGTGCCCTGGGTTCAATCTTCAGTACCAAAAAAAAAAAAAAGAAAGAAAAAAGAAAAAAAAGAGAAAAAAGAAAAGAAAGAATTGAGATGGAGGTGATTAATAGGGTTGACAGACTACAAATAGCTCTATAGGCCATGATGAGGACTTGCCTGTACTCCTAAATTAAGGCCACTGGAGAATGTAAATAGGGGATTGAAATGAACTGATTTTAGGTTTTAAAAGGATCATTAGTTGCTACATTGAAAATAATCTAGATGAGGGCAGAAGCAAGGAAACCAGTTAGAAAGTTACTACAATACCCTAGGAGAGAGATTGATGATGGCTTGAACCAGAATGGTAGCAACAGAGTGTGTGTGTGTGTGTGTGGGGACTTGTTGGGATTCTATTTTGAAGATAGACTCAGTAGGGTTTGATTATAGATTGAATTTAGGATGTAGAAGACAAGAACTGTGTGCAGACCTCTCATGATTTATGCTACTTAATTTTTTGAGAGAGAGAGAGAGAGGGGGGGGAGGGAGGGAGAGAGAGAGAGAATTTTTTTTAATTTTTTAGTTATTGGCGGACACAACATCTTTGTACGTGGTGCTGAGGATCGAACCCGGGCTGCACGCATGCCAGGCGAGCGCGATACCGCTTGAGCCACATCCCCAGCCCTTTGCTACTTAATTTTTTAAAGCTACTTTAAGGTATGTGGAAAAGAAATGGAAGAATGATATGGATTATATAAAAAGGAAAGGATTATGGGCTGGGGATGTGGCTCAAGCGGTGATGCACTCGCCTGGCATGCATGGGGCACTGGGTTCGATCCTCAGCATCACGTGAAAAATAAAATAAAGCTGGGATGTAGCTCAGTGGCAAAGCATCTGCCTTGCATTTGCAAAGCCCTGGGTTCGACCCCCAGTTCCAAAAAAGACAAAAAAAGAACCCCACCAAAAAAAAAAAAAAAAAGATCAAAAAATAATAAAAAATAAAATAAAGATGTTGTGTCCACTGAAAACTGAAAAATAAATATTAAAAAAAGGAAAGGATAAGCATAACATATAATTCTCCATTCCTTAGGTGTTGGCTGACATAAAGACATTCTCTCAAAGTGTACAATATGGAAAGGGAGAAGGTGAAAAGTGGGTAGGAAGGGTATAAAGGTAATTTTACAATGGAGAAACCTAACACTCCTTTCTCCAGTTAATCAATAGTCCTAAGTCATGTTGGTAGTATGTATGCTTAATATGATGTGATTTTATTTATTTTTTTCCAATTCTTTTTTAAATTATTTTTTAAAATTTATATGACAGCAGAATGGATTACAATTTTTATTACACATATAGATCATAATTTTTTGTACACAAAGTATAGTCACACCAACTCATGTATTCATACATGTACTTTGGATAATAATGCCCATCACATTCCACCATCATTAACCCCATGCCCCCTCCCTTCCCCTCCCATTCCTCTGCTCTATGGAGAATTTGTCTATTCCTCCCATGCTCCCTGTCCCTACCCCACTATGAATCAGCCTCCTTATACCAGAGAAAACATTCGGCATTTGGTTTTGGGGATTGGCTAACTTCACTTAGCATTATCTTCTCCAACTCCATCCACTTACCTGCAAATGCCATGATTTTATTCTCTTTTATTGCTGAGTAATATTCCATTGTGTATATATGCCACATTTTTTTTTATCCATCCATCTATTGAATGGCATCTAGGTTGGTTTCACAATTTGGCTATTGTGAATTGTGATTTTTAAAAAATATATATATATTTTTAGTTGTAGTTGGACACAATATCTTTATTTATTTGTTTTTATGTGGTGCTGAGGATCGAACCACTGAGCTACAACCCCAGCCCGGGAATTGTGATTTTAAATGGCACTTCCTATATGATCTTCTTCCTAATACCCTATAGTTCTCTCTATAGCTATGTCTTATCACAAGACATGCATCAGACAAATTTCAATAATGAGCAATCCTATAAAAATAGCTGACCTGGGCTGGGATTGTGGCTCAGTGGTAGAACACTTGCCTAGTACATGTAAGGCACTGGGTTCGATCCTCAGCACCACATAAAATAAATAAATAAACATATTGTGTTCATCTATAACTAAAAATATAATTTAAAAAAATACCTAACCTGGACTCTTCAAAACAATTAAACTTGTCAGGCATGGTGTTGTGCATTTGAAGTTCCAGCTACTTGGGAGACTGAACTGATAATTTCACTTGCCAGCCTGGGTAATATTGCAAGTAACTCCTATATCTTAAAAAAAAAGTTAACTTCATCAAACCCAGGGAAAGTTAAGAGAAGCCTAAAAAAGATATGACAACTAAATTTAATGTGATATCATGGACGGGGTCATGAAATTTAAAAAAAGGATGCAAAGTAAAAATTAAAACAGTCCAAATAAATTATTGACTTAAGTTAGTAGTAATGTATCAATATTGGCTTATTAATTGTAAGAAATGTACCTACTAATATAAGATGTTAAAAGAGACAGAAAATCAAGTGTAGGGTATCAGAACTTTGTACTATAGTCTCAGTTTTTCTGAAAATCCACAACTGTTCTGGGAGGCTTAAACACTGGTACAGCATTTGCCTAGCATGCTTGAGGAACTGGGTTTGATCCCCAGCACTACAAAATAAGAAATAAATGAGTAAATAAATAAATATTTAAAATTAAGCTGTTCTAGCCAGCATGGTGGTGCATGCTTATAATCCCAGCAACTTTGGAAGGTTGAGGCAGGAGGATTGCAAGTTTCAGGCCAGCCTCAGCAACTTAACAAAGCCCTGTCTCAAAGTAAAAAGGGCTGGGGATGTAGCTCAGTGGTAAAGCCCCTCTGGATTCAATCCACAGTACCCAACAAAAATTCAAGCTGTTTTTTAAAATAAAACCTATTAGCTTATACTAAGCTTTTTTGGGGGGTGGGGTGGGGTGGGTGATTGAATCTAGGTGCTTTACCACTGAGCTACATCCCCAGTTCTTGTTTTTTATTTTTATTTTTTTATTGTTTTTGAGACAAGTTCTCACTAAATTGCTGAGGTTGGCCTCAAAGTTTATTGGCCACTATTTCTGAACAATATAGATACTAATTCTTTTAATAACTAAAATAACATGTCTTTGTTTTTGCTTAATAACTCAAATACCAGAAAGATTTCAGTTGAACACTTTATTATTACTGGGCTTTTACAAAGGATGTATATACTTAATGTGATGCATTAAATAAACACTTTTATCAGAATAAAAAAACTTCATTTCAACTTCACTTTGGGACTGAAATGATAGCTTTATAGTTAGAAGAGCTTGGAGGTGACTAAAAAGCTTGTGTCTCAGCTGAGCATGGTGGCTCATGCCTGTAATCCCAGTGGCTGGGGAGGCTAAAGCATAAGGATTGCCAGTTCAAAGCCAGCCTCAGCAACTTAGTGAGGCCCTAAGCAATTTAGGAGACCCTGTCTCCAAAAAAAGGACTGGGGATATAGCTCAGTGGTTAAGCAGCCCTGGGTTCAATCCTTAGTACCAAATAAATGAACAAACAAAAAACCTTGTATCTCTCTAGATATTTAAAATATTTTTGAAATTATGATATAATTTGCATATTGTACAGTTTCATGAAAAAATTAATGCATAAGGGATGTGAAAGTTAATTGAAAATTACTTGAAAGCTGTCCAGATATTATTTTTAGTCTAGGTGTACTGAAATTGACATTTTTAATAAATGAGAAAGACACTGCTCCACATTCAAAGAGATTTAAAGGGAACTGATTTGTTAAATTTGTAAGAGCAAGTTTAATGAAGAAAACTCTACAAATGTTGTACCAAGGACCTACTGCACACTAAACTTTGTGCTACACAGTATGAGGAATTGAAAGGGCTTTATAAGCACAGAACAAGGAAGGCACAATTTTATAGGCTAGATAATAAGAGATAATTATCCAAAGCAAATATAAACTGTTGTTAGATTGCACACCCATTTAAGTAGACTGAATATATACTATGATATTCTTTGGTCCTTGTTTGTACATATTTTGTGCAGCATTTCAAGACATTGTGGAATTGCTGTGGAGAAGAGCTACCATTCTAAGTTCTTTATTTCACAGAAAACCTTTTTCGGTGGTTCACACTTTTTTTAAAAAGTAGGTATTTGTATTTGTTGTACTACGTTACAAAAATAAAAAAATGTAAAGGGAAGAATTCATCCATAATTCTACACCTCAACTGCTGTAGACTGAATGTCAGTGTCCCACCCAAAATTTGCATGTCAAGATCCTAATCTGCAATGTGATGGTAGGAAGGGAGGCCCTTGTCAGATAATTAGTTCATGAAGGTGGAGCCCTGATGTTGGGATTAGCGTCCTTATAAAAGAAATCCCCCAGCATGCTACCTTGTCCTTCTCCCCATGTGAAGTCACAGGAACATGGCTTTTATGAAATGGAAGGCAGGCCCTGACCAGATACAGTAATTCTATTACATTAATTAATGTAATTACTTATTATAATATTATAATACTTGTAACAATTACATTATAATTACAATACACTAATGCACTGTTTTTCCTTTCAATATCTGTGGTGACATGGTCTTTACAATTAGACTACGTAAATGCTTAGTTTCATAAACCATGATTTGCTTGCTAACAAGCTGTTTGTGAGGATTAAAGACCTAGTCTTACCACCAAGAACAGGGAAGTTGGAATCAGTTCTCTTCTTCCCTTGTTTGATTACTTATTTACAGTATAATTTCTCCAAATAATCAACTATCCCTTTCTCAATTTATACTTCTGAGCTAAGTTGTATGATTGCTTTCTAAAAACAAGTATAGCTTTGCTTTTTAAGGAATTAAATTTTAAGGGGATTGCCAATCTGTCAATTTATGTGAAATTCCTTTCATATTTATCACATGCTGGTAACTTCTTTAAAAGTATTTGCTGCCAGGGCCATGGTGTACACCTGTAATCCCAGTGGCTCAGAGAAGCTGAGGCAGGAGGATCATAAGTTCAAAGCTAGCCTCAGCAACTTAACAAGGCCCTGTCTCAAAAAATAAAAAGGCTGGGTATATGGCTCAGTGGTTAAGCATCCCTAGTTCAATCCATGGTATAAAACAAAACAAAACTGCTAAACTGAGTTAATGTACCATTATTCTTATTCTGCAGACAAGAAAACTGTAGGTATACCAACCTACCTAAATTTGCAAAGTTTAATGAGCAAAGATGCAAAGATGCTATAATATCAGCTTAAGACAATCTCCCTTCACTGGCCTACCTGCAGTTCTATAATATAGAACTAACTAAGCTCATCTGACAAAGTCATTCCCAAGAGTGTAAGCATATTGTTTGTTGCCAGACTTAGCACATCAGATTTTTAAAGATGATGTTTCTCTTAATTAATATTCTCAGAATCTTGACAAAGTCTTGCAGCAATGACCAGGCAGATGTAATAGGGGCCTTCATTAAAAAAAAAAAAAAAAGAAAGAAAGAAAGAAAGACCAATAACAACAAACCAACAACTCCATTAAGCATCAGGTTATGCAAAGAGGTAAGCAACACAGTAGGAAATAGATGACAATACAACAGATGGTAATGAAAGCCTGAATACAAAGCAACCAACATTTTTAAGAAAGTGAATCATGTTGTAATAATGACATCATCATTTACTTAATTCAATACTGTACAAAGAGTAATCAGACACAATCCCTTCAAGGAACTCTAAAAGTAGAGCTAGATTGTTCAGCTGGGTGGGGAAGATACCCAGTACAACACAGTGTTCCAACAGAAATAATCAGAGAGTTGATAGAAGCACAAAAGTATGCACCTAACCCAGTCTTGGCAATTCAGAGAAAACTTCCTAGAGCTCAATCCTGAAAAAAATGAACAAAACATAACCAAAGGGAATGATAATATGGGACAGATAAGTTAACTCTAAAGGGCAATTTTTATAACTAGGACAGATGAGTGGCAACAAGGCCCTATTTCTTAAATCTCTAGAGACTGTACTAGGAACATAGCTATACCTTGGGAATATTACTCATGCACTGAATACATGTCAAAAGACCTAATGTGCTTAATAATATCTAAACAAATACGGGTAGGGGTGAGTTCCAAGGATAGCTTTTTCCATATATCCTTCTGCAATCACTTTTCTTGCCTGTAATGTAACACTTCGAGGAATTTTTTGAGTATAGAACTTTTATGGAGTCAGCATTTGTATAGTAAAATGAAGATTTTGAATCCATAGACGCTGTGTGGTCCTAAACAGGGTAAGCAAAGAGAAAACAGATAGTGGAAGGAAAATAATAAGAATAGTCTGAGAGAGAGCCAAACCACCATTTTCTTCTCCTGTTTGCTATCATTTACCAATCTCCTGATCACTCTGCCCTCAGCAACTTAGTTTCTTCCTCATAGTCTCTCTTCATTGGAATAATATTTGACTTTAGCTTCTACCTGGATGATAAATCTAATACCCTGGTCTCTCAGTTTTAACAACATGCATTCTTCTTTAGCTTTCCATTCTTGGAGTCTTGCCCAGCATGAGTTCAACCTGGACCTAGGCATGATGAAAAACTCACAATCTAAAATTTCAATTTTAAACATCCCACATTGACCACCGCATCTGTACTGCCAGTTCACTTTCTTAAATTACCCACTTCAACCATTCTCCATTCTTCAGTGTTCTAATACCTTAGTCCCTTTTTCCCCACCACTCCTGAATATCAGCCCTCACATACCATTATTTACTTTCCTGTACAGTTTTTAAAAAATAGTTTTAGTTGCAGGTGGACACACTATATATTTTTTTAATGGGGTGCTGAGAATTGAATCTAGTGCCTCATATGTGCTAGGCAAGAGCTCTACCACTGAGCCACAACCCTAGCCACTCCTGTATATATTTTTTTATTTGTTCTAATTAGTTATACATGACAGCAGAATGCATTTCAGTTCATTGCACACAAATGGAGCACAGCTTTTCATTTCTCTGGTAGTACCCTTCTGTATGGTTTTATCTCTATATCACCATAAATATTGTCATGCAAACATCCTCAGCTCTCTTGGCTTTAAGCTCTCTTGTACTTGCCAGGAAAACCCAACCCTGAATGAATTCAACTATCTGTCTTTTCTGCCTTCACCTGAACAGCCAAACATCTTCAATTATTTTAAATTACCCAGAAGTCCTACCAATTAGCTTTCTTTAGAAAACCACTTATTTACTCTCAAAGGTATTTATTTCATTCTTTCTCATTCCTCAATCATTCCACTCTTTCTCCTTACTCTAAGCTGATACTGCATTTTCTTTTCTGAAAAAACAAAAATTAGATGGAACCCTTCTCATCATCTTCTTACTCTCATCAATCTTCAAACCTTGCCACAACTGTAATTTTCTTGCAACTATCAGAAGTGGACATTTTCCTCTTTAAATATTTTATGTCATTTCAGATAGAGGATTAATATCCAGGATATAAAGAACTTAAAACTAAAAAACCAAATAATCAATAAATGGGCTAAGGAATTGAACAGACACTTCACAGAAAAAATACAATTGACCAACAAATATATGGAAAAAATGTTCAACATCTCTAGCAATTAGAGAAATGCAAATCAAAACTACCCTAGATTTCATCTCACTTCAGTCAGAATGAAAATTCTCAGGAGGCTGAGGCAGGAAGATCACAGGTTCAAAACCAGACTCAGCAACTTAGCCAGGCCCTAAGCAACTTCAGTGAGACCCTGTCTCTAAATAAAATACAAAAAAGAACCAGGGATGTGGCTCAGTGGCCCGGAGTTCAATCCCTAGTACCAACAACAACAACAACAACAACAAAAACCCTCCCAAAAACAAAACAAAACAAAACAAAACACATAAGCAATGATAAAAGTTGGCAAGGATGTGGGGAAAAAGGTACATTCATACATTGCTGGTGGGACTGCAGATTGTTGCAACCATTATGGAGAGCAGTATAGAGATTCTTCAGAAAACTTGGAATGGAACCACCATTTGACCCAGCTATCCTACTCCTCAGTTTATGCCCAAAGGACTTAAAATCAGCATGCTACAGTGATGAGCCACATCAATGTTTATAGCACCTCAACTCATAATAGCTAAACTATGGAATCAACCTAGGTGCCCTTCAACAGATCAATGGATAAATAATCCCCAGTACAAAAAAAAATGGTATATATACACAATGGAATATTATTCAGCCTCAAAGAAGTATGAAATTATGGCATTGGCAGGTAAATGGATGGAGCTGGAGAATATCATGCTAAGTGAAATAAGCCATCCCCCAAAGCCAAAGGTTAAATGTTTTCTCTGATATGCAGATGCTAATTCACAATAAGGGGGAGCAGAAAAGAATAGAGTTACTTTGGATTAGGTAGAGGAGAGTAAAATGAAGGGAAGGGAGAGGGTTTGGGGGTAGGAAGAGTAGTAGAATGAATCAGACATTATTATCCTATGTACATATATGATTACACCACCTGTGTGATTCTACATCATGTACAACCAGAAAAGTGAGAAATTATACTCCATTTATGTATGATGTGTCAAAGTGCATTCTACTGTCACCTCTTTGGGCAACATCATCAGTGTCTCCTTTTTGCCAAATCTAATTTATCTGTACATCTGCTTTTAATACATTGTTGGCCACACCACCACCACAATCCGATTCCAAATATTCTCCTGTCTTTGCGGGTATATTCTCCAGGTTTCCATTCTACCTCTCTAGATCTTTTCAATGTCCTCCTCCTCTCTCCAACTTTTAAAGGTTTGTGTTCACCAACCTGTTTTGGGACTCTTAACTCTCCTCCGTTAAGATTTTCCACTACTAAACGATGCAGTGAAATGGAGTTATAGTTTAGGACTTCCCACTGTAATCAGACTATAATCCAAGTTCCTTTCCATAACTAAAAGATGACCTTACCTCTTCTTCCATTCTCCCTTCATTCCATGGAGACCTGGTCTCACGGATCTACGTGTTTTCCTCCCTTTGATGGACATGCTATCACAGGAGTCGTCTGTTTTTGAGTTTACCTTACTTTTTGTCCTAGGTTAAACGTCACCTCTTCAGAAGCCTTCTCTACCCTAACCAAATCATATCTTTGCTTTTCCTTCCTTTATTTCATTCAAAACCATACAGTTGTTTGTACTTGGTTGTTCGGGCATTTATTCAGTTCGACTAGCCCCCTACTGTGAGCCGAGACAGTGGGTGTGCGCTACCGAGTACCACGCGCCAGCCCCGGAATAGATCTACACACTCCGAAGTCCAGGACGAAATAACCGCAACCTGAGTTCCCTAAGCGCCGGCTCCAGCCCGGGATGAGAAAGAAGGGGGTGCGGCCCCGCCGGATGCCACGCGGCGGTACCGCCCACGCACGGCGCAGGCTCCGCCCCTTCCGGCCTCGGCGGACGCCCGGGCAGCTACCGCGGCGGGGCCGCGGCGCCCACTCGGCCCGCCCCTTTCTCCACCGGCTCCCGCCCCGCCCCGTTCCGTTCTGCCCCCGCCGCGCCGGGCGCTGTCAGAGACTCGGTGTATGCTGAGGCGCTGCTGCGGCCGGTTGCTGCACGTCCTGGGCCCAAGCTCCCCGCTGCTGATCCGCCTGCCACTTCTCTGCCCTCGCAGCCTCATGAAGCCGCTGGTCGTGTTCGTCCTCGGCGGTCCCGGCGCCGGCAAGGGGACCCAGTGCGCCCGCATCGTCGAGGTGAGGCCCGGGCAGCGGCAGGCTCCCGGGGATTGCGGCGACGCAGTCCGCGCCCCCCGGTCGCGTCCGCGGACTACGCGTCCCGGCGGCCACCGCGCCGCCTGCGTGGCAGCTGCGAGGGGCGCCGGCGCGTGGTGCGCGGTCCTGCCACGGGGGCCGTCGGGGGAGCTTATTCCTGCGCCCCCTCTTCCATGCGTTTGGGGGACCAGATGCGTCTCACAAGTGGGCGGGGAGAAGGCGGGGCGCGGAGGTCAGTGTGCCGCGGGTGTGTGTGGAGGGTGAGGATGGGGAGCGCGGATTTGGGCTCGAGGCCGTGCGCGGCTCTCTAAAGAGGGAGATGGGGTTTTGCTCTCCGCGCTTTTCTGCAGGCCCTTCAAACTTCCAGCCCTTACCCTATAAAGAAGCCCTGCGTGGCAGCGAGCCCTGTGAACTGTGAAGTGCTCTTTGGGCCCAATCCACCGCTGGCTTCGGGGCAGTGCCAAGCCGGAGGCTAGATCCTGCCCTGTGGTTGGGAAGGGTGACGGAGCGTTGTATCAAGCTTAAGCTTAGCCTCTGGCCCAGTCGTCAGCTCACGCTTTGTCCTTGGGCAAGTCACTTCCTTTCCTGGAGCCTCACCTGTCCCACTTAATAAAGAGGCTCTGCACCCAGATTGACTGAAAATGTCAAACACTTCGTAACTCAAAGTTTACGTTTCTGTTTTCTTTCTTTTGCTGTAAGGTGCAATAACTTTACCAGTTAAAATTGACAGAAGCATGGTTATCTGCAGTGATACCATTAAGAAGGATTAATGGACAATTCGGGAAATTAAAAAAATAAAATATCTAGGCCTAGGGTTGTGACTCAGTGGTAGAGCGCTTGCTTAGCATGTGTGAGGCACTGGGTTCTCAGCACCACATATAAATAAATAAATAAAATAAAGGTCTGTCAACAACTAAAAATATATTTTAAAAAACAAACAAAAACAAAATATCTAGAAACAGAAGAGGTGATCTGTGGTGGCGTAAAACACTCAAAAAATCACTGTGAAACTCAGTGACCAACAAAAGTTTTTGACTTAGAACTTGTAAAATGATTTCCTCCTTTTCCAGGATATGGCCTATATTTGCTTTGGGCTTTTACTTCTCTTTGTACATAAATCAGCTCGTGTCCTATATTTTATTCTGTAGAGACCAGAAAAAGTAAGATGTGTTATGAAGTCATTGTTTTACCGTTGTATTTATAATTATCAATCATTTTTAGGAACTAGTTAAGCCAAAAATAAATACTATTTTTTTCATTTTAATTTTGTTGGGTTTGCACTTTTTAAAAGATAAGTGAGAAGTGGATGATTTCATGTTTTTGTTTTATATATGAAATAATTCACATATAAACAGCATGGTAGGGGGAGGAGCAAAGATTTGAGTCAAACAAATATGTATTCAAACTGTGATTGCAGTTACTGTTTCCCTAACACGAGAGAGGTTACTTTGAGCTTGAGTTTCTTTGTAAAATGGAAGAAAATAGAAATACCTATCCTTTATGGTATTGGTGAATATTAAATGAGGCAAGATATCTTGAACACAGATGCAAATGATTTTTTTTCCGTACTTTAAACTTCATGATGTTCTTATAGGTTTTTTTTTTAATTTGAAGTAGTATTATCTTTTAAAAATTGGTTAATGACTATTTTATTTGAGTACATTTAAGTATTTTCTTTCTGAATGATGAGGTGTCATTAAATGTCCACACACAAATTAATTCTACACATACTACTGGAATCCAATAATTGGTAATTAAGAGGTTTAAAATATTAGCAGCTATTACTGAACAAACTAAAGAAGTTAACAGGCTTAAAAGTATAATCAGCTATTACTGAACAAAGAATATTCTTACCAATTATTGAATTCTATGTGAGATATACCTATAATGTATTATATTATTAAGACTTCCTTTTGTGAGTCTATTGTATTTTGGTTCAGTATTTTGTTTGTTTGTTTGTTACTAAAGGAATTGAACCTAGGGGCACTTTATCACTGGGCCACGTCCCTAGGGCTTTTTCTTTTTGAGACAGAATCTTTCTGAGTTGTTTAGGGCCTTGCTAAGTTGCTGCTGGTCTCTACTTTGGATTCCTCCTACCTCAGCCTCCTGAGTTCACTGGATTATAGACGTACACCATTGTACCCAGCCTGGCTCAGTATTCTTTTTAAATAGGATTCATAAACTGAATTTCAAAAGATAATATTGTTTGGAACTAAATTATTTTTTTGTAGGGAAAAAGATATCTGCATCAGTGTTAAATTCTGCAGCTATCATGTTCAAGCTAATTTAGTTCATAGGGTATCTGAAATGTAGCTGAAATAGAATTTTCTTTGGGAAAATTATGTTGATTTCCATCCAGCCCTAGCTACTCTAAGTATATCTGAGTCCTTTCCAAAGAACCTGAGGATGTCCTTCTAAGACCCTGGAACATTGCAGCTAAGGAAAAGGAATGTGATTGTAGGAAAGCTGGTACATATTTTTTCCTCTGGAGGCTGCATTCTATTCTGCTAATTGCTTCATAAGAAGGGAAAGGCAAATTTGATAGGATATCCTTCTGAAAATATTCCCAACTGAGAAGAAAACATGTGAGGAAGTTTTGAGATTAACCTTGCCTGTTTATTCATACTGGTCTTTTTCCAGTTTTTTTTCCCCCTAACTAATTATTTCTAAATCTCTGACCTTTTGTACTAAGTTTATTTTTGAAAATTAGCATTTTAAAAATCAGTGCAATGGCACATGCCTGTAATCCAGCAATTTGGAAGCTAAGGCAGGAGGATCATAAGTTTCAGGCTAACCTCAGCAACTTAGTGAGACCCTGTCTCAAAATAAAATATAAAAAGGGCTGGGGATGTGGCTCAGTGGTAAAGCACCCCTAGGTTCAATTCCTGGTACCAATAAATAATCAATCAATCAGTCAGTCAAGCAGTGAAATACTTTACTAATTAAGTGCCCAGAATGGAATTATTTTGTAATGACTTGTTTATTATGGGGTTGCTGTGTTATTTTTGAATTTTTGTAATTAAGCTTTATTTACATTTGTTTTTATGAACTAAGAGAAATTGTGGGACTATAATCTAAACTTAGTTTTTAAAATAGCAACCATAATTTCTTCCAACAAACACATATAAATTATTTATATGTGTTTGTTGGAAGAAATATTTAAACCTGCTGTCTTACACAGTGTGAACATTTTACTTTCATAAACAAATTATGACTAAGGTTTATATCCATGCCAAATTGAATTTTGTCGCACCCAAAAAGTATATTTGTCATCTGTGTCATAACTTCCTCATGACCTCTATGTATAACTAGTACTTTTGCATTGCCAACCTACATAATATACCTAGAAAAAGTTTGTGATGCTATTGATTTTAAGCATACAGAAAGCAGAAACTTGATTTTATTCATTTTTGTGTCTGTATTGTGGAAAATTTTGTCTGGCACATAGTATGTACTTAATAAGTAATTGTTGGATGAATATTAATAGAAGATGTGTGAATTCTCCAAAGATGTATGAATTTTTAAAAATTGGTCCCTAAGGGGGCGCTCAAGTAGTAGTTAGTGCTTTCAATTTTTGGACCAGAAGTGTGAATGAAACCAACCTTTGCCTTCCTTGGATTTCTCATGTGACAACTTGTGTTTATGCTCAGTGAATTAATGGTATGCTGAGCAGATTTTCAAGTTCCTATTTATAAATCCCCAAACAGATTAGCATTCAAAAGAAGGTAGTTAGAAAAAAAAATTCATTGGATGTTAATGTTCAGTATTTAAAAATGGGACTTTTTGCTCTTGGTGGAGTATTGGGTTTTGTTTTTGTTTTTTATGAAATTTTGAATTTTCAGAAAAAGAAATGGTCCACACAATCCTTGGCCCTTCTGAAGCAGTTTCTCATGTCTTGGAATCAAATTAGACATTTCCACCTTCTTTTCCTTTTTCACATTAATTTTCGTGTGGTATTTGTTTTTATTATAGCAACTGCCCACCAAGACAAACAAACAAACAAACAAAAAACAATCACGAAAGATATGTCATTGAAAGAATGTACCATGATCTCATGTTGAAATTGAGCTACTTTGAACTGGTAGTTCACATGGTATCTAACTTATATCTAGGATTGCTTTGTTTCTTTTGAAAACTTAAACACAGGGCTCTTTTGCGAATTTGCTGTAGTGTTCCAGGGCATCTTGGTTTACAGTTTGGGAACCGTGGCTTAAGTGATATTTCCTTAGTGAAACTCATCCTGACATTTTTAGATTAGGTCAGGTTTCTCATATACCCTCAGGACATTTTATAACATTTATTAGTTTGTTATTTGTCTTCATCTTTTGATTATTTGACTCCTCCATTATAAGCTCTAAAAACCCTGGATTTTAAAACATACAATTGTATCTTTAATATCTAGCACAAAGTCTTGGCATAAATTGATGTTCCATGAATATGTAAGTAAGTTTGAAAGTCAATTCAGACCTGGACTCCTGTTCCTTTGTGAGTTTTTAAAATTTTGGGCTTTTTAGTTTCCAACACTGAAAACTGGGAATATTAATCTACTTAAATAGAGATCATGAGGATTACCAAGGGAACCATATAATAGAATGAATTCATATATGTCAACATACCTGTCTTTCTTTGCTTATCTATAAATAGTCAATGAAGGAAATGTTTTTAGCAGTGTACTTATTCTTTGTTAGGCATTTTTTCATTACATTAACAAAACATTGATTAAAGGGAGGCATATTTCACAAGTGCCATATCTACATATTGTTTATTAGAGAGGCAATTTGTGGAGTTCTGATCAGATTGCCTGGGTTGAAGTTCACTCTACCATCTACTATGTGTATCACCTTAGTTTAACTTTTCTGTATCTGTAAAATGGTAACAATACACATAGCATCTATATCATTGGGCATTAAATGAACTAATATGTAAAGGGCTTGGAGCAATGCCTGGTATATGCCAAGTCCTATATAAATGTTAGCTATTACTGCTGTTATCAATTTGGCTGTTCTGTTTCTTTTACCTGTCATTATCCCTTCTGTGAGTTTGTGATTTGGCTCTCAGATTTATTCTTCCCTACTTTGGAAGCTGTAAAGTCTATTCCTTTTTTTTTTTTTTTTTAAGTGGTTACCCTAGAAATTTTAAGCACACATTAAAGTCTAATAATTAATATCTTTACTTTTCTTCAAACAACACAAACACCTTAGGACACTTAGCTCTATATTCTATTCTGTTCTGTTTTCCAGAATTTTAATTTTATGTTGACTATTCTACACAAAATATATGTTAATGTTTTATAGCAAAGATGTAATGTTTGTTTAGAATATCTCCCATGCATTTGTACCATTTTTTTTTAAATTCACCATTTCTTTTTGTGCCTCACATCTCCTTTCTGAGGTTGTTTTTCTTTTTAAAGTATATCCTTTGGAGTTTCTTTAATCAGTATAAACTTGTGGCTGGGGATTTTTGTTATTTTCCCTGTGTGGTGAGTTCTTTCTTCCTAGTTCAACCACTGAAGGCATCATTCTTCAGGGGTTCTGACTTTATGTGGAGCTCTGATCCTACCTCCAAGCCTCTACCTTATTTAGGCCTCAGATCTTTGTTGTGGTGGTGTATAGCCTCCATTCTCCATTAAATCTGAGACTCTAAGCCATCAGTGTTTTAGGGGTGGGGAGTCCCCAGGGCAGATACAACGCTGGCACTCACTCCAGATTTGTGCTTTCTTATCTGATATCTGAGTTGTTTCTTTACTTTTCTGCTAACTCAGTCATGCATTTTTAAAAAATTAATGATATGCATGTGTTGTGATGGGCTCAGGAGGGGTTTCTCTGGGAAAAAAAATGTGTAATTTTTAACCCCAATCATAATTAGATATCATCTCTTTGTGTTAAGGGAAACTCCACTTCAGTATTACTTTTTTCCATTATCTTTATTATTTTGATTTACATCCTTTAGGTTAAAGTTTCATTGACAATAATTGATTACCTAAATACCAAGTTCCAGTTAAGATGCTTATGAAAGAGATCTCTAGTCACTGAAAGATCTCTAGCCCAAAGTCACACGGGAGTACAGGCATTTAACAATCGGCCTTCTGAACTGAAACTCAAAGCACTTCAGGGAAGTTGCTCTATTAGGAGGACTTTTTGACCAGATTTGAGAATGAGGATGGGGAGAGAGAATAACTGTCTTATTCTTTGGTTCATGTTGTCCTGATCATACTGACTCTGGTTACCTTAAAGCTACTTACAGTATAGCCCAATTGCCATTGTGTATTTGCTCTGGCATTTCAGTTGCTTTAACTCGTAAATCAAGAACATTTTTACAGACTAAACATGTGATAAGAACATTTTGAACTTAATAGAGAACAGGTGTCATTGACATAGTGCTTGCTGACAGTTTTATCCTGCCTGGTGAGTAAAGTTAACAAAACGTCACTTTTTTTTTTTAAACTTATTACTCAGAAATTTTTACTTTGAGGGGACTGGGTCCATGAAACACATTTCATACCTGGTTTTCATCAGTCTTTTCCAAAAGACTTGAAAGTTGGTTCCATTTACCACTAGCCATATAGCCCATATTAACAAGTAGTTAAATATGCCTAAATTTAGGACTACACAAAATATTGCTTCCCTTTCCATTTTCTGTATAGAGCTTTCAGAATGTATTAGTCATTGATATTTGCTATTGAAGAGTATTATGTGTTTAATTTAAGCCATGGGATTTATCTTTTAATTATATATTGTTTACATAGATAATAACATGAATTTTCATTTTCTTGGTTTCTATTGAGAATACAAAGAAAGCCTAGTAGATATTTTGATTATCTAATTGGAACTGACTTGATGCCTAATATAAGTTTTCAGATAGTGGGAAATTTTCTTTGCCTGTTAAGATGAAGCAAGGATATTCAAAATCAGACTGAATCAAGGCGGGTCAAATATACCTGGATTTTTATGTGTGGATTCAGTAAGTTCCTGATCACTTCTGTATGCCAGGATTTATTAGAATCCAGCAACTTTGGGTCTCTCTCTCTCTCTCTCTCTCTCTCTCTCTCTTTTTTTCCCCAGACATTCATCATTAGACTCTGGTATTCAGAGACCATGGTAGCTTAGAGGTGAAAGTCTTTGCATCTCTACATGGGTCACTGAGGGGCTACCTTACCTTACCTTACTAAAGAATAATAGTCACTAAGAGTCAGGAGACCTGGGTTCAAGTGCCAGCTTTCCACTACTGACAAGCCAGCATATCTGTTTCCTCTTTTGTAAAATGGAGCCTTTTACAAAAGGGGATGGGTGGTGTTGCCAGTCCTAAAACAGATTTGTATCTCAAGACTTCAGTGTTAGCATATAACCCAGTCTAGCCAAAAGGCAAATTACCCAGTTACCCTGAGTATGTGCCTTTCCTGTTCTATACTGTATGAATGGGAGTACCAATAAATTTAATAGATTCCCTTCTGTATTTTGTGTTTTCATAGAACTTTAGAGTGGTACCAAGGATCCTGAAACTTTGAGAAAAGAAATAGTTTTTGAAATGTAACAATTTTATGTGTGTGTTTATAAAATATATGTAGATATATATTAAATATTCATTTTTTAGTTGTAGTTGGACACAATACCTTTATTTTATTTATTTATTTTTATGTGGTGCTGAGGATTGAACCCAGGGCCTCACATGTGTTAGGCCAGTGCTCTACCACTGAGTCATAACCCTAGCCCCTAAAATATTTTAAAAGGATATTAGGGCTAACTTCTTATAGTATAACAAAGGTTTAGAAAGAATGTAGACTTTGAAGTCAGATATTGGTTTGGATCTCTGTCTAGCATCTGTGGTTATATTGATTTTTTTTTTGATTCTGTATCTTCATTTGAAAACAATATCATCTGGGTTGTTATAAAGGTTAAATGAGGTAATGCTTATACAGTACATGGCACTCAGTGTGCAAATGATGACTGTTATTATTTTAGAAAAGACCTATAGGAAAGAGATCAAAAAGTAATTTGTACAAAAGTAGTTATGGGGAGAATGATATCTCCATTGTTTACTAATGATACACTAATCAGTTAACAGATTTTTAAAAATCAGTATGGTATTTTAGGGTCTATTGAATAAGAAAAAAATTCTTCTACTTAGTGTTTTGAATTAGATTTTTGCATTTTAGAAAAGATAAATGGATTTAAGGAAAAGTTTAAGGTGTAAATGCTATTTATATTCATAATAGTTAGTAAATGGGACTAATGACCTCATAGTCATATAAGTATCATAAGTTACTACTATATATCTTATCATGTTAGTTTTTTTTTTGTAATGGTGCTGGGGATTCATGTTAGTTTTTTAAATTGTAAAATATGACATGAAATTTTGCTATTTAAGTGTACAGTTCAGCATTAATTGCCTTTGCAATGTGAATGTATAACTATTGTCACTATATATTTGTAAAAATTTTTTGTCAACCAAACAAAAGCTAACCATTAGCAGAAACTTTGTTTTCCTTTTTCCCAGCCCCTATTAATTTCTAATCTATTTTTTGTCTCTCTGAACTTGCTTATTCTAAGTACCTCATGTAAGTGGAATCATACTTGTCATTTTGTGTCTGCCTTATTTCACTTAATATTATAAAGTGTTCATCTGCGCTGGCATGAGTTAGAACTTCATTTCTTTTTGTAACTGAATAATGTTCCATTGTATGTATGTACCATATTTTGCTTATACATTCATCTGTTGATGAAATGCTTGAGTCGTTTCCTCCTTTCCCTATTATGAATAATGCTTCAGTTTACATTGTTGTACAAACATTTGTTTTAGTCCCTGTTTTCAGTTCTTTGGAATATATATATCTAGTAGTGGAATTTTTTTAGTTCATATGGTAATTTTGTGTTTAACTTGTTGAGGAACCACCAAACTGTTTTCTAAGGCAGCTACACTATTTTACATTCCTAGGAGCAATGTACAAGGATTCTCTTCTTCACCAGCACTTTCTGTTTTCTTGTTATTATTTTTAAAATTATGACCATCTAGTAGTTGTGAAGTAGTATTGTTTTCAGAATACTGTATCTTAAAAGTTATCTTTGCTCATTTTTTATTTTTATATATCTTCTTATTGAATTATGAAGCTTATGTATTTTAGATACAAGTCCTTTATCCAGATACATGATTTGCAGAAATTTTCTCCCATCCTGTGGATTTTTAAATTTTCTTGTAAGTGTCCATGAAATAAAAAAGTTAATATTGTTGAGGTCTTACATCTTGCACATTAGAATTTACAGTTCTCTCTTGTGGTACAGAGATGAAAAGACTGATAAGTTAGTCTGAAATTAAAAAAGAGGTATAATTGATAAATGTATATATTGTGCTTGGGACATGGGAGTGGAAAAGAGGGGATAGTGATAGATGGAAAGTAAGAAGGTGGGACAGAAAGGGTCTCATTACTTTGATTTCAGGATATAGTGGGTTCTAGTTAATTAAGTCAGATTAGTAGTTTAGGAGAAGGTGTTCATTTACAAATGGTTTTCAGATCTCTTTCTATTGTATTGTCATGGCAGGAAGGAAAATGTTATACAAAATTTTCCCATGAAGCTTAGCACTTCAGAGGGCATTTTACTTGATAAAATTAGGTTCTAATCAAGAATTAGTAGCAACCCCTTATATTCTACCCTATCATATAAAAATGGCACAGCTATCAACATTAAATCAACATTAAATCCTAGGCTGGGTTAAGATTTGATTGCTATATCATCAAAATGTATATTCCTACATTGACTTTAATTTTAGATTGAACAAATGTATTCATAAAGTTAAATTTTATACTAAAATTTTAAAAACATGTACTACTTTTCAAAGCCAAATAATGATTTTTGTCTCACACTTTCTTCAGTTAACTCAGGTTGTTAAACTAAAAATGCAGGTGATTCTTTAATGTCTAAGCAGTGATACATATTCTTTAAAGTTAATGAGAAAGTTGCTTGGCATAATAAACTTCTGAAAGTGATCCAACAGCTTATTCTGGAGACCAATAGTGTGGGTATATTTTCTGTGCCATAGAAATGGCATTTCCAGAACATCCTGTTTGTAATTTTGAACTCCAGTGTCTAAAGTAGGGCTTCATTGAATACATTTTTTTTTTCTTAACCTTTTCTGCTATGCCTTTTGGATTCTCTCAACTGAGTATGTCTCTAAATTGCCATCTGTTTCTAGTCTATGAAACTGGACTGTTTTCTGTCTCACTCTACAACTCCTGACTTCATGCCCATGCAGAGTGTTTCTGTGTTGCTATATTATACTTTTGTTTTTCCTTTGTTTAAGGGGTGGATCACTTTCCAGAGAAATTTTTGTCTAAACATTTGAATTGATTTTTGGTTTTAGAGCAATTCCCCGATATCTTATCATTAAAACTGCTATTTTCTTTATGTGTGAGGAGGTAGGTACTGGGAGTTGAACCAAGGGGCCTTCTACTACAAGATACATCCTTTGCTTTTTTTTAATTTTTGAGACAGAACCTCACTAAATTGCCACAGCTGGCTTTGAACTTGGAATTCTCCTGTCATGGCCTCTTAAGTAGCAGGGATTACAAGCATGTAGAAAGGCTATTTTCTACAATGATTTAGTTTTACAGTTTAAATAAATTTTTAATTGTTTTCCTTTTTTATTTCCTTGAGATTAGATGGTGTTTTTTTATATTGAGATTCTTTGGAGCAGGGCTGGGGATCAGACCCAGGGCTTTGGTTTTATTTATGTCCTAAAGTAAGGTGTTTTTAGTTTCTTAATATAATTCTTACACATTTAATTTTAGGTTCATTCCTAAATTTAAGTTTTTATTGACATTTTTAATAGAATCTTTTAAATGTGTTTTCTTTAATTAGTCACTGCTAGTAGGTTGAAAAGCTGTTGATGTATTTGCTTATAAAAAGAGCCAGATGTGGTGGCTCACACCTGTAATTCCAGCAACTAAGGAGGCTAAGGCAGGAGAATAGCAAGTTTGAGGCTAGCCTCAACAACTTAGCAAGACCTGTCTCAAAATTAAAAAATTAAAAGGGCTGGGAGTATAGTTCAATGGTAGAGCACCCCTAGGTTCAATCCCCAGTACTGAGGGCTTGGGGAGGGATGAAAACAGAAAATAAATACAAAAAAGAAGTAAGCAAGATAATCTTTTGCTGGTTCTCATAAGCTTTTTAATATCCTCCAGTATATCCCTGATGCTGATTTTTAGAACCTCTGTTTAAGGCTATTTACATAATGAGCTGGATTTTCATATTCTACAATAATTATTGTGTTGTTGTACTTCTAAGTTTGCTCCTTTTTTGAATACATTTTATTTGATGTTGAGCTGGTTTGATAGTTCTGTTCCTTTATTGGTGTGTAATTTGTAATTTATCCACTTGTTATTTTGGACTTCGCTCCAAAATAAACTGATTATGAGTAAAAGGTATGTTTGTCTAACTTACTTTTCTGATTGGAGTGTTCTCATAGTAGGTCTTGAATCTAATAGTGTATAGTCCATGACTTTAGGAGTATGTGTTTCAGAAGATTCTTCTGGTTGTTAGAACTAGGAATGATATTTTGTTGTGGCTGGTAGTATAGTGTTCATGTTATTTCTGATAGTATAGATAGTATTTCTGTTTAAAAAATAAAGACTTGAGAAACTGGGCATGGTGATACATCCCTATAATCCCAGCTACTTGGGGAGGCTTAAGTGGGAGGATCACAATCTAGAGACCAGCCTGAGCAAGGTAGTAACATGTTGCCTGTCCCCACCAGCCCCCCAAAACAAAAGACCAGGAAAGGTTAAATTTCCCAGTGTCACATGGGCTGTGGTGGAGTTTAGTTATAAAGCTTTTAGTTTTAGTTATAAAATCATGAACACGCTTGTTCAGCATACTAAGTATTTTTACTTTATTCACCCTTTTCATGTTCTTAGATGAATTCTGTGTTTCTTTAATTGTATTTCCCCATTTGTTTGGTCATTTTGCCAGTGCTCAGATATTTTGTTTGCATATTATTGTCATTCAGAGTTTTATCTTTGTATATTTTTGTCAAGTGTTGATTCTTAAATCTAAATTTTTTTTCTTAAAGAGTATTTGAGCTTTTAAAATGCTATCATTTCTCCTTTATAGGATTGTGATGAGTCTCTTTATAAGCAGCATTCTGAAGGAGTTGCATCTCTTAGGCTGACTTTTTTGTTTTTTATTTTTCCCAGGGTGAATTCCATTCTCATTTTAATTTTATTAGTCCCTTTAAAATAAGAAACAAGTACAATTTGGCCAGTTTAGTGGTTGTTGAGAAACCTCTGTTTTATTAGGACTTCATCAGTCAGATGTATATAAAGACCAGTGTTACCATTGCTTGTAGACCTTCTTGAAGTGCTTTCATAGGAATGGAATTAACTGAATTCTAGTCTTAGGTCACCTGCCAGTTTGGGTTGTAGTGATATGGGAGGGACTTCTTAAGATACTACTTTTGCCCAGAAGTAAGATGAGTATGTAGATTGTAGGCTTTTTAGTGATAATAAAAATTGATTATTTAATTAACAAAACTGTGGGTGTTTTCTAAGAGTAATAAGACCTGTCTGCCTATTCATTAATGCTGAAATTTTTCACATGATCATCTATGAACTCCTGATTTCTTTGGGGGTTTCTGGCCCTGGTGGTCTTTTTTTTTTTTTTTTTTTGGCGCTGGGGATTGAACCCCAGGGGTCTTTACTCCTGAGCTGTATCCCTAGTCCTCTTGATTTTTTTAATTTTGAGATAAAGTCTTGTTAAGTTGCTGAGACTGGCCTTGAATTTGGTCTTCTCCCTCAGCATCCTTAGTCCCTAGGATTCCAAGCTTGTGCCACCACTTCCTGCTTGGTCTTCCTCTTTGATCCATTTTCCATTGGCTTCCAAATTCATTCAGAATGATGGAGATGAGTTAAGAAATACAAGTACTGGAATTGACCAATATGAATGAAAAGGAGTGTGAAAATTTCAATTCACATTTGCTATAAGGACCATTTGGTATGTAAGTAAAATACCATAATCCTCAATTATGTGAGAAGCTTTCTGCAAAATGTTGGAGGGATATCCAGGTCTTAAAAACCTGGTGACTCCTAACTCACTTTTTCTTCAAGTCTATTATTCGGCTTTCTTGCTATTGCTTCTGAACAATCTACTTTTTCCCAAGCAGACACAGTTGATATAGACTAGTAAAGTTGTGGAAATATGAAGAATTTCCTTTATTTTTAGTAGTAGAATTCAAGTCATTTTAGAAATGCAAGTCACTATTATGTCTTTTTTAAAAATATTTTTTAAGGGGGCTCGGAGTGTGGCTCAAGTGGTAGCTCGCTCGCCTGGCATGTGTGTGGCACTGGGTTCCATCCTCAGCACCACATAAAAATAAAATAAAGATATTGTGTCCACCTAAAACTAAAAAATAAACATAAAAAATATTTTTTAAGTTGTACATGGACATAATATCTTTATTTTTTTATTTTTTATGTGCTGAGGATCAAACCCAGTGCCTCACACAGTGAGGGACCCCTCTACTACTGAGCTACAACCCTAGCCCTCACTACTACATCTTTTGTAAATACAAACTGTTTATCTCCTCTGAATCAGCTTACTGCCCAGCACTTTGTAAATATTTAATAAATATTTGTAGATTTAAAATAAGTTCAAAATGTTACTTGAATTAAGATTTTTTTACATGAAGATCAAAACATTTAGAAAAATGAAATGGGGCTGTAATTGTCTGCATTTGAATAGATTATCTCCTTCCTCTTTTCTCCTTTACAGGATTGTAAGCTTTAAATATCATTCTCTAATCATAGGAAAATATGCTACATGTTAATTTGAAGTATGTCTGCTAATGCTTCTTGCTTAAAAGTTTTAACTTAATTTATAAATTCTATACTTTATAGTTAGTGTGGATTCATAATTAAATAGGTATCATTAAATGCAATGCACATATTTAGAAATTCAGTGAGCACCAACTGAAAATGAGATTGGAAATCAACTAGCAATTTAAGTCAGATATTACATTCAGCTTTTCTCCCACTGGATCTAGACTTTTTCTTGCTATTTTTTTTTAATTATTTTTAGTTGAGGATGGACACAATGCCTTTATTTTATTTATTTTTATGTGGTGCTGAGGATCGAACCCAGTGCCTCACACATGCAAAGCAAGTGCTCTACCACCGAACTATGACTCCAACTCCTTTCTTTGTTTTTTATGTTTTCCCCATAGTGCTGGGGCTTGCAAAATGTTGGAGGGATATCCAGGTCTTGCACATGCTAAGCAAGCACTGTGTCACTGAGCTACAGCCCCAAGCCCTAGGATTTTTCTTCTTCTTTTTCTTGTTTTTTTTTTTTAAATATATATTTTTAGTTGTTGATGGACCTTTTTTTAAATTCACCTATTTATATGAAACTGGAAGCCAGTGCCCCACACATGCCAGGCACTGAGCCACAACCCCAACCCCCTAGGTTCTTTATCTATCTATCTATGAATGACAGTGGAATGCATTGCAATTCTTATTACACATATACAACACAATTTTTCATATCTCTGGTATATACAAAGTATATCACACCAATTTGTGTCTTCATACATGTACTTTGGATAATAATGATCATCACATTCCACCATCATTAATAACTCCATGCCCCCTTCCTTCCCCTCCAACCCCTTTGCCTTATCTGGAGTTCATTTATTCCTCCCAGAGGCGTTTTCTTAACAATGCTTTTTCTTAATGGTAATTATAGTAGGAAAAACTGTTTTTAATCCTCTGTGGATGGACTGGAAGGAACCCTAGAAAGTTGGCAAATAAGTACCTGGGCACTGTTATGATTATTATTAATATTTTCAACACTATCAACCACATTTATTTTCTTGACATTTACAGACTGCTACAGGCCATAACATAAGAATATACATTCCTTTTTTAAATCGGTGCAATATAATTGTATATAATAGAGGGATTCGTTTTGCTATATTTGTACATGTACATAATGAAATTTGATCAATCTTATTCTCCAGTTTTTCCTTCCCCTTCACCCTCCTTCAATCCCCTTGCTCTACTCTACTGATCTCCTCCTCCTCCTCATTCTCATTATTATTATTATTAATGTGTTACAACTAATAAAAGCAGGATTCATTGTGTATATTCTTTCATACATGGACATAGCATAATTTGGTAGATTTAATTCCCCAATATTTCTCCAGGCACTGTGATCTTATAGTCAAAGAAAAGTAAATTTTCCAGGACTGGCAAGTGTATTCATGGAATATCTTTATATGACATTGTTTAGATTAATTGGGGAAATTCTATTAGCTTTGCCTTTGAAACAAATGATACCCTCACAAAAGTGTCCTGGCATGTTGTAGGCTGTAAAACAATTGTTTGCAACAGGTCCCAGACTGGTGAGTATAGATGACTCTTGATAGCACCCATAGCATTTCTTGAATGTTCTATGGAAGGTGAATTGTCAACAGCCATCATGTAGATTTTTTTAAAAATGCTGATGTTTTATTTTGGAGGTACAAACCCAGAACATTAGTGGTGAGAAAATGGAAGCAAGGCAGGGGTGAACGGTAGGTAATGCAGTGATTGTTTCCAAGCTGGACACTGCTTCATGACAAGCCTTGAAGAGGCCCAGCATGCATATGCCCTGCCTACTTGGGAATCTCCCCAGAGGCTTGGCTGTATGGGAGAAATAATGCCTTATAGCAATTCATGGAAGGGAGAGAAGGCAGAATTCATCCACATGGCTTTCTCCTACCTCCCATTTCCCATTAGTCAAAATTTTCCTCTGTGAGTATTAATTGCCCTACACTTCAAGGTTGCTGTGGCTACATGGGATGCCAAACTCCATGCCCTATGATGGGACATTCTATGAGTCTGGAAGAGATAAACTCTGAGCATGTGGATCATGAGTGACAAAGATAATCTTATATAGCTGGGTGTGGTAGCAAATGCCTGTAATCCCATCGGTTTGGGAGGCTGAAACAGGAGGATGGCAAGTTCAAAGCTAGCCTCAGCAATTTAGCAAGACCCTAAGTAACTTAGTGAGAACGTGTCTCAAAAGTAAAAAATAAAAATAAAAATAAAAAGGGCTGGGGATGTGGCTCAGTGGTTAAGCACCTAGGGGTTCAGTCCCTGGTAGCAAAAAAAAAAAAACAAAACAAAACCCAAAACCCCAATCCTCCAAAAAACAAAAGCCAAAAAACTGGTGCCTTACATATATCATGTCCAGTATAGGCCAGTACTATTTTTTCCATTTTCCAGAAGGGGAAATAAGGATAGTGATCACAGATCCTTTCTAAGATCACATGGCTAATGAGTGGAAAGTTCAAGATTTGAACATAGTCTGGCTCTGGAAAGACCAGACTTTGGATTTTATGTAGTAGAAAAGGAGAGTCACTAAAAGGTTTCAGGTCAGGGAGTGACTTGATAAAGAGCTTTTCAGACAAACTATCAATCTCCATTGTGGGGGCTGGGTTTGTGATTGAGTGCTCGCTTAGCACGTTCGAGGCCCTGTGTTCAGTCCTCAGCACCACATAAAAATAAATAAATAAGACAAAGGTATTGTGTCCAACTACAGCTAAGAAAAATAAATATTAAAAAAAAATCTCCATTGTGCTCATCTTCCTGTCTGACAACACTTATAATAATAGGTATCCCCATCGAGGTAAGGCCATTCAAGATAGGCTTTGAGGGGTTTGAGGAACTCTGATGGAGTTCAGAGCTTCATCTGGGCTTTGACAGTGCCTCTTTTTTTTTTTTTTTAATTATTTTTTTAGTTGTTGATGGACCTTTATTATATTTATTTATGTGCAGTTCTGAGACTTGAACCCAGTGCCTCACACCTGCTAGGCAAGTGCTACACCACTGAGCTACAACACCAGCCCTTGATGTTGCCTCTTAACCTTTGTCTTCACCTAAGCCTGCTCCTACCAAGAGATGAGGCAGGCAGAACCTGAGTAGAAAAGCAAAAATGAGAGGAAGAGATGGACCTTAAGATCAGGAGCAATAGGACCATCTGTCCACTTCTGGCTTGCGGGTCTGGGGATCCTGGCAGCCCCAACATATGGATTTTAAGGTTCACTAATCTTAAAGAGAATACAAAGTAAACTTGGTCTTAAATACTTCATAGATGTTCATTTAAAAGACACATGGTAGTTTTGATTTGCTGTGTCCACAATGTGTCCTATGCATGGAGCTCCAGAGTGCTGATGGATAAACCCCTGCTGAGCGAGCATAACCTTGCTTTGGATGACTTGATACTGGACTACATGAACTTGTTAGTATGATCTCCAGTATGTGAGGCCTCTTGCTTAAACTAAAGTGATACACTTGGGTCACTGTTTGCTGTTCCTTCATTCAGCTTTTCCAGTTCCCTAAGGGAATACCCTGAGCCTAACTCTATCCCACCTGCTGTTGGGGGAATGCAGTTCATGTTTGTAGATATATTCACTTGTTTTCTTGTTGAAACTAGTTAATAAAGTTTTTAAATGTGGTTGTAAAAAAAATTAAAACATTTTACTCTGTTGCTTTAAAAATATATTTATATCTAGTATTTCTGCTTCCTTCCTTCTGTGTAATGTTAAGGTTCAGTAGCACTATCCGTGGTCCTTTCTAATTGCCACATTAATAAGAGGTGCCTGGCATCTGGATCTCTTTCTACATTTAGGAACTTTCTATTTATGCATCATTTGTGTGTTGAACATTTTTGTTTTTATTGTTCACAGAGAACTACATAATCTGATTTTTAAAAAAATTTATTTTTTAGTTGTAGTTGGTGACAATACCTTTATTTAATTTAATTAATTAATTAATTAATTTATTTATTTATTTTTATGTGGTGCTAAGGGTTGAACCCAGGGCCTCACAGGTTCTAGGTGGGATCTCTACCACTGAACCACAACCCCAGCCCATAATAATTTTTGTATGTGGTGTTGGGGATCAAACCCAGGACCCTGTGCATGCTTGGGAAATGCTCTACTACTGAGCTACATTGAGATTAATCAAGTCGTTTGAGCCAGGCATGGTGTGCATGCCTGTAATCCCAGTGGCTCAGTAGGCTGAAGCAGGAGGATTGCAAGTTCAAAGCTAGCTTCAGCAGCTTAGAGAGGGCCTAAGCAACTTAGTGAGACTCTGTCTCAAAATTAAAACATATAAAAGGGACTGTGAATGTGGCTTAGTGGTTAAGTGCCCCTGGGTTCATTCCTCAGTACCCAAAACAAAAAACAAAAAAACCCACAAAAGATGGTTTGATATTTGATGCTATAAGATTGGCAACATTTGCATAGTTGCTGTAAAATAGAATGTTTTTGTACTTGTTGAACATGGTTCCTTTTGCTCCCTGCAGATCTTGGTGTGAGACTCATGAAAGTGGTTGAGTTTTTCAGCTTCTTCATTAGTTGCTTTTGTTTTGTTTGTTTTTGTGATGCTGAGGGTCAAACCCAGGGCCTTGTGCATGCGAGGAAAGCACTACCAACTGAGCTATATCCTGAGCCCTGAGTTTTTCAACTTCTTTAAGGAAAAAATGAAAATAAAAAATATAGACAGTTACACTAAATAAATTATTTATTACACTGTATTGTTTTCTCATTTTACCCAAGGGGAAATGGCAATATAATATAGCATCTTAAGGGACTTAGCTTAACTGTCATCCTATTCCCTGACCTAATATATGATTTCTAAGTTTATGTATTTGTCACTAGAAAACTACTACTTTTCAATTGACTAGTAGCTGGTAATTGTAGTTATTGTCTGTTACAGTATTTATAAGGTGCTGTGGCTGTGAATGTAACCCTTAAGACTGTAGTTAGTGACCCACTAGGTTTTAATTGCTAGAAAGTCTCAGGATGTAAAAAAGTTTGGGTAAAGGTTGGAAATGTCCATTCTTGCTTTCCTCAAAATTGGCATCAGTGATTACTTAATAACAACAGAATGTTTTGAAAATATACCTGCAAGAGTCTAGCTGTTATTAAAATGCCATAATAACTAGTATGTAAGTGATCATTCCTTTTTTGTTGCTGTTGCAACTCTGTGGTAAGAGGATAACTTCAACAAAATCCTTAAGAAGAATATAATATGAAAAAGTATCTGGTAAGAGAATTTTAAAAAATGGAATGTGGATGAGAAGTTGAAAGACACATGTGTAGGTTTAACATAGTTGTGTTTGTTTAAATTACCTTGCAGGTCAGGTTATTTTCTCTTTGATAAACCATAAAATTCTCTTTTATAATATCATTTATATATATCTATAGTTTACTGGTTTCTGTTTTTTTAAAAATAGTGTTATAATGCCAAACCCCATTTTAATGCAGTATAAAGCTTGCAAATTTGGGCTCTCCTGTGTCAGGAAACAAACAGTATACTAATTTCTAAATTACTAGCTAGGCTTCTAAATGTACATGTTTTTCATATAGCAGAGATTGTAAAGCAATCTGTATCATTGATGTTTTCACTGAGTGTTTGCCATTGTTTGGTACTGTTTGTCTCTGCATTTATTCAATATTACCATATGCTGTAATCACTAGATCAGAGTGAGTATCCAGCAAGAGGAGACTGCCAAGTAGTAGCCAAAATAAACAGTGGGAAATGAAGCTGCTATAAAATTTTGTGGACAGCAGTTACACAGTGTTCTTTGAAAATTGTACGTAGTAGGTGGGAAAGTAGGTCATGCCTCATTTTTTAAATAAAGTCCTTTTCTTTAAATAGCTTTCAGAAGTTTGCCTATACTCAGTGATCCAAATAGGCATTTATAAATGATGTGAAATAATTTAAAAATAAGTTTAAATAATTAAACAGGTTTGTATTTCTATTTCATGTAAATGTGGTTTTTCAATAAAAAATACTAATTGTAGTAATTAGATATCTCTTTTTGGTCATTTCTTCTAGTGGAAGGACCTATATGACTAAGAGACAGGGATGGTATTAAGGTTTTTGTTTGTTCTCATTTAGCTTTATACCCAAGTTAAGTCAGCAAATAATCTGTTCAGAGTTTGTTTTCCCTTATTGACCACCGTACTGCTAGCTTACTATTTAGTAAGCAAAAACAAGCTTAACCAAGAATTTTGGAAAGTAGGAAAAAGGTAAACAATATGGCTTCTGCCATCCAAAAAATAAATAAATAAAATGACCCTTGGGTTGGGGATATAGCTCCATGGTAAAGCACCTGCCTGGTGTTCATGAGTCCTTGTTTTGATTTCCAGAACTGTTAAAACAAACAAACAAACAAACAACAACAACAACAAAAAACACTTCAAAAATATCTTAAAACAAAACTCACCATATCCTGGATAATTGAAAGAGCTGTTTTTTATAAAATGAGAAATCAAACAGTTTAAAAGTGTGGGCTATCTCAAATCTTCACATGGAAATTTAATATAACATTTAAATTATCCAAATATTTATCATAGATAAGATAAAAATCTATAGAGGAAATCTTAAAGAATTGGGGATGTTGGTTGGTGCAACTGAGTATTGAATGTCTTCTAATATTTGAGAGAAAAAAACATTTTTAAAGTGGCTTGTATAGTTCTTTTTTTAAAATTTCTTAGTTATAGGTGGACACAACGTCTTTATTTTTCATTACTCAGAATTATTTCTTACACTGTATTGTTTTCTCATTTAACCCAAGGGGAAATGGCAATATGATATAGCATCTTAAGGGACTTGTCATCCTATACCCTGACCTAATATATGATTTCTAAGTCCTGAATAATAAATATCTATGCCATAATAATAATACTGCCACTGTTGACCTTTTATAAGATATTCATATCTGTTGTCTCACTTAAGCTTCTTTAGTTTTTTTGTCAAAACCCATTAAAGTAAGTGTCTGTCTGTCTCTTTCTCTATATATAAAACATATGTGCATTGTATAAAAACACTTCAGTCAACCACCGGCTACAAGTATGATTTGGTGCCATAAGATATATCACTAAAGTAAGGCTTTGTAGCTCTCTTAGTTTGTGTAAGTATACACTGATGTTCACACAACAACAAAATCATCTGATGACACATTTCTCAGAAGTATCTTTGTCATTAAGTCATATATTCCTTAGTGATAGGAATAAGGTCTGAGAAATGTGCCATTAGGCATTTTGTTGTTTGAGCACCTCTAAGTGCACTTTCACCTACATGATTTAGGGTAGTTACTCAATAAGGCCTCTTGATGCAGTCAGTAGACACAGTAAGCCTGAGATGTTTGAGGCTGACGCTGGTAACATGTCATAAACAGGTTTTTTTGCGGGGGAGGGTGGATACTGGGATTAAACTCAGGGTGCTCAAACACTGAGCTACATTCCCAGCCCTATTTTGTATTTTATTTGGAGACCAGGTCTCACTGAGTTGCTTAGCGCCTTGCTTTTGTGAGGCTGGCTTTGAACTCATGATCCTCTTGCCTTAGCTTCCCATGCCACTGGGATTATGGGTGTGCACCAATTTTTCGATAAATAGAAGGAATGCACTCTAATTATAAAAAGTATAGTAAATACATAAACCAGTAATATTGTTTATTATTATCAAGAAGTATGTACTCTACATAATTGCATGTACTATACTTTTATATGAGTGACAACACTTCGGGGGTTTTTTACGCCACCATTGCCAATGTTATGTGAGTAATACATTGTGCTACAACTTGTCAGCTATGGTGTCACTAAGCAATAAAAATTTTTGACTCCATTATAATCCTATGTACCATCATATATAGTGATTCATCATTGACAGAAACATTGTTATGCAGTGCATGACTGTGTATTATATGAAAAGATAAGGTAAGTATCTTCATGATAACAAGAATGTAATTGAATGGCTTTTATGCCCAAATAGTAGTAGGCAATTTATGTGCATTATCACATTTAATTATACCTACAAACTTGAAAAGTAGGTTTCTGTTTTCCCACTTTACAAATGAGACTTCTTATCACAAGTAGAAAGCTACAGAATGGACTTTGGGGCATGATAGGAATGGTCTAGGTAGAGAGATATTGATACTTTCAGGCACATTTGATTATGTGAGCACTCTCCAGAGTGGTCAGGAAAGGTTATTTTGTGGGGAAGGTAGATCTTATGCTATTTACTATTAAAGGAAAAACAAATGGAATGAGGTTTATAAATGGTGATGTTTAATTTAGGCTTTTGGGGGGGGTGTATACTAGGGATGGAACCCAAGGGCTTTATATGTGCTAGGGTCTTGACCCCTAGCCACACTCCCCGCCCCCAATTTAGACATTTCAAGTTTAAGAAAGCAAAAATTTTTATAGAAGGTAGGTGTAGCCAAGTCGTAAGATTTTTGACGTTTTGTCTTGATTCATATAAAATTTTGTTAGACTTTTCTTTTAACAGTATTTATAGTACTTAAGCTTGGGTTGTGTATGTGCAGGAGTATAATGAGGTACTAATGCCTTGAATATTTAAGATAAATTTGGGAATGATTTTATGTTTACACACGTTTATGAAGGGTAAGGATACTTATTAGTAATCCCACTGGAGTATATGAAATCTCAAAATTTTTTTATTAATATACAAGCAAAACTTGTTTATTGTTGAAAGTTAGAATAAAAATGTATAGTCCTACTACTGGGTTTGAATGAATTTTGAGTTTTTTCCTTTGTGTTCTTTCTTTAGAAATATGGCTACACCCACCTCTCTGCAGGAGAACTTCTTCGTGATGAAAGGAAGAACCCAGATTCACAGTATGGTGAACTCATTGAAAAGTACATTAAAGATGGAAAGATTGTGCCAGTTGAGATAACCATCAGTTTATTAAAGAGGGTAAGGAGCACAAATGCCAACCAGTTCAGAGCAGCAATGAAGCAAATTAAATCCACCCTTTTTGGAGTAGTGGAACAATAGGAGTGTTTAATTCCTTGCATGTAGAAGGTAGTCATGATGTTTGAGAATGGCAGAACTGGAAACTCTGCTTTCCCTTGGGAAGAAATTGAACAGCTGTATACCTCAACTGTACAATCTGTGTGTACATACTTGAGCCTTTCCTTTGCAATATACAAAACATTTGTTCTGTTTTCTATTTCTCTTTCTTCTTTTCCCTCTTCTCTTTTCTTACCCCTTGACCCAAGTCCTTTGGGTATAAATTGAGGATCGGGAAAATGGGGTCAAATGGTGGTTTCATTCCAGGTTTTCTGAGGAATCTCCATACTGCTTTTCATAGTGGTTGCCACAGTTTGCAGTCCCACCAACAATGTATGAGTGTACCTTTTCCCCCACATGCTCGCCAACATGTATTGTTATTTATATTCTTGATAATTGCCATTCTGAATGGAATTAGATGGAATCTCAGTATAGTTTTAATTCGCATTTCTCTAATTGCTATATTTGTTGACCATTCATATTTCTTCTTCTGTGAAGTGCCTGTTTAGTTCCTTTACTTAATTATTGGTAGGATTATTTTTTTGGGGGGGTAAGTTTTTTGAGTTCTTTATTTATCCTGAAGATTAATGCTCTGAGGTTCAGGTGGTAAAGATTTTCTTTCCACTCTGTAGGCTCTCTGTTCACATTCTTGATTGTTTCCTTTGCTGTGAAGCTTTTTAGTTTGATACCATCCTATTTACTGATTCTCGATTTTATTTCTTATGATTTGGGAGTCTTGAGAAAGTCAGCTCCTAAGAAGACATGGTGGAGAGTTGGGCCTAGTTTTTCTTTTAGTGGGCTCACGGTGTCTGATCTAATGCTTAGGTCCTTGATTAACTTAGAGTTGAGTTTTGTGCAAGGTGAGAGATAGGGTTTAATTTCATTCTACTACATATGTATTTCCAATTTTCCTAGCACCATTTGTTGAAGAAGCTATCTTTTCTCCAATGTATGTTTATGGCGCCTTTGTCTAGTATGAGATAACTGTATTTATGTGGGTTTGTCTCTGTGTCTTCTATTCTCATCCATTGGTATTCATGTCTGTTTTTGTGCCAATAGCTCTGTAGTATAATTTAAGGTCTGGTATTGTGATGCTTCCTGCATCACTTCTCTCTTTTTTTTAATATTTATTTTTTAGTTGTAGTTGGACATAATACTTTCATTTTATTTATTTTTATGTGGTGCTGATGATTGAAACCAGGGCCTTGCAGGTGCTTGTTGAGTGCTCTACCGCTGAGCCACAACCCCAGCCCCTGCATCACTTTTCTTACAAGGATTGCTTTGGCTATTCTGGGCCTCTTATTTTTCCGATTGATTTTCATGACTGCTTTTTCTATTTCTATGAAGAATGGCAATGGAATTTTAATAGGAATTGCATTAAATCTGCATAGCACTTTTGGTAGTATGGCTATTTTGACAATATTAATTCTGCCTATCCATAAACATGGGAGATCTTTCCATCTTCTCACGTCGTCCTCAGTTTCTTTCTTTAGTTTTCTGTAGTTGTCATTGTAGAGGTCTTTCACCTTTTTGTTAGATTGATTACCAAATATTTTATTTATTCATTTATTTATTTATTTTGAGGCTATTGTGAATGGAATGGTTTTCCTAATTTCTCTTTCAGCTGATCATCATTGGTGTATAGGAACACAATTGACTTATGGGTCTTAATTTTATATCCTACTACTTTGCTGAATTTGTTTATGAGTTCTAGAAGTTTTCTGGAGGTTTTGGGGTCTTCTAAATATGGAACCATGTTGTCGGCAAATAGGGATAGTTGGAGCTCTTATTTTCCTATTTGTTTCCTTTTAATTTCTCTGTTGAACAGGGATGGTGAAAGAGGGCGTTCCTGTCTTGTTCCAGTTTTTAGAGGAAATGTTTTCAATTTTTCTCCATTTAGAATGTTGGCCTTGGGTTTAACATATATAGCTTTTACAATTGTAATGTATGTTCCCTAGTTTTCCTAGTGTTTTGAACATGAATGGATGCTGTATTTTGTCAAGTACTTTTTCAGCACCATTGAGATGATTATATGATTATTGTCTTTAAGTCTACTGATGTGTTGAATTGTTTATTGATTTCTGTATGTTGAGCCAACCTTGCACCCCTTAATGAACCTCATTTGATCATGGTGCACTATATTTTTAACATGTTTTTGTATGCAATTTGTAGTATTTTATTAAGAATTTTTTCCTCTTTGTTTACCAGGGATATGGGTTTAAAGTTTTCTTTCCTTGATGTGTCTTTGTCTTGTTTTGGCATCAGAGTGATGCTAGCTTCATAGAATGAGTTTGGAAAGGTTCCCTCCTTTTCTTTTTCATGGAATAATTTGAGGAAGATTGGTGTTAGTTCTTCTTTGAAGGTTTGGTAGAACTCGGCTGAGAATCTGTCTGGTCCTGGAGTTTTCTTTGTTGGTAGGCTTTTGATGGTATCTTCAGTGTCATTGCTTGAAATTGATCTGTTTAAATTTTCTGTGTCCTCCTGATTCAATTTGGATAGGTTATATATATATGTCTCCAGAAATTTGTTGATGTCTTCAAGATTTTCTATTTTATTGGAGTATAAATTTTCTGATTATCATTTATATTTCTGATTATCATTTATATTTCAGTGTCCATAGTGATATTTCCTTTTGCATCATGAAGTTTAGTAATTTGAGTTTTTCCTTCTTTCTCTTAGTTAGCTTTTATTTTGTTGATTTTTTGAATTTTTTGATTGTTTCATTGATATTGGCTCTGATTTTAATTATTTCCTCACTTCTGCTTTTAGTGTTGATTTGTTCTTTTTCTAGGGCTTTGAAATGTAATGTTAAATTAGTTATTTGGTGACTTTCTAATTTTTAAATTTCATTGCTGATTTCTTCTGCTATCCATTGGCCATTAAATAATGTATTATTTAGAGTCCAGGTGTTAGTGTATTTCATTTTTTATTTTATCGTTGATTACTAATTTCATTCCATTATGATCTGATAGAATGCAAGGTATGATATTTCTCTCTCTCTTTTTGTATTTGCCAAAAGTTGCTTTGTGGCTTAAGATATGGTCTGTTTTAAAGAAGGATTCGTGTGCTGCTTCGAAGAAAGTATATTCAGTCATTGATGGATGAAATATTCTATACATGTCTATTAAGTCTAAATTGTTTGTATTTTTTAGTTGTATATCTTCTTCATTTAGTTTTTGTTTGGAGACTCTATCTAGTGGTGAGAGGTGCATTAAAGTCACTCAGTATTATTGTGTTGTGATCTATTTGCTTCTTGAAATTGAAAATGATTTGTTTGATGTATGTAGATGCTCCATTGTTTGTGGCATAAATATTTACAATTGTTATGTCTTATTGATGTATATTTTCCTTAAACAGCATGAAATGACCTTCTTTGTTCCTTCTGATTAGCTTTGGCTTGAAGTCCACTTTATCTGATAAAAGGCTAGAAACCCCCTGTTTGTTTACGAGATATATGAGAATGATGTTTTTTTCCCATCCTTTTACCTTCAGTGTGTGGATGACTTTGCCTATGAGATGAGCTTTTTGGAGGAGTCAGCATATTGTTGAGTCTTGTTTTTTAATCCAATCTGCCAGTCGATGTCCTTTGACTAATGAGCTTAGGCCATTTACATTCAATGTTATTATTGAGAAATGATTTTTATTCCCTGTCATTTTTATTGATTTGTGGATTTTAATTTGTATTAGTTTCTCTTTTGATTGATTTTCTTCTAGTATAGTTCCTCCTTTTGCTTGTTTTCACTTTTATTTTTCATTTCTTCTTCATGAAAAATTTTATTGAGTATGTTTTGTACTGTGGGCTTTCTAGTTGTGAATTCTTTTAACTTTTGTTTGTCATGGAAGATTTTTATTTAATCATAAAATCTGAAGTTAATTTTGCTGGATATAGTATTCTTGGCTGGCATTCATTTTCTTTCAGAGCTTGGTATGCATTATCTTAACACCTCCTAGCTTTGAGGGTCTGAGTTGAGAAATCAGCTGAGATCTGAATTGGTTTCCCTCTAAATGTGACCTGTTGTTTTTTTCTCTGGCAGCTTTAAAATTCTATCATTACTCTGTATGTTAGGCATTTTTATAGTAATGTGCCTTGGTGTGGGTCTGTTGTAATCATCCTCTATTTGATTTTCCATTTCATTCTTATGATTTGTGAAATTTTCAGATATTATGTATTTGAAAAGATTGTGTATTCCTTTGGTTTATATTTCTTGCAAGTTCTATTCATGTTCTTTTAACATCTTTTTTATATGGTCAACTTTATTTTCAAGATTATATATTTTGTCCTCATTGCCTGAAACTCTTGTTTTTCAAGTGGTCTAGTCTGCTGGTGATACTTTCCATTTAATTTTTAATTTTGTTTATTGAGTCTCTCATTTTGAGAATTTCTTCTTGATTTATCTTTTTTTAAAAATTTCTCTTTATTGAAATGATCTTTCACTTCCTGTACTTTCTCTGATTTCACTCCTTATATTACCTTTTCCCTTGCAGATCAGTTTAACTATGAACATTCTGAACTCCTTCTCTGACATTTCTTCCACTGTGGTATCAATGGATTCTGTTATGCAAGTATTTTGTTTTGTTTGGGGTGATTTGTTCCCTTGTTTTTTCATGTTGTTCATGTGTTTACCCATCTAATTGTATGGATCTGAAGTAGTAGAGTTTCTACACTGTGGACTTAACAGTGTCCCTGAATGTTTAGGGGGAGACAAATAATAATGATAACTAATGCAAACCATGTTCAGCATTAAGCAAATAGTTCCTGCTATGACATCTACAGTTGCAAGAATGACAAAACATTTACCCTGAGGTGAGAAACTTTCCTTCATCCTGGCCTTCTGTCATGATGCTCTGCCTCCCCTCAGTACCAGAGAGATGAAGTCAATTGACCATGGACTGAGACCCCTGAAACCATGAACCAAAATAAACTTGAAATCTGGAGAAGTTTGAGTCTTTAGTCCCCGATACATCCTTGTTTCCTGGTATATATTCTTTCTTCCTTAGAAGTCTGTCAATTCCTTTGATGTGTCCATTTCTGATCATTTTACCCCACTCTTAATTTTCTGGTAGAGGCTGAAAGCAGGATTCTTTTTTCCTCATTATGCTTGCTTCACTTGAACCAAATATTTAAGCTGATGTCTGCATCAGTTTACAGAAAAATAATTAAATTGAGGAGAGTAGAGAAACAAAGAAGAAATGAAAATATAATATTGAAGATAAAGATTTAGCTGCCACTCTCTTGCTCAGCTCTGATGAAAGAGCAGGGCTTTCTGGCACTCACAGAGCTGCTGCTAAAGGAAGGCAGGATAGCCTTTACTAACCCATTTTGTCCCATTGTCCCAGATGTGGAACCCGTATAAAAACTTAAATATAGTATATAATATGTAATACAATTTTATAGCACATAATATATAATTATATAATAGAAGACAGTTATAATATAGTGATTATAATATTAATAAACATAATAATATATAAGCTCTAGATGATTATTTCCAGTCTATTTTAATGCACCCATGTCAGTTTCATTGGGATATCTGCAAAACTGAAAACTTGAGACTTGAACAGCAGCAGCTACTGAATAAAAGTTTTTTTTGTTGTTGTTTGTTTTTTCTAGAGAGAGAATTTTTTTTTAATATTTATTTTTTAGTTATTGGCAGACACAACATCTTTGTTTGTATGTGGTGCTGAGGATTGAACCCGGGCCGCACTCATCAGACGAGCGCGCTACCACTTGAGCCACATCCCCAGCCCCTGAATAAAAGTTTTGAGGATATAAAACTGGAAATGAAAAGAAAACAATAACAAAACACCCACAGATCCACTATTCTGCTTAAGAAATTTGTTAATGTAGTACTAAAACCTAAATCTTTTTTCTTTAGGAAATGGATCAAACAATGGCTGCCAATGCCGAGAAGAATAAGTTCTTGATTGATGGATTTCCAAGAAATCAAGACAATCTTCAAGGTTGGAACAAGACCATGGATGGGAAGGCAGATGTATCTTTTGTTCTGTTTTTTGACTGTGATAATGAGGTAAGAGGAAAATCTTTATCTGCTCACATCAGCTTTAAGCAACTGATTGTCATCTATTAAGAGAAAGACTAAGTGATTTTATTTCTATTTGCTTTTTTTTTTTTTTTTTTAATCAGTATTTTTCCAGTTGGTAGACTGGGTGGACAGAACAGGACTATCTTGCTGTTGGAGTACTAATAGCTGCTTGACACCAGCAGTTTGGTGAACCTAAAATTTGATTTAATTTCACTATAACAAGAATCAGTTCTTTTAAATTTAAGAATGGCTGGGTACAGTGGCACACACTTGTAATTTCTGCTATGGAGGCATCAGTTCAAGGCCAGCCTGAGCAACTGAGGCCTTGTCTCAAAATAAAACTTAAACAAAAACAAAAAAAGTAGAGTATCCCTATGTTCAATCCTAGTACTGCAAAAGAAAGGGGTGGGGGGAGAATTGACATGCACCATGATGTTATGTAATGAAACTGAACTACTACTTTTTAAAATATTCAGTGTTCTCAGAGAGTGTATTGTTTACTAGGGGGGAAAAAAACTTTTCTGGAAAGTTAGGGAGGCTTTCTTTTTAAAAGAAACCTGCAGTATAGCCCAGTTCACTTCTAAGAATGAAATGGTCTTGAAAAAAGCAGGAAAGAGTTCTTTTTTTTCCTCCCCCACCTCTTCTAATAACATGCCCAGACATACCTTTAAATAACTGAATGAATTTCTTATTTAATTAAAAGGCCTGACTGTCTGACAACTGCTGTGATATAAATTTCATTAAATTAATACCAAAAGCCTGAAAGAATAAGAATCTAAAGTACTGCCTTAAAGGAAGTTGGCTATTCTTAGGTTGAGTTACAGATGTGCCTTTGGTAGAGTCTTGCTGCAGCCTTTGAGTTGTTTTAAATGTAACTCTTCTTCTAACCCCCAAAAATATGTTTTCACTTATCCTTCAAAGTTAACTTTAGAATGTTACCACAGCTTTATAACTAAAAAATGTTTATTCACAATTAACAAGAAATGCTTTATTCAAATATGTTGACTCTTAAATATTTGGATATTTATGGAATTATTGTAAAGTAAGCAAAAATGAAACAAAGTTTGAGGCATGTAATTCATACCTAATAAGTTAATAATATATCCGAGATGGAACCATACACATACAGATCTTCTTTTTATTGCGGTTTGAAAAAAATACACACAGGAAAAACTGAGTCATGAATGAATTCTTACTATGTTCTGTACTTATTTAACCTAGTTTATATAAATTGAACCACATGTTTAATTTTAAAAAGAGTTGCATGTTGATTAATGAATTAGACACATTGGGTTTAATGCAGGATATTTTTGGTAGTTTTTTCAAACTTTTCAGGCTAAAAGAATGGCAAGCTCATATCTTTCTGTTTTTTAAATAACATTTTTACTTAAATATCTCTTTTTAGATCTGTATCGAACGATGTCTTGAGAGGGGAAAGAGTAGTGGTAGGAGTGATGACAACAGAGAGAGCTTGGAAAAGAGGTACTTTTCAGTTTTTACATTTAACCATCTCAATCCCAGTGTGGAGCTTGAGTGACAAATTAAATTCCTGTCCTGTTTTAGTGTAGAAAACTAAATTAAAAGATTCTGCTGATACAGGTGCAGTGGTTTGTGTAAGGAGAGGATGCTGAGGCATTTGGGTTGGGCCTAATGTCCTCTGAGCCATTCTGTAACATGGAAGAAGATACCTAGAATCTTATGATATTTGCTTCTTTTACAGAATTCAGACTTACCTTCAGTCAACAAAGCCAATTATTGACTTATATGAAGAAATGGGGAAAGTCAAGAAAATAGACGCTTCTAAGTCTGTTGATGAAGTGAGTGTCCCTGGCCTGTTTTTGAGAAAGAGTCAAGTGAAAATGTGATTATTTCTTCAGAAGTAGGCAGGAGTAAAATAAAAACTAATGACAGATTAGTTTATTTGCTTTTCAAGACACTTGAGAATCAATGAGAAAATAGGTTTTTCTCTCTTTTGAATATCAGGTCTAAAATAGATTTTACAACTTCAGATTTGTTCTTTATGAGAAGTGGATGGTTTATTCATTCTAAATCTCTTTTCCTAAACACTGGAACATTGGTATTTTGATCGCTGTGATTTGGATCATTTAATTTTTAAAAAAAATCTATAGTGTGACTGGCAAGTCATCTAGCACAAGAGCTCCACAGTGCCTTCTCCTTTTTCATCACAGAACACATAGGTCCAAAGGTGCAGGGTTTCCACAGCTCATCTCTGCCTTCATAAATCAGTGATCTCTAAATTGTGATTTGAGCCTGCACATTTTCTAATGTTTCTTAGTTCACTAATTGTTCTTTCCCTTATTCTTTGACTCGCCTTTCTTTTATATTCATAAGATAGAAAGGTCCAGAAGAAGAATATTCAGTGAATCTTTTTTAAAATCTGTTACCATTTTCTGTAGAGGTAATACATAAGAAAACTTCATTTTTTAGAATTAGAACTAAAGGAAATAAGCCACTTCAGTTTACATTTTACTAAAGTATTGATAGCCTGTCAAGAAGTATGTTTTGAGTTGGTTGAAGTGATACATACCTGTAATCTTATGACTTTGGAGACTGAGGCAGGAGGATTACAAATTCTAGGCTAGCCTGGGAAGCTTAGTGAGACCTGTCTCAAAAAAAAAAAAACCCATCTGGGGATGTGGCTTATTCATGGAGTGCCCTTGGCTCTATACCCAGTATGGCAAAAACAAACAAAAAATTATGTTTTATCCTAAAAGCATCAATAAAATTGAATGCACATGTTCGTAATTTTATGTTTATGATGTTTAAAGTGAAATAGATGAACCTAAGAAATTATGTGATTTAAAAAATAGATCCATTTTAAAACAATATAACATTGGTTTTAATAATAATTTATCTATATGGTAGGGTTTTTTTTTTTTGTCCCCCCTGTTTTGCCCACTCTTCATCCCATGCCATCTCCATGCTATGAACTGAATCCATAGCTTTGCACATGTTATATGGTGTTTCACTGTCTGGTTTTAAAATTATTCTTTTTTCTTCACAGGTTTTTGATGAAGTTGTGAAGATTTTTGACAAAGAAGGCTAACTCTAAACCTGAAAGCATCCTTGAAATCATGCTTGAATATTGCTTTGATAGCTGCTATTACAACCCCTTTTAAAGGCAATTTTAATCTTCAAAATTACATCTCAATTAATGACTAGAAAATACATAGTAAGACAAGACAAAGTAAATTTTTATGGTGTTTTTTCTTTTTGATTTGTTTTTGGTCACAGGAGTAGACAGTGAATTCAGGTTTAATTACTTCTTAGTTATTATGGTGCTCACAAAACAAAGAAGGGTATCAGCTAGTTCTTTGTTTTTATTAATGACTGTCCTTTTTATAGTTTGTGCCTTCTGTGAGCAAAATTTTTTAGTATGCATGTACATCCCTTTAGAAATTACAACATATCAGAATTAAGGATTCCCACTTCTTTTCTTGCAGGTTTTAAATTTCTAACCTCTCAATTGAATTTGTGGACCAAATTTCAAAGGAATTATTTTGTGTAGTCAGTTCTTGTGCAAGGTGTTTGGTAAACAAACTCATAAAATGGATTCAAACAGCGTTTTAGTATTTATGAAATAACTGACCATTTCCTACAGTAAGATGGGAAAACTTAGGCTTTGATTTACTTCAGCTTGCACAAAGTTGTGTGTCAGGGCTTCCAGGGTTTGGGTTGGGGGCAGGAGGGGTTCAGAGCCTGGAGGAATTGTCAGTTTTATTCTGACATAATCCAAGGATATGGAGCAAGGATCACATCTAATGGCTTGTGTTCCTTATGCTCAATTGTACAGTGCTGTTCATTTAGTAAACTGATCTTAACACAATTCCTAGCAGTGGAACCTTGAAATGCATGTGCTAGATTTATACTAAAATGATTCAGTTCTCATTTTAGCAACGCTTCCAAGTCTTTGTTTTTTTTTGAGACTAAATATAGGGATAAGATAAATTGTAAAACAACCTAATGATTAAAGTTCCCATTTGCATTTTATTTTCTGAAATACTTTTTCATAGTTACTTGTTTTAAAAGATTTTAAAAATCATTGCACTTTGGTCAGAAAAATAATAAATTTATCTTACAAATGTTTGATTCTCTTCCTGGCTAATTTTGATTAGTAAATTTTGGGGTGGGGAAGGGATATCACATTGAAGCATTGAAAGGCACAAAATTTTAAAAAGGCTCGAGTCCATTCTTCCTTTAAAATCTCTGAGAAATTTTTTTCTCCTTCTCTCACTAATGCTAAGTAGTAACCATGGTGTGTCTGTCTGTCTCTCTCTCTGTCTCTCTCTCTCTTTGGTGGTGGTACAATTTGGGATTAAACCCAGGGGTACTCTACCACTGAGCTATATCCCAGCCCTTTGTATTTTTTGTTTTGAGACACAGTTGGTGCCCTGGCTGGCCTTGAATTTGTAGTCCTCCTGCGGCAGCCTCCTTAGTAGCTGGGATTACAGGTGTGTGGCACCATGCCTGGCTCCTTAGTTCTTAATAGAGAGTTCTTAAATGTTTTTCATTTTCAAGACTTAAATTACTTGGTATCCAGGGTTAAATAAGCATGGAATTTTTTAATAATTAAATTTTATATTTAAAGTTATTGGGAATAGTGAGAACGAGTTAATGGCTATTCTTATAATAGAATCATTTATTTCTATGCACATTATGAAACTGACTTACTGATGAGAAATTTTTCAATATATTTGCCATTAGAAAACAAAGTATCCCTTAATATAATATAATATATTGGCCACCAAAATTTATGTTGATATTAATCTTGGTTTCTTGGAAGAGATTGTAGTTTTTTCTAACACTTTAATCCATCCAATACAGAGGGCCTTTATTAATGGTTTCATCATACCACTGTATTGTGAAGCAAAGGTAAAGACTAAGGTTTTGAGAGCATTCCTAGTCACACAAGTAAATAAATCTGTCAGGTGGGAATCTAAATATTTATACCAACAATTGTGAGAGCATCCATACATCCATACTGCTGAGACTAGGTGTTTTGCCTCCTTTCATCAGGTATCTTTCTTTGGCATTTGAGAATAGAAACCAAGAAATATGGTAATTACTAAATTATGAAGCTTTGTTTTTTGTTTGCTTTTAAGTAGAAAAATATGTTGGCAAGATTGAATTTTGTAGTTGATTGAGATACATCTGATTTCACTAGTTTGGTCATTCCATTTGTTAAAGATATAGTCACTAAGATATTCTTTAGTTTCTGGAAAGTCCCTAATTTGAGCCTTACTGTGTTGCTGTGTTTCTTTAAATTATTTCCATTCTGTGATGTTGAATGTGTATAAGTTATTTAGTAAAATAATCCCAATAAATTTTGTGCTAAGGCCTTTGCTATTTGCTGGCTCAGATTTCTGTTGTCTTAAGCATATTAAAGATCAAGAAGTATCATATTTAACATGTGGGTTCTCAAAAGGCAAAAGCAGAATTCAGATCTGGGAGAATTTTCTGCCCTGTGATATTATGTTTGGGCATCTTAACTTACGTGGGAAGCATGATTTATCCCATTTCTTCAAGAAGTAATCTGGGCCAGGCACAGTGGTGCGTCCCTGTAATCCCAGCCATTTGGAAACTAAGGCAGGGGGATTGAATATTTAAGGTCAACCTCAGCAACTTAGTGAGACCCAGTCTCAAAATAAAAAACGGCTGAGAATATAGCTCAGTGGTAATGCACCCTTGGGTTCAATTTGTAGTATGTTTAAAAAAAAAAAAAAGTAGTGGTTGTAATAATCTGGATTCAGTCACATGCAGCCTGTTTCATTACTGTGGGAAGCATCATTTGTTTGCCTTTGAGAGGGAAATTGACAGCAGGCAATGGGTCTCAGAAGGGCTTTTGTGGATTTATGGCTTTGTCCTTGTGATTGTAGTGGTTGCCAAATATTCCAGTGGTTCTTGAAGATAATAGCAATTGAAGAAATAGGCCAAACTAGGTTAGCATCTCTTCCCTGGAGTTTTGTGTCTTCATATTCAAACGGGTACTAATCGCACAAACCAGTGCTCAAATATTCCAGGAGTTTTCTGTCTAAAAAACTCTGATATGCATAGATTTTCAGATGTCTCATATTGATTAACCTAAGTCATACTTACATATTCTTATTTCAGTTCTCCCCAATCTACCTGCATCTTCACCTAAATTAAGTACTCCTTAATTCTAACCATCTTTCTTTTTTTTTTTTCTTTCACTGAAGAAAGGCAAACAATGGTCCTAATGATCTATTCCTTTATTTCCTCTTCCCTGAGGCCAGTATAAGTATTTGCTTGGATCCAGGTGTGCTTGGGATGGGTGATATTCATATGGGAATTCATTAAGCCCTGAAGGCCACCATCTTTCTGTTGGGAGAGCTGAAGGAAGAAATTGAATTTAAGGTCATGGCTAACCATACTAGCTCCAGCATCCCTTAGGCTCAGACCTTTATGGAGTCCTGCTGTGTCTGCTCTTCAGAGCAGAACCTGCTTCTCTCAGGTCCATCTTCAAGGAGGTTTTTCTTTTGTGGGCTTGCCTTCCTAAATCTCAATTCTAAGAAGAAAGTTTACTTATTTATTTAGAGGAGACAGAGAGGTAATAAGTCAGAAAATTTCTGTTTGTATGAAGTTGTTTCAGACAGAGAATTATTATTTTACTTATGATATATTTTGAAGTAACCATACATTCTAAACACTGGCCTTGACAGCCTAACCAGTTGGAGGAAACCATCTTCAGAGGCAAGTTACCAGGTACATTACCACTTCATACCCACCTGTAAAGGACTTTGGCTCCTCACTTGGGCCTGTAAGTGCCCAGTGGTTAGCCCAAAGCAGAATAAAAAACTTGGTATCTCTGCCTCTGTTGAATGTGATGTTGAGTTTGTCACCTTGGATTCCAGGAACAATAGGTCTCATCAATAAGCATCTTAAGATGAATGGAAACTACCTCCAAAGCAACAACCACTTTCTTAATGCAGCCTACAAGGCTGCCTGACCAATCCTGAGATAATCATCAGCCAAACCACCCTATGACCAAGATTGCTTGACTGCACACTTTGGTCCTATTATCTATATAATGTGGGAGTTCATGTCAGTTCTCCCAAAGACAGGGCTGAGACACTGATCACCTATTCCCTGTAGGGCCATATTGATTAAAATTCCTTTTTGCTTTTCAGTGTTCCTTTTTCCATTTGGTTTTTGGGGCAAATGGCTAGACCTAATTTGGGGGGACCTTTCCCATCAGGCCTCTGGCCTGGAATCTAGTAACACACCACACTTAGTGTGGTTACAGATACTCTACAGGTTGTCTTCTACACAGTAGAATCAAAAGCCATTAAGCAATATACATGTAATTAGCTTATGTATCCTCATTTGGGTGAATAACCACATTTAGGAAGAAAGTTTAAAAAAAAAAAAAGAATTTAAAGCCACAATGTAAACTTTGGAAATGTTCCTGTACTAATTTCTTGAAATCTTCCTGGAAAGAGTATGCTATTGAGCATATATATATATATATATATATATATATATATATATCTTTTCACTAGCAAACCAGTTTTCAGAGATGCTGACCCCTGTGACTGGTATTAGAGTTGGTTACAGGTAGGTTACATCTTTGGGCATTGTGTTTGTCAGCAGACCAAAGAATGACAATAGCAAAATAATAATTATTATAACAAAATAATTTTAAAATTATCTGTCTGTTGATACAAAATATGTTTGAGATATTAAGTTTTTCATTTGCAAATTTCTAAGCTCTTCAACTTTTCTGAGGATTCTGGGTTGAACTTTCTCATGCCCTGGTCCCAAAAGCTTCCAAGTGCTGGGAGAAAGACACTGAGTAAGTTCAGCAATTAGTACTTACACAAAATTGTGTGTTTGGCTCACCCTGACTTGTTTATTGGTTTTATAAAGAAGCATTTTTACATGGCTCCAAAGCAGCTGCCAAAAATTGGCCAGCTGAGTATCTGATCATGATGAGACTGTATCAAAATGACCTCATGATGTCAAGCTTTTTTTCCTCTTATTACTTGGTGCTCAGTAGGCACTTTGTCCTATCCTCAACTGGGATAACGGTCAAGATGGAAAATTATTTGAAGGGGGAAGATGCTAACGTTTAATTGGCTTTTAGATTGGATGAAATTATTCCCACATTGAAACAGACAAGTTAAAACACCTGTGTCAGCTAAGAATGGTGTCACGTGGCTTAGTGAGCTTCTTGGGAGAGTGAGTCGGGAGTATTGCTTGAGCCTGAGTTCAAAGGCAGCCTGGGCAACATAGTGAGACCTCCTTCTCAAAACAAAAGAGAAAACCCAGCTATATCAGAATTCCTCTGGTCTCAAAATATCTGACAGATGTTCATGTCATATACTATCAAACATGATTGGGCAGAGGCTGTAATTTATATCCCTTCCTCTATTTAGGGCCTTTTTTAGGTATAAGAGCTACTTGGGGAAAGAAGGTAACAATTGGATTTGAGGCTGCTACTGCTACTGTGTGTACTAATTTAAAGTTCCAAAATTCAGGTGATGGGCTGAGGCAGGGAGAGTAACACCCTTTATTTAGAGAATTAGGATTTTGCAGGTTCTATACCATACATGATGGCTCTTGTGGAGGCTGACTTATTCTACAGATTGTCACTCCCAACAGTATCATTTTGTTTCTTTTTTAAAATTTGAGTTAGGCAGGTACTCAATTTCTGAGCTACATCTCCAGTCCTGTACGTTTTTTCTAAGTTGCTAAGGCTAGCTGTGAATTTATGGTCATCCTCCCAAGTAGCTGGGATTGGGCATATACCACCATGCCAAAACAAAACTGTTTCATTCATTCATTCATTCATTCATTCATTTTTGTGGTGCTAAGGATCAAACCCAGAGCCTCACCCATACCACTGAGCCACAACCCCAAACACATTTCTTAATCTGTTCAGAAGTTTTCATAATCCCATTTTCTTCCTCTTAACGAGTGTTTTGTTGAAGAAAATGTGTTTTAGGAATGTGACTCCCCTTAATACAATCTATCTTCGTTTATCTTTAGTTTGTGTTTTGAGGAATTTTTATGGATATTTCTGAGTTTAGTTTGCATATTTGATTTAAGAAAGTATTTATTACCATCAGCAAATTCATTTTATGGACCATACAGTTTATGGCTAATTGGTGAAATAATGGTAAGATATATACAGTAGACACTCAATTAGTATTTGTTGAAAAAATAAACTGAAAAAAGTATTTTGGACAGCAGCCATCACTGAACTTTGGGTCTCAGTAGGGTCTGTTTGTGATACCCTTGGGATTCTATTTTCATTCCTCTTGAAGATTGGGAGCTGATAGTTATAAAGTACTAGGAGTAGAAAGGGAGTTGGATTTTGGACACCATCAGCTTTCCTCTCTTTTCAGTACAAAACTGAGAATGACTTAAAATGTAACTATCTTGGGAAAAAAAGGAGGGCCATGACCAGAAAACAAAGATTTGGTAAAAACCTTCCCCTCCCACCAATCTATATTCAATCTGTGTTGGTAGATTTTTTTTTCCCCACACACAATACTGGGGATTGAATCCAGGGCTGTTTTACCACCGAACTACATCCCTAGCCCTGTTTTTGTATTTTATTTTGAGACAGGTCTTGCTGAGTTGTGGAGGCTGACTTCAAACTTGTGATCCTCCTGCCTCAGCTTCCTGATTAGCTAATAAATTCTAGGTGTGCACCACCATGCCTGGCTCTAACTCTTAATGACCCAGCACAGGGTAGATTCTTAGTAAACCTTTGTATAGTGGAAGAAGGAAAGTGACCTCCTTAGTGCCCTCCAGGTAGACTGGAGCAGAAGCTGGCCTAGAACCTGTGGTCCTTTCTCCCTGCTCTGGCTCTAGCATCAGCATGGTTTCACTACTGTCATTCCCATCAAGGACTTGGACAGGCAAAATAGTATCTTGTGATGCTCTAGAACCAGTTACTGTGTGACAAGATTTCATTTAATAGCCAAGCATTTATTGAATTTTTGTATTTTAAACCATATTTAAGACAAAAACCAATGCCTCAGGCCTCACCTCCAGGAATTAAAGTTAAGTTTAAATCTCCTGGGAGAAGGTGATCTAAACTAAACCAGTGGCTCTCAGATGTTGGAGTGTATCAAAATCATTTAGAGGGCTTGTTAAACCCCCACTGTTGGCCCCCTGCCCAGTAAATCTACAGTGTGGTCAAGAATTTGCATTTCTTATAGAGTTTCAGGTGACACTGATATTGATACTTTGAGAACCAGTGTATTACACAAAGTGAACAGAACAGATGATGGAAACAGCCTTGCAGTTTGCTGGGCAAGGGACCACATCTTTTTGGTCTTTGTATCCATAGTGCCTAGCACAGAGTAGATACTTAGTGTTTGGTGAATTGACAACTGGTGATAACCTTAATGAAAGCTTACATATTAAATAGTTGCCTCATCTTGCCATCCCTGAAATTCATGGATTGAGGGGAGTGAATACTGTAAGACGTCCCAAATGTTCTCTCACAGGGAGTTGTCAAATGGATACTGACGTGTGAGCTGCCATTCTCTGAAAAGGTGCAAAGAGCTCAAGGGACCACCGACTGTCTCCAACCTCCGAAAGGGATGGAGTCCATGTGTTCAGTGTGGCTTGAGGGCAGAGCTAAGGCTGAGGAGGCAAGGCCTTCTATTAAAACTGCCCAGGAGTAAATTGGGCTCCTGAGGACACGATGAATTTCCCATAACTGGAAATGTGCAAGCAGATCCTGGGCACTGCAGCTTTCTAGCCCTGATTTTCAGGGACAGTCCTATTCAAATCATAGCTATCTACGTCCCCCTGGAACTTGAGGCACATTCTGTAGGCCCTTTTGAAACCCAGGACACAGAGGAAGGAGTTCCCCCTTGTTTTAGTCAGCGTTTTTGCTGCTGTGACTAAAAGACCCAACTAGAACAATTGTAAAGGAGGAAAATTGTATTTGAGGGCTCGCAGTTTCAGAGGTCTCAGTCTGTGGTAAACTGGCTCCATTCCTTGGGGCTCCAGGTGAGGCTGAATATCATGGCAGAGGGAAGCCACTCATGTGATGATCAGGAAGCAGAGACTAAGCTCACCAAATACATGCCCCAGAGGTATGCCTCCAATGACCCATCTCTTCCAGCCATACCCTATCCACCTTCAGTTACCACTCAGGTAATCTCTGTCAGGGGATTAATTCACTGATTGGGTTAAGGTTCTCAGAATCCAATCATTCTCCTCTAAACCTCCTTGCATTGTTTCACACATGAGCACTTGTGGGACACATCACATCCAAACCATAACACCCTCCATAGAAGAGGGGAGGGAAGGAGGAAGGGCATCATGAGGATCTGTGTCTTCTCAGAACCCAAATTCTGAGAAATTCTCTTAAGCCTCTGTTCCTGCTTCCCAGGTGCCTTTCTCAGTGCTTGGGGCAACCGCCCAACCAAGTTTGCTGGTGGAAGTATTGCTGATGGCCAGGAGGTGACTGGATTGTAGTGGAGGAGAGAAGCAGCACTAGCAAGGAGATAGCAGTGAGGGATTCGGGAGACTCACCTAGGTGGAGGTGGTGAGGGTCCCTGTACCAACTAATGAGCAATAGGAGTGTGCAAAGATGAGATGGGGATGTACAAAGGACAGACTTAGTAGCAGGTGAAGGAATGTGGGTTCTGTTTTGTGGTTGAAGGCTAGGTAACTGTTAAGCTGGATGAGTCAGTTCCACAAAGGCATTTAGATTGTGGAGGCAACTCTTTTCTCCTCTTCCTCCTCACTATAAGCTCCCTTGAGTTCTATTCTGAAACCCTTAATGGTTTTTCCATCTCACTAGGGATCTCTCTGGGTTGGGGCTGGGCCCAGGGCAAACTGGGGAGAGGAGGTGGGTCTCAGCAATAAGTAACCCACAGAATTGTGTCTGTTATTTAAGAAAAGTTTCTGGGTTTTTGGCTAATTGCAAAAATACATAATGGATACTTTTTGCATCTGCTAGTTATTCTGGAACAGGCCTGCATCCAAGAGCAAACTTTAAACAAACAATAAGATTATGAAGCTTAACTATTTCAATGTGTAACAGAAAAGAAAGCCAAGCTCCAAGAAGTTGTATTAACACATGCACTCAGATACAGGCACACAGTGATCATACCAACAGATACAAGTCTGTACAAACATATAGTCCCATGTTTTGGCAAAGGTGCACAAAAGGCATGCTTGCACACTAGCACACACAACTCACACATGAGCCCAATTACCAGCACAAATACAGACACTCCCAAGGCACTTACAAAATGGCACGCTCATACACACAAACACATGTATACACCTACACATTTGGGCAACAGGATAACACAACCCCAGATGCAGACGCATTCACACAACTCATTTTTACTACAATGAGAGATTCTCCTGGGTTAGTGAGTGGTTCCTCCTCTCAACAAATAAGCACTCAATCTGTGGGGAGCTGGCTGAGTCTGGGTGGTATTAGTGTAATTTTCAGTGTGGCCACTAGGGGGCGCCCAGTATCCATCTTGCTTTCACCTTTTCACTGGTCCTGTCAGCTGGTCAATTGTTCTGCACACAGAAGCCTGCTCTTCCCTGTTCTGGTTCCCTGCACAAAGTTCCGAGCTTCCAGCCCCAACCCTTTAGGATCCACTGTACTTATTCTCATTTTCTTCTGCCTCACACTACTGAAAAAGGTCCTTGCCATTCTAGCAGACTGCCTGCTTTGGAGCTCCAGGCTGCTCCTGTAATGGGCTCCTTGGATAACTGGATCTGTCAGGCTTTGATCATCCATCACATGATTCCTACCTAGAGCTTCCTTATCAGGAGCATCTGTCAAAATCCTACCTGTTTTCAGTTCATTTCAGCATCTTCCAGCAGAGGACTCTAGCTTCAACATCTTAAAAGTAAAATTGAGTGAATGAGTTAACACCCAGCCCAAATACTGACTTTGCCTTCCCTATTCACCACGGCTGGGGTGATCTCTCACCCTTCAACACTTACCTCCTGGCTCTTTGTGCTTCAATGATAAAAATGCCAGCTTTGAAACACAAGGTAGCAGCAGAAAGACCCAAAATGTCATGAAGTCCATTCCTTTCTTCATCCCTGACAGGTAGCTACCTAGTATGAAAAAAATGCCCCTCCCTGAGCAACCCTCCTCACTGGGTAGCTCAGAATTCTTCAAGGCTCCTCCTCCATGGATATCCTCAGAGTCCTTCATGACAGAGTCTGGGGCAAGCTCTGAAAAGACAAGGTTTCTGCCTTCCAAGAGTTAATGCTCTGCTGAGGGAATTAGCCAGCAGAGTGAAGCGTGCACTAGTAGAGTAAGTGCAAAGTACAGAGGAGGCTGTGATGAACTTTCCAGAGGAGTGGGAAAGCTCACAGAGCGCTGATCAGAGACTCCCAGAATGAGTACAGACAGGCATCACTGTTGCTGTCTAGTGAATGTCTACTGCGCTCACAACTGCTAATCCTCACAGAAAAAATTCCAACAAGGTCTGCCTGTCTGCAGTTTGAGAGCATAACTACTGGTCCAGAATGTCTCCCATAACACAAACAAGAGTTTGGGACAGACAGGTAAAGGGCATGCCAGTGTGTGTTTTCTATCATTGCATTAAAAAATCCACACATTTGGTGCCTTAAAACAACACTGCTTATTTCTTCATGATTCTGAAGGTCAGAAATCTGAGCGAAGTTGACTAAATTCACAGCCCATACCTCAAGCCTGAAATCAAGATGTTAGCTGGACCAGGCATTCACCTGAAGACTCTCAAGAAACAGTCCATCTCCAACCTCATTCATGTGGTTGGCATTCATGTGGTTCTTTGTGATTGTAGGGTTGAGGTTCCCATTTCCTCGCTGACTGGTAGCCATGGGGTACTCTTGGTTCCTGCTCTCAGATCCTTTGCATGTGCGCCTGACATTTTCAAGAGAGTAAAGGCAGACAGAATTTCCTTATTCTTTGAATCTCTGACTTCTGTCACCAACTGAACAAAGCTCTGCTTTAATATCAAGGGCTTGTGTAATAATATTAGGCCCACTTGGGCAATCTCCCAATTTTAAGTCAACTGGTTAGTACCTTAATTGCATCTGCAAAATCCCTTTTGCATGTAATGTAACATATTCATAGAGGAGGGAGTTATTCAAAGGTGAGGATCTTTGGGGGCCATGATAGAATTCTGGCTGCCCAGTGACCTTTACCATTGCATAGTTCCTCTCCCTTTATGAACTGAACATGTGATTATGTTATATGGCAAAAGGTGGATTATTTGGGTAGACTAAGTCAAGTCACATGAGCCCATAAAAAGTGAGTTTTCTCTGGCTGGTAGGAGAGAAGAAATCAGAGATTTGAGACACATGAAATAATTGCTTCGTGATTGTTTGCTTTGAAAATAGAGGGGGAGAGGTGCCAGGAAAGGAAAAAGGCTTGTAGGAGCTGGGAGCGACACCCAGATGGCAGTCAGCAAGGAAATGGGGACCTCAGTTCTATAAGTAACTGAATTCTGCCCGCAATTGAATGAACTTGGAGGTGGACTATTACCTGAGCCTCCAGATAAAAGCTGTGCCCAGCCTGCATATTGGTTCTAGCCTTGTGATACCAGGAGCAGAGGACCTAGTTGAGCCCATAGAACTTTTGGCCTGCAGAAGTAAGGTAATAAAGAGGCGCTGTTTTAAGCTGCCAAGTTTGTGGTAATTTTTTATAAAGCAACAGAAAGCTAATATGCCAGTCAAATAGCACCGCATTCACCAGACCATGGTGAGCTCTGATCATCTACCTACATCTTTTTCCTTTAGTCCTCCTCCTCCTCCTCTGTTTAAAACATAGTTTTGCTGGGTGCAGTGGCACACACCTGTAATCTCAGTGACTTGGGGGTTGAGGCAGGAAGATTGCAAGTTCAAGACCAGCCTGGGAAATTTAGCAAGACCCTGACTCAAAATAAATTTTAGAAAGGGGCTGCGAATGTAGCTCAGTGGTAGAGTGCATGCTTAGCACTGGATTCAATCCTCAGTACTGCAAACAAAGCAAACAACAACAACAGCAAAAGGCTGATTCTGACACATACTACAACATAGATAAACCTGGAAGAAATTATGTTAAGTAAAATAAGCCAGTTACAAAAAGACAAGTACAGAATGACTCCACTTATAGGAGTAATTAAATTCACAGAGGCAGAAAGTAGATGGTGCTTGCTGGGAAGCAGGAAGTTGCTGTTTAATGGGTGCTGAGTTTCAGCTGATGAAGATGTGGCCATTCTGGAGACGAAAGATGGTGGTGGTTACACGGAAAGTGAATGTACATATGGCCACTGAACTGCATAATTAAAAATGGTTAAAATGCTGAATTTTGGTTTATATATATTACCACAATAAAACAATTGCAAAGTTCATCAAAGTGATGCATAATGTGGTTAAAAGCAGCAGCTGCCACCCCCTGCCCCACCTTCTGTGAGGTGAAAGATTTGAGACTCTTGAGTTGTTTCTTCTAGACTTGCCTCCATATATTAAAATAATAGTCTTTGCTCTTTTTTCTTTTCTTGTCTTTCAATTTTATTTTATTTTGTGGTACTGGGAGTTTAAACCCAGAGGCTCTTCTACCATTGAGCTACATCTCCAGCCCCTTTTATCTTGAGACAGGGTCTTGCTAAGTTGCCCAGGGTAGCTTTAAACTGACAAACCTTCTTTCTCAGTCTCCCAAGCCATTGGGGTCACAGGTATGTTTCACTATGCCTGGTATTTTTTTCTTTTTAATTTAGGCAAAATAACATGGTAAAGATTTCAACTAGTGAAAATTATGTCTCTGTCTGATCCTAGTCTCTATTTCTACAGGCCCCCACCAAAGTAATACCAGGTACTGGTTTTCAGTCTGTTTTCTCCAAAATATTCAATGAATAAATAAGAATAAGCATATTGCATATATATGTATATATTTGCACATATATCTCTATCATTACACTGAGAAACATAATACATTGTTTTGGTTTTTCTTATTTTGCATTACTGGGGATCAATCCCAGTAACCCAAGACATTGCAAGGCAAATGCTCTACTCCTGAGCTACATCCCTAGACCTTTGTTTTTCGTTTTGAGACAGGGTCTTTCTTGTTAAGTTGCTGAACTTGTGATCCTCCTGCCTCACTCTCTTTACTGGCTATATTGTATCCCCTATTATTTAATCAATCCCCTCCTGATAAACACGTGGCTTGTTTTCAGCCTCTTGTTGCTGTACACTATGCTGCAAAAAATCACCTAGAATGAACAATACAGGAACTTTCTTTGCCTCTCCTCTTCCATCTTTTGTCATAGGTAGCTTTTACTTTTACATTGTTAAGGTTAAGGATGTTTAAATTCTCTTCTTCAACCACAACTAAGTCTTCTTCACTTTGATCATAGACGCATCCTGGAGCTTAGACAAATAAACTGTGATTTTTGTGTAATTGTGTTAGTGCCATTTACTGCAGGGCTGCCGTTACTAGACTGCGTTTCCTTGCTTAACACCATTTCTCCTCTTTCTAATGGCCTTACCTTTCCCTCCTGTAGTCTCTCTTTCCCCCCTTCTGCTCCTTCCTGCAATCTCTTTTCAAGACCCTCTGTTCTTCTACTCCAGGTTGGTCTGCTAGTTCCCAAGACTGCTGGTTATGTGTCCTTCCAACTCTGACTTCCTTTTATAGTTTTCTGCACAAGGCTTACTCTTTTATGAAATTCCTGTTTCTCTTTTTCCTGGTTTATTCCCTTCTTTTTCTGGAGCACAACTTCCAAGGACTTACTAGGGAAGAGTGCATAGGATGTAAATATTCAGACTTCTTATGTCTCTATAGGCCTTTATTATCTCTCTCTCTCTCTCTCTCTCTCTCTCTCTCTCTCTCTCTCTCTCTCTCTCTCTCTCTCTCTCTTTTTGGTTTATTATCTCTTATAATTTATTGTTTGGCCTGCATAGATTTCTAGCTAAGTTTGCTCACCATTTTGGAACATTTTTTGAAGCATTTCTCCACTGTCTTCTAGCATCCATGGTTGCTGCTAAGAATTCTAAAATCAGGCTGGGGATGTGGCTCAAGCGATAGCATGCGCGGGGCACCACATAAAAAACAAAATAGAGATGTTGTGTCCACCAAAAATACTAAAACACTAAATCAATCTCTCTTGCAGAGGGCCATTGCCAAGTAGGAATGATGCATCAAAATCTCCTTGCCAGTGTACCCCATGCTGCTTAGAGGACATTCGATGGGACATTGCATGTATGCTTTAGTAAGGTGACCTTGCTCAAAGACCAGGGCAGATCCGGGTTTAGAGCTGATCAGGTTTGAGGAAGTTTCCCCGCTCCTTGAGTTTAAGGCGTTCCCAGTTTAAGACAATAGGGGTTTTAGGGAAGTTGGAGGTTGAAGATTATTGCTGCTGGGATTAGGATGTTCCTGCTGCTTGTTCCCGTTGAATTCTCGTGAGATTCAAATGGGATTTGGAAAAAGCCTCTTGGAGTAGGTAAATTGGGCGGAGTGATTTGAGATTGCCCCAGAACCTGTTTGTGTAGAGGCCGGTGTGAGTTCGGGAATAAAGGATTGCTGTTTGAATCTACAAGGTGTGTAGTAGCTCGTGATTCTGTGCCAAGCCGAGACCTTGGCACTCTCTCTCTCTCTAAAAAAAAAAAAAAAAAAAAAAAAGAAGAATTCTAAAGTCATTCTGATTCTTATCTTTTGTTACCTTTTCTCTTTATTTTCTTATTTCTTCCCAGGGAAAGCTTTTATAAATTTCATTGTCTGTTCAAAAATGTCAGGATGTTATACCTGAGTGCAGATCACTTTTTTCATTCATTTTTAGGAACATCATTCTTTTTTTAAATTTTTTTTTTAAAGAGAGAGAGAGAGAATGAATTTTAATATTAATTTTTTAGTTTTCAGCGGACACAACATCTTTTGTTTGTATGTGGTGCTGAGGATCGAACCCAGGCCGCATGCATGCCAGATGAACATGCTACTGCTTGAGCCACATCCCCAGCCCAGGAACATCATTCTTTTAAAATGAAACTTTGTGAACTATATAGGATTTTTTTTTTTTTTGCGGGGTGGGGGGAAGGCAGTGCTGGAACCCAGGGCCTCTCACATGCTAGGCAGGCATTCTACCACTGAGCTATGCCCCAAGGCCCTGAACTGATTTTTTTAAATATTTTTTTTAGCTGTAGACGGACACAATATCTTTATTTATTTTTATGTGGTGCTGAGGATCAAACCCAGTGCCTCACACATGCGAGGCAGGTACTACAGAACTATAGCCCCAGCCCTGAACTGATTCTTAATGTCTCATATTTCTTTCTCATATTTCCTCCCTCCTTATCTTTTTATTTCACTGAGAAATTTTCTTAACTTTAAAACATTCTGTTACATTTACAATTCTCAAAAGCTTTCTCCTATCCTGTTTCTTTTTTCTTCACCTACCACCCAGTTTTTATTTGATGAACAGGGTACCTTGTGGAATCTCTGTAAGGATATTAAAAGAGTCTACATTTTTTTTAAGTTCTTTTCTGTTCCTTGCTTTATTTCTGCTTCCTGATGTCATTTTATGTGTTTGTCTTACTCTAGGTGTCGAGGCTTTCCGCAAATGTGCAGTAATTTTGTTAATTCATATGAGAATGAAATGTTAAAGCTCGCTGCTGGCTGGCATGCCCTGGGTTGACTGGGCAGTCAGTCACTATAGACTTCCTCCCTCTAATCCCACCCCAAAGGCAGAACACGGAAGGTCTTCTGAGGATGTTAAGTTTCTCCAGAAGCCCCCTGATCTTCTATTTGCAGAGCAGACACCAGATCTCTTGGTGCTCTGCCCCAGGGGAAGAGAGAGGCTGTCCAGTGTAGCTGGACAATCATGTGAAGCTCTGAGACTTGCTGGTTCTCTCAGGGCTGCTGGCCTCCTTTCTGGGCTGTGTCTTTCACTCTATGCTCTCCAGACGAAGGCTGGGTCTGCCCTTCTGCCTTAATCATGCTTCCCTTGGCTGACTACTGTTGTAATATCTTATGGGGCTACTTAACCCAAATCTTTATTGTTGTGAGTTTATATCCTCCTTATTCCTTTATAGTCATTTTAGAAAGCTGTCAAGAGAAAGGGGGATAAAGCCAGCAATTTGTCATCCCCAGTAACCCATCAGCCCAAGCTCGCTCTTCTGTCCTTCTTATTACCACACTGGACCAATGGGAGCTCCTCAAAGTGTGGCTCAGGGCTCCCACGCCTGCCCCCTCTCTGCTAACCCCAGGTCCTCTCCTTTACCTTTCCAGGTTCTCTCCTCTTCAGGAAAGGACTGTACCCTGAGGCTGGCCATCAGCTGAAAGTTGCTAGGAACACAGACCCCATACATTCCAAACTAACAAATGAATGGTAGCATTTCTGTTCTAGGGCTTGGTTTGGGGTACTTTGTCAGGCTTGGGGGTACTTTTATGTCTTAAACCCTTTGAATGATCCCACATTACTCACCAGTGATAATAACACAAGGCTAACTGCCAAAGAACTGAGAAAGACTGGCTGAGGCTGAAGAGAGGGTGCTGCTTCTTGGCACTGCCTTCTGTCTCCCCAGGTCTGGATGTGAAGCCTGTGATTGCCCAGGAGTTACTGCTTTCCCTGACCTGTGACACTGCAAAGTTTGGTCACACTGGAGGTAGTTTTGCATCCCGGGCCTTCTTGTGATGGACACTGGGCCTGGGTGACATCCCCAAACTGGTATGCCAGGCCTCCTTGAGTCCTGAAGGGCTCCACCTGGAGGATCCTTTGTAGGCAGGATCTGACCAACCAATCTGGCTGGCCCAGGATGGAGGGAGTCCCCAGATGTGAGTTTTTTAGTAGCAAAACTGGAAAGTCCTCGGAAGACAAAACGAGTTGGTCATCCTACTGCAGAAGACACCTCTTCTACTTACTCCCCTCCAGCGCCATGTACTTTCCATAGAGGAAGGTTTTGGTACATAGGAATTTTGGCACTTACTGCTCTAAGCTAAATTCCCAGGGTTCCAATTAGACCCCTCTCATCAGCCTCACTCCCACCTCTTCCCTATCACTGCATTAACCCTTGTCTCTGATTACCAGAACTGGTTCATATAACCTCTCCTAACCATGAGGGAGGCTGAGTACAGCCTCTGTAGTAGGAGACAGGCAAAGGTGAAGGAATAACAGCTGTGTGGGCAACCAATGGTATCTGCTCTAATTGATGTGAGTCTAGGAGAAAGAAGAGTCGGGTGGAAAAATGACCCAAGGCTAAGGAAGGGGACTTCACTGCTCATCCCAGAAGTAAAAGTGTCTTTGTGGTAACAAATGTGTTGAGAGCTGCCTATTTAGATAGCAGCCACTGTATGATGATCAGAATCCTGTCCTGGGAGGTTGGCTTCACTGCAGTGTAAGACTGAAAATTCAGTTTCCATTTTGTTTGTTTCCTCAACTATACAATGAAAGGATTCCTTCCAATTCTTTCAGGCCATGAAGCCAGGGCCAAAGAGAAGAACTGCTGCTTAACTGTGCAGAGGCTGTGAATTGCCCAAGTCCAGCTCAGTAAAACCTGCCTCTAGCCACGGGTGTCAGGATTTGCCAAACAAACCCTAATCACTTAATGGGAAATTAAAATGGTGACTGGTTCCTCTCCTTAATTGCCCCTTTGAAAACAACACATGGGAGATTTATAGAAGTCACCATAATTACCTCATAAAAACCCTGAAGTTTAAAGATGAACACGCCTGGTTTCTGGGAAGAATTTAGAGGCAAAAAATGAGGGCAAAGAATTCCTGGCCTGTCTTGGCCTCTGTTCCCTGGAATCCAGGGCTCTGCCCACAAAGTGCCTGCTGCCACCCTGGTCCCAGCCAAACATTACTCCAAACGCTCTGCAGTCAATGTTAGCTTGGAAATCTGTTCCTGGGCCCCAGTCTGTCATTCATATTGCCTAAGAAAGACCAAATACACCAAGAAGTCCCAACATCCCTGAAGGCCAGAAGACCTCTGAGACTGCTTGCAACATCTGAGATACAGGACAGGAGGAGAGGTTAGGGGACACAGGCTGAGGCTTGACATGGAAAGACAAAGCTCATAGGTTTTCCTGAGGCCATCCAGTCCTGGCTTGCACATCTCCCATGACAAGGAGTTTCAACCACTAAGTCACAATGACAGCAAGAAGGTTCACACTCTGCTCAGCAGAAATTGGCTCCTTTTCACTGCCTCATAACTGAATTCAGAACCACTGGCATCCAAGTTAGAACTGTCCTCTGGGTTTGCCTCTCCAGCTCCTCCCCTCCATAGTGATTCTTTTCATTCTTTCCTCTTATACTTCATTCATTCAAAGCTATTAAATCCCTAATGTTCATTAGACCATAATCTATTCTTTGTGTGTGTGTGTGTGTATGTCTGTGTGTGTGTGTGTATGTGTGTGTGAGAAAGAGAGGGGCCGGGAGAGGGAGAGGCATTGGGTCAGTATGAACCCAGCAAAGGGCCAGGGTCAGAACAATGAGTATGAACCCAGGGCTTGCATGTACTAGGTAAGTGTTCTATCTGAGGTCCATCTCCAGCCCTTTTTATTTATATTTTGTTTTTGGACAAGATCTTGCTAATTTGCCCAGGCTGGCCTTGAACTTGTGATTCTCCTTGTATGGAATTGATCAAGAAATGCTAGGGACTCCAGTAGATGTAAATCAGGGTGGCTTCCCCAAGGGCTGTGGCTGCAATGTACCCCTTGTGTTTCAGCAAATTGTTCCTCCTCTGGCTGAGAGCTGCCATCCTCTTCAATACTCTATCAGAGGGCATGGGCCCCAAAGTGGACCACTCAGACTTCTCAGGAGCTTTTCCCAAACACAGCTTTTTTATCTCTATTTGCAGAACTATAATGATGGGCATACAGGGTAACCAACAGCCAGGGCCCCACTGTGGAGAAAGTGGTCTGTGAGAGTGAAGTGAATATAAAGAGGACTCATGAGTGTTTGGTTCCAGAGAGGCCTAAGTCCAAGTTCATCTTTACAATGGTTTCTGCCCAATACACCCTCCTACCTTATTTTTCTTAAGTAGTCTGATTTGGTGTCAGTCACTTGCAACCAGTGACTGCTGATAATACCTTCTGCTTTCCCTCCCTGAGCCTCGGTTTCCTTACCTATGAAATGATGAGACCATATCCCATCCATTTTCATCTCCAGTGCTCTATTACTATATTCATCCATTTGTTCATTGGACGAATCAGTCTGTTGGCATTCACTGCTCATCTGTTCTGTCCCTGGCCCTTTGCTGGATACCGGGAATCTTGCTTGAGGAATAATTCACAAAACACACACAGGTGGCAGAGGGAGTGAAACGAGCATTCAATACCTCCTCTGACTGGCTATGATAAACAGAGGTGCGGGTGCTGTGGGGAAGTCAGAGAAGGAGACTTACCCCTGTCTGGCAGACTCCCAGGAGGTATGAGCTGAGCTTTTCAGATGGGGCCAGAAAGAAGAGGAAATGTAGAATAACTGACTTTTTTTAAAAAAAATGTTTTTTAAATTGACAATGGACCTTTATTTTGTTTATTAATTTATTTATATGTGGTGCTAAGAATCGAACCCAATGCCTCACACATGCTAGGAAAGCTCACACACACTGACCACAAGCCCAGTCCAAGAACTGACTTTTGTAAAAGGCCAAAGGAGATGAGAGAAGACTGAAGCCTGGAGCAGGAGCAGAAGGGACACAAGAGATACAATCACAAATTCTCTACTCTTCCCGAATTTATGTGTATTCTTCGTCTATGGAGCTTCTGAAAATCCCTGGGTGGAGTCTTCAAGTGTAGATGAAAGAAGTGAGTCTTGTCCACAGTGAATCCCTGGAGTAAGCGATTCTTTCCCAATCAGGCTGCTCTGTTGGTCCTCAGCCCCATCAGGGAAGCCATGTTCACAGTCGCACCCAGTGTCTCATCCTAGGGCCGTGGGACACGTCTAAAAATAGGAAGGCATGTGAGCCTAATGCCAACCAGACGAAGAGCAGCCCAGGAAGGCAGGCCCGGGAGGAGCGTGAACATACCCCTCCCTTGTAAGAAACATACTCATTACATTCTGAGCAAAGGCAACTCACAATGCACCCTGGAGACAACATGCAGTTATTGCCTCCAAACGTGCCAAAGCCCTGTTAATGACTGCACGCCTGCTCTTAGGGCACAACTGTTCCAGATGCTGCTTCCTGCCTCCGCAGAGCCCTCCCTCCTGCCACCCAAGCTTCTGCACCATTTCTGGGGTTCTAGTCTTAGGAGATGCATGCTCTGCTGGGGGTCTTGGGGTGAGTGACTGGTCTCTCTGGGCCTCTGGGGGGGGGGCAGCTTAGGGAATCTTTGCCTTAAGGGATTATTGTAGGGACCTATGGTAGGGATGATGTCTATTGGCCTGGTTATTGGCCTGGCAGTGAGGTGAAAGAAGAGGTTCAAGGGCAGAGAGGCCTGGAGTCAAGGGCTATGAGTTGGGGCAGAGGAAACTGGGCTCTAAACTTGGGTATTTTCAGTTTCTGAATCTATCAAATGGTGAGTCTGTGGAGAAACAGTGATTTCTTTTCTTTTTTTTTTTTTTAGTTTTAGGTGGACACAACATCTTTATTTTATTTTTATGTGGTGCTGAGAATCGAACCCAGTGCTTCATGCATGCTAGGTGAGTGTGCTATCACTTGAGCCACATCCCCAGCCCGAGAAGCAGTGATTTCAAACTCAAAGCCCCAAACAGGGGTTGCTACCTCTAGATGTGCTCTGGAATTTGAACCAGTTTCTAGCTGGATAACTGGGCAGTTCTAACTCTGTGAAACTCCATTCTCTCATTTGCAAATTCAAGATAGTTTTTTAAATCAAGATTTTTTTCTTTTTTCTTTTTTTAGAATTTTAACATTTATTTATTTTTTTCTTAGTTCTCGGTGGACACAACTTCTTCCTTTGTATGTGGTGCTGAGGATCGAACCCGGGCCGCATGCACGTTAGGCGAGTGCACTACCGCTTGAGCCACATCCCCAGCCCAACATTTTTTTTCTTTTTCTTTTTTTTTTTTTAAGTAACGTCAATGTGTGAGCTCACCGAATCCTTCTCTTTCTCCCAAGCTTACAGGTGGTTCTCTCTTTTTTTTTTTTTTAAAGAGAGAGTGAGAGAGGGGAGAGAGAGAGAGAGAGAGAAAGAGAATTTTTAATATTTATTTTTTTTAGTTCTCGGCGGACACAACATCTTTGTTGGTATGTGGTGCTGAGGATCGAACCGGGCCGCACGCATGCCAGGTGAGCACGCTACCGCTTGAGCCACATCCCCAGCCCCCAACATTTTTTTTCTAGTTGATGAATTCATGCATGCTTTTTGAAAATTCAATCAAGTTATTTTTGAATAGATTATACACTCAACATGATTCCAAATTCAGAATATGTAAATACTGTAGCACAAGAAACTCCTGTTTCTTGTTGTTGGTGGCTTTTTTTTTTTTTTTTTTAGAGAATTTTTTTTTTAATATTTATTTTTTAGTTCTCTGCGGACACAACATCTTTGTTGGTATGTGGTGCTGAGGATTGAACCCGGGCTGCACGCATGCCAGGTGAGCGCGCTACCGCTTGAGCCACACCCCCAGCCCCGTTGGTGGCTTTTTTTTTGTTTGTTTTTGAGATAGGGTCTTTCTATGTTGCTCAGGATGGTCTCAAACTCATGGTCTGAAGTGATCCTCCTATCTCAGCCTCCCAAGTAGCTGGGATGACTGGATTGTACCATTGTGGCCAGGACATATAACTTACATAACTACAGATCTCTCTCCCAGAGGTAGCAATTATTATTGGTATCTGGCATATTAAATATCTATAATTTTTAAAAACTTTTTGTTGAGTATTAACACATATACAATGAAATGCATATATCAAAAGGACACAACTAGGTGAACAGTGTTCATGATTTTAATTTCTTTAAAAGAAATAAAAAGTGGATTCACCTAAAGATAAAAACTGTTGATATTTTGGCACATTTTCTTCCTGTTCTTTTTCAAACATTGAAACCATGCTGTATAACTTTTATAGCCTGCTTTTTATATTTACCATCTTAACTTGAGCATTTCCTCATGTCATTAAAAATTTCTCAAAAATAGTTCTTTTGATGTTTGCCTAATGTTCCAAAGAACAGATCCAACCTGATTGCATGATATTAGGTTCAATTTTTCCTCTACAATAAATAATAGTGATGACCATCCTTGAACATGCACCATTAAGCATATGCCCTGGGATGAATTCTCAGAAGGGGTAATTATGGAATCAAGTCACAGATAAAACAGAGGGTCAGGCTTGCCTCAAAGAGCCACTGAAAGGATCTGAGGTATTATGTAAGGCTTTAGCCTAGTGCTGGGCACAGAACTGGAGCTCCATGAGTATGAGCCTAAGGGTTCCAGAGAGAAGACAAGTAAGGCAAGGAAGTGTCTACTCTCCTTCTCCCCACCGACCCTCCCACCCCCACCCACAGGCTGCCCTTCCCTTCCTAGAGCCTCCTACTGAACCGGATGGGAAAGCCTCAGTCTCATCTGATCTTGATTATTCTAACTGTTGGAGTCTTGCCAACTGTTAGGCTGGTGAATGTTAAACAGCTGGATATTAGCTGGTGGGGGGCACCCAGATTTGTAGGGTTTGCCAATTTCTGTGGTGTAAATGCTCCCATGTGGCTTATTTAAAAATGCTAACACGAGGTCACCAAGAGCAGAGCTGGGATGGGATACACACTCTGACCAGCTAGTTAGAGCTGGCTGGAGCATACTAGTTCTCATCTTTTTCTTTTTGGTATGGAGTATTGAACCAAGGGTCACTGAGTTACATCCCCATTGAGTTATATCCCCAGCCCTATTTTTATTTTGAGACAGGGTCTTCTTAAATTACCCAGGCTGGCCTTGAATCTGTGCTCCTTCTGCCTCAGCCTCTGGAGTTGCTGGGATTACAGGTGTGCACCAGTGTGCTTGACTCATTTCTTGTCTGTCTACGGACCCAAGTCTCTCTCTTCTTATTCCCTCCTTGTTCATATTCCACCCTGAAGTCCTTCAAAGAGGATAGAGACTTAATATTTTGTGAGAGATAAACCTTATGGAAGAATTAGTAAATGACCTCTATCATTTTTCTAAAGGAGAAACTGAGGTTCATGATAGTCAAGCTGACTGCTCCAGATTGCTCAGACAGATGGTCTTTCACAGTGTTATCACCTGGTTCCTGTGTGGATGTGTCTCAGATGTGAAAACGTGTCATCTTTTCTATCCACTTTTTTTCCTCTTTAGGGATCTGTCCTAGATCTATAAGGGGAGGTGTCCCAGGCCCTCCGCTCAAGTGGGGGAGCAGGATATGTGAGCAGCTCATGCAAGGTGGAAAAGCAGAGTCGGCCATAGAGGTTGCCCTGTTGAGGTGACTCCAGTGTGGCTTTCCAGCCTCCTCTCTTCTCCCTTGGCAGCAGACAAATGTGGAGGGCTCCTCTTTCTCCTTCGTAATGGTACCTGCCCACCCCCTCCCCATTGTCTATCCTTTTCCACATAGCAACCTGCTTCATGGGCATGTGACCCATCCCCAGTTACAGGAGTAGGTAGGTCCTGGAAAAACCAGTCATTCCTGCTTGTCAGTGATTGGTCTAGGAGTAGGGAAGTTATCCATTTCTGGCCAATGAGAGATAAGTAGAAATCTGGAGATGGGGGTTGGGAGTTTTCCTCTCCTAAGGAATACGCACAGAAAGAGACACCCTTTCTTCTACTGGACAATTGGAATCATGTGCCGTAGATCTGGTTGTTGGCATTACCTTGCAGCAGCCTGAAGATGAAGCCAACTTAAGAGGGCTAGTCAAGCCCAGAGCATCCAGGAAAAGTGAAACCAGAGCCCTGCCTCTGACCTTCTTGTCAGGGAGAATACATATTTCCCTACCATTGGAACTGGTTTGAGTTTTCTATTACTTGACATTAAAAACATCCAAAGTGATAAACACTTCCTTGCATCTTCCACACCACAAATGCAGGGGTTATTGTATACAGCACTTTCCTATTCAAGTCCTTCAATGACTTCTTTTAGCATTTAGAACAAAGTCTTTGTTTAAAGTCTCTCTCTCCCTTCATAATCATCCACCCTCCCCCAAATGTCAGCTCCTAAGCATAAGGTAGGAAGGACCGTTGGGGCCCTGCATAGTCTGCCACCAATGCAGGGCTGCATGAAGACTGTTGAATATATGCAGAGAAGAAGGAGTCAGGGGTCAGAAGCTGAGGCTCAATTTTGGGCTTTGCACTGACTTGCTCTGGGACTTCAGGCAAGCCTCTCCCTTTTCTGGACCTCAATAATTAAAACTATAAAAGAGACACATTGCACTCTAGCAGTAGATTAAGAATGGGGATTTAAAAAAACACCTCCTGGCTACCCATATGATAGTAGTTGTGCTTTTAATATCCATGGATGGATTAAAAATCATGACGAAAATCAAAACAACTGCAAAGCTTTTAAATGTGGTTGTATTTATCCATCACAACAGCCTCTATATCCATTTGAGGAGCATTTGTGCTTGTGTGTGAGAGACACACTATGCATTCAGTTTGCAGACAGCACTGGGTGCCACGTGGCTTCCAGATGCCTTTAGTGAGGGGCCCAGTGGTTGGGAATTACTGGCCTAGATCATTGCGGAGTCCTCGGGCTCTAGGAGCTTTTGTGTCTAACGTGGGACGTGGGGGTGTGCAACTTGCACAGGGCCTACAGCAAAGAAGTGGGGGAGGCGGTTAAAGTCACTCCTGCAGCTGGGGCTCCTGGGGCTCAACCAGGAAGCACCACTCCCCTTCAGCTTCCCCAGAAAGGAGAACCAGGGAGGCCTGAGGCCCAGAGCCATCCCAGAGTGCCCAGTCGAGGCAGATGTCAGAATGCTGAAGACCTCAAACCCAAAATGTTATGGAGCATACATACTTCAGATGTCTCGTGTGTGGTTTAGGAGTGGCTGGAATTACACCCCTGGGGCTGAGCCAACATTGTCTGAGCCTGAGCTGAGCCTGAACCCTGCTAAGGCAAGGACCACATGGGGGGTCTCAGCCCTGGGCCGTGGTGCAGAGAGGTGAGGGCAGGAGGCTGATTCCTAACTGGAAATCAGGCTCAGGGACTTTTTGCTCTTTTGGAGATGTGTGTTCACTTGTTCATTCATTCATTCAGTGAGGTGGTCATTCAGTGAGGTGGTCAGTTGGGCACCCACACACACAATGCTCACAGCCTGTTACAGGGTTCCAGGATGACTAGGCTCACAACTGACCCCATAGCTGCCCCCCTTCTTCTTGGGGAAGACAGGCATGAGTGTGTGCTGAAGTCCCTCTGGGTACAGTCAGGAGAGAGGTGTTACAGGCCTTTTGTCTGAGGAAGGAGAAAGAGAGGATAAATTGGGAAATGTTGCCTAGGAGAAAAAATGGTTATCTTCTGAGAGCAAGCTTGCAGGGGACAAGTTAGAATGTACCAAGCAGGTCAGGGAGGAAAGGCTCCAGTCAGGGGAGCAGTGGAAGAGACAATTTGTTCCTCTCTGCCTTTGGATGGGAAAGCCCTCAGGGTTTTGTGTGCTTATTTGTCTGTTTTTTGTTTGACAACTTGGAGGTGGAGCTTTTCAGAGGGAAACATGAAACTTGTTGCAATAAAGGTCTTAGGAGATGAGGGGATGCTTTGGGGGGAAATAGATGAGTGAATTTGTATCTAAGCTGGCAAATTGCATTGTCCTGATTTTGATTAGCAAAGGCTTAGAGTGGGGGGAACCTGGCACTTGGGCTGAAAGTAGGTCCTTTTAGCTCTGTGTAGAATGTGTGTCACAGAGATGGGGGTGGGAGGGAATGTGGCAGGCAGCTGGGGAGCAAGGGAAGTCCTGCAGCATCAGTCATCCAGCTACGGAGTTGGTATGACTCCTGAGAGAGGTGAGGAGCCCCTGCAGGTGTTTAAGCAACAGTCATAGATGAGATCTGGCTCTAGAAAGAGAAGGAATTTGATGAGGAGGCAGGGAGAGCAGCCAGAGGTCACTGTCACCAGCAGGGGAAGAACAGGTACTAGGCGGAACAAGGACTGAGAGCAAAGGACAAGAGAATGAATTTGAGAGAAATTCCGGAGAAGTGACAGGTCTCAGTGACTAGAAGTGAATGGACAGGGAGAGAAAGGGGAGAGGATGATGACTGGTTTCTGGACTATGTGACCACATTTAGGCCACCATGAGAGATGGACACCTGTAGGTTCTCTATTCTGCCTGGAGTGACTGGGATGGTGTGTCTACTGCTTCCTGAGAGCCACAGCCTTAGTGGGCACCTATCTGGCCTCTTAGCCCCTTGCCTCTTCCCTCTCTATCCCATCCTCTGGGGGGCTGGGGAATCTGAATGGGTGATCTATTCGGGTCTCTCCCCAGCTGGAAACTTTTGAAGGTCTCTATTGCTAGTCCCTTCGCCTGGCAAATTAAGTCAGCTACAGTCTAACACCATTTGCCTCCCTTCTCAGTCCTGTGACCCTCTACAGGACTGAGAACATGGAAGAGGGACCTCACCAGTCTGGCCAAATAACAGTAACAATGACAACCAGTGGTTACCCAGCACCGGAATATGCATGCAGTACTCTAAGCACTTTCTACATATTTATTAGCTCAGGTGACTCACACTGAGGTCTTGCATTTCCCACTGGTTCTTGCTTTCAGAACTTTGCACCCAGTTTTCTCAAGCTGGTATCCAGCCATCCTTCCAACTATTCAATATATCTACTGTCATTAACTGTATTTTGGTACTGGGTATTGTACCCAGGGGCACTTAACCACTGAGCCACATCCCCAGCTCTTTTTCATATTTTATTTAGAGACAGGGTCTCACTGAATTACTTAGGGCCTTGCCAAGTTGCTAAGGCAGGCTTTGAACTCACCATTCTCCTGCCTCAGCCCCCCCAGAGCTGCTGGGATTACAGGTGTGTGTCACTGCGCCCAGCTATTCTCATCAACTTTTGCCAGACATTTCACTAAGTGCCAGGGATCCAAAGATGTATGAGATGTGTGCCCTCAGTGCATGCAGTGTCTAGTTAGGGAGACAGACACATGAAAGGATGATGATGATACAAGATAAGTAAGTGCAGTGACAGAGAATGAGACCCAAATCTAGCCTGGGCCCTTCCCCTCCTGGTCCTCTGGAGCTTTACATCTTCCTCCTGATTTGGCCAGGCTCTTTCAAGTCCCTGGATCCTGCACTGACCACTGGAGGGGGAGAGTCTGCTTGTCTGCCTCCTCTTGAACACATAAAGGCAGAGAACAGTTTGACTCTTGCTTAGGATCCAGTGCTCGGACAGCACCCCCCCCTACACACACACACATCCTCAGGACTGGGGGAATGAAAGAGCTTGAGGAGTGAAGAAGTCAAAGTACCCTCTTCCTGGATTACTTCCTGATGCTCTCCCAGATTCTGCCCTGCACATGCTTTCTTTCTGAGATTGGCTCAGTTGGAGCCAGGCCCTGTGGGCAAGGCTGGGCTGCTCCTTTCATCCTTATTTCAGGAGCAGAAGGGGCCTTGCCACAGTGGGTTCCCAGATGCCCCAGTCAGTTTAGAAACGCCTGCCTCGGGATCCTGAGGAATGAGCAGTAACCTGGGCAGCTCTAGTTTAGGGAGGCAGAGGGAGGAAGCCCTGCAGGAGCCCTCCGGGCTTTTGGGAGGCAAATGGTGTTAGACTGTAGCTGACTTTCTTATTGGGGGTGGTCTAAGAATTCCTGCAATTCCAAGCCCCTTTTCTCACCTCTGGACTTCTGGATCCCTAGACACCATGATGGAGGGTTTTAGAAATAAGTAACTCTGGGATGGTCTCAAAATAGTAACTCTGGGATGGGAATATTCCAGAAAGCCTTAAAGGTTCTGGTAATAGCTCAGGCCAGCCTCTTGGACTCTCACTGGGTTAACACAGAGCACCTTTCTCCTAGGCAGACTACTTGGAAGCTCTGGCCCCACCCTCTCTGCTCCTTGCCTCAAAGTCTGGGCTAGTGGTGACTCTGCAGAGCTGGGGCTGGGGATGGAGGGTCTTGGGGGATAGTGCAAACAGCTTTGGACAAGGGTGGGAATTTCCACTCCTATCTAGAGAGCCATCAACACTATGTGCCCTGACCTGGGCCTTTGGCCTCCAAAGGGCAGTGGGAAGGCCGGCCCCAGGGCCAATCCCTGGCCATTAATCCCTCCTGCCAGCCCGAATATCCACCCAGTGTGGTCAGACAAAGGACGGCCCAGCCCAGCCACTGTGTTCCTCCCGCCCCAGGGGCTCCACTCAGACGTTGGGCCGCCTGGAATCCAGGCCCATGAGAAAGGGGCCGCCTTCACTGGCCATCTTATGCCCGGATGCTCAGCCGCATCACGTCCGGCCCAGGGCCTGTGAAAAGAGGGCCCAGCCACGCTGAAAACGCGGATTAGCCCTTGGGCCGCCCCCTGACACTGGACTGCTTGGCTCTGGGAAGCAGGCCCAATGGAGGGGGCCAGACAGTCACAAAGAACTGGAAGAGTCTGGGTTCTCATCCCTTTGGCCCTGCTCCCTGCCCCCACCCTCCTCAGGATTAGTTTAGTCAACGGCACATTCAATATCATTTATTGAACATATACTATGTCTCAGGCTGTCATGGATGGAAAATTGAAAGTATAAGAAAATTACAGTCGGCTATGGGAGGTAATAAAATTCAATTTCCCCCATGACCCTTCACTTTCTGAAGGTGTGAGTTAGGGGCTTCATCCTTAGGGAGAGTAGGAAAAGAAGCACCGGCCCTGGCTCTCTTCACCGAGAGTCTAGCTGCAGGGATATGCTGCACCTGACTGAAAAGATGCCCTGCTTTTCTTCCTGTGCTCCTGCTTACTGGAAATGCCAGTTGTGTAGTAGAATAAGAACTTCTTTCCATATGGGCCAGGCATTTTTTAACACAGTCTCATAACAACACTGAGAAGAGACATTATCACTTTTATTTGGCAAGTAAGGAAACTGAGGCGCAAATGAAAACTGGCTCTAGGTCACTCTGCCCTTGGAGCTAGACTCCCTGGTGCTGCAGTTGCTTGTTCTGCCTCTTCTCTGGGGATCTGTTTGTCTTGACTGCATTTTCCTGAGTTTGATAAGGCCTGTGCTCAGGCAGCAGAATGCAGTGTGGGGAGGGTACTGGAGAAGGACCTGTTGGAGCACCATTGTGGTGAGTGGAGTAAATGTCATCTCCTTCCTCTCTGCTTCTCCAGTTCCCAGCCCACCCCTCTCCCAGCTGGTAATTGTCCATGTCTCTACCAGGTTATAAGTCACATCATCTCTGTCTTGCCCTGAGCATTCCCAAATAGCCTGGCCCAGAATGTAAAGGCGATCTATCTGTGATCTCTAGCACCCCAGTTGATCACTAGGGTTGATTCAGTTGATCTGGCTGGCTAGGTGGGTGTCTCCTTCCTCCCTCTTCACTCCACATGCATCCCTCCCAAAGCTACATGATTGGTCAAAGAGGATGACCTTCTGATAAGGGAAGACCACTGATTGAGGACAGGTCTTCCATCAAGGGTGTAGGAATAGCTATTTCCCTGCTAGAACATCCAAACAAGCTCTCAAGGTCTAAAGGACCTGGCTCAGAAGTACTCAGTGAATGATGCGGGCTGGCCTGAGCCTATGAGAACTGAAGGAGGGATGGACTTGGGATCCATGTGGCACAGAGAGGACTTGTCAGTGGCCTAGATATAGAGACTGAGGCAGGAGGAAAAGGAGGTGTCCATGTGCTGAGATATGGAATGATGCTGGCAGAAGAGTGGGCTGGGATTGGAGGGTGTACTAATTTACTGAGAGAAGCATTTCATTTAGGAAACTGGGTTTCAAATGTCTTGAGACATCTGTGTAGTGATGTCTAATGGGCACCTAGATATGCTGACCAGGTCAGTGAACCAACTTGCAGCTGCAGTGGGAGTGGGGAGCTGGAGGAATTACTAAATAAATTACTAAATTTATTTCTAAATTTTCTGCTTTAAAGGATGGTGCTAGGAAAGTGGTGACACCAGTGCTCTGACTTCTGCCATTTCTAGGTATTATGTGAAGTTAACCTCTCAGTTTTCTCATTCACATAATAATAACAAAATAATAACACCTCACAGGAAGGCTCAAATTAAATGATGTAATATATTTAAAGTGTTTACTAAATACAAAATGCCCAGTAATGGTACCTGGGTTTTTACTACTACTAGAAATAAGAGAGGGGCCCTTTGAGCTCCAGGGATTTTGGATTTTGACACTTTGAGCCTCAGGCAACCTGAAGCTAGCTATGGTCATCTGTAGAAAGGTAAGGCACACTACTTGGGAACTGGATTAGGGTGGGGCAAATGAGTCTCCAGATGGCAATAGGTCCTGGCTTTTAAGGACTGATCCTGCATTTGTAAGACCTTGAGAGTGAGTGCCCCTTAAACTTAGCACCATAGGGGCCTCACTGTACACCCAGCCCTCCAAGTCCCTTGATCTTGTCTGTCCAGAAAGTGATTTAGGACAGGGCTCCTTCACTCTTTAGTTCCCTCTAAATGATAGTGGTGGGTGGTATTGCCCAGACTGAATTTTTAACAAAACTGCCTAAACTCCCTATCCCCCTATGATGTCTCTGATCCAAAAGCCTCTCAGATCTTCAGTCTAATAGAAGCTCTTGGTGGGGGTCTGTCTCCCAACTGGTAACTGTTTCTTGGAACTCTGGAAGCTGTGCAGAGCTGTTTGTGGCTTTCTGTGTAGGTGCTGGGGGTGGGGTGGGGTGGGGAAGAGAAGGGGAACAGTTTCCTTGAATAGGAGAGGTGTGGAGATCTGTAGTCCAAAGGGCATCTCCAACTGTGTTTTTTTTTTTAATTTAGTTATAGGTGGACACAATGTCTTTATTTTACTTTATGTGGTGCTGAGGATTGAACCCAATGCCTCACGAATGCTAGGTGAGCATTCTACCTTTGAGCCACAACCCCAGCCCCATCAACTGTGGGTTTTGAGGAGCTCTTGATTTAAAACAATTGGATCTTTTTTTTTTTTTTTTCAAAGAAGGCTCACAAGGCCTGCAGCAAGGACAGAATAGGGAGTATGTGGGGGAGGGAGCAGAGAGAGGAGATGGTGACCCTGATCTGGAGTCTTCAGATATTCTTCCCAGAGCCTATCTCTGCCCCTGCCCTTCTCTGTGACCTCTGCCCTGGTTCTCTACTGTCCAACCATGGCCTGAGGCCTCTCTGAGCAGCCACACAGGGCACTGTGGGCTGGCAAGACTTCTTTTATCCCAGATCCAGCTGGGGATGGAAGGACCTGAGCATGGAGGGGATCTGACTGTGGGGAGGGAGGAGCAAAATGGGGAGAGGGCCAGGAGAGTGCGCTGAATGGGTGGATTTGTGATTGGGATTGACCCAAAGGGGAGGGGGTAGAGGGAGGGGTGGAAAGGGAAGGGGCTGATCAAATACCGTGGGTTGGGGCTAGGGCCTCGAGGCTGACCCAATGGAGACAGGGAAGGGGTGAGGCAGGGTCTGGGAAAAACTGACCCCAAGGGATGAGACTGAAGGAGGGGCGAAATTGAGGGGGCTGTGAGCACAGTAAGGGGGCTGGGAAAGCAAATTAGAGGGGAGGCTCAGGCCAACAGGGAAGGTCCGAGCCCTCTCCCCTGGTGGGGAGGGGGCTCTGTCCATATAAGGCAGTTTTGCGGCCCCTGCTCTCCCCAACGCTGGCAGGTCTGCCACATCCTGATGACCGGACGCTGCGACATGGATTCGCCCGCCGCTTTTTCGGGCTTCCCGGCCCTACCCTCCGTCGCGCCGTCGGGGCCGCCGCCGTCGCCACTGGCCGGAGCCGAGCCCGGGCGGGAGCCCGAGGAGGCGGCGGCGGGCGGCGGGGAGGCGGATCCCACGCCCGCGCCGGGCCCGGGGCGGCGGCGGCGGCGGCCCCTGCAGCGCGGGAAGCCTCCCTACTCGTACATCGCGCTCATCGCCATGGCGCTGGCGCACGCCCCGGGCCGCCGCCTCACGCTGGCCGCCATCTACCGCTTCATCACCGAGCGCTTCGCCTTCTACCGCGACAGTCCGCGCAAGTGGCAGAACAGCATCCGCCACAACCTCACGCTCAACGACTGCTTCGTCAAGGTGCCCCGAGAGCCGGGCAACCCGGGCAAAGGCAACTACTGGACGCTCGATCCTGCGGCCGCCGACATGTTCGACAACGGCAGCTTCCTGCGGCGCCGCAAGCGCTTCAAGCGCGCCGAGCTGCCCGCGCATGCGGCCGCGCCGCCGGGGCCCCCGCTGCCCTTCCCCTACGCGCCCTACGCGCCCGCGGGCCCCGGGCTGCTCGCCCCGCCACCCGCCGCGCCCGGGCCCGCACCGCCCGCGCGCCTCTTCAGCGTCGACAGCCTGGTGAGCCTGCAGCCTGAGCTGGCGGGGCTGGGCGCCCCCGAGCCGCCCTGCTGCGCCGCGCCCGACGCCGCTGCCTTCGCGCCCTGCGCGGCCGCCGCCTCGCCGCCGCTCTACTCGCAAGCTCCCGACCGCCTGGGGCTGCCCGCGACGCGCCCCGGTCCTGGCCCGCTGCCCGCTGAGCCCCTTCTGGCCTTGGCCGGACCAGCCGGTGCCCTTGGCCCGCTGAGCCCCGGGGAGGCCTACCTGAGGCAGCCGGGCTTCGCGCCCCCGGGGCTGGAGCGCTACCTGTGAGCCTCTCCCAGGGCAAGAGCTCCTGTAGTCACCCTCCCTCCGGACTAGAGCGTGCCTTGTGGGCGGCCGCGTCGCGGTCCCCACCACCCTCCCTCTTGGGGCGCACCTCTGAGGCCCCATCTTTGCCTTCTGAATTGAACACATCTGCAGAATCCTTCGCTGTCCTCCACCCCTGGGGAGACTCCCTCCATCTCAGACACTGGACTGTATGTCCCCTCCAATTTGTGAGCCCTTCATATCTTTTCCCTCCACTTATGAACTCCCATCTTTGCATCCCCACAGCGCTGTGGATCCCAGGGAGCTGGACTCCCACCAGCGAGGTGCCCTAGGTGTCCTGGTGATTTGCAAGCCACAGGAACCTTTGGTCTCAAGCTGCCTCCTCAACTGATTCTACCTGGTCATCCTCCTCTCATGTTTTGTCAATACATTAGAGGTCAGACTGCTGGGTTCGTTACTTGTCCCTTACTCACCATCAATTACCTATTTGTCCTCTATTTCTCAACTCCCCTTTCCAGACAGACATACCTGACTGCCTATTCCAGGCCCTGAAGACAGTTCTTGGAAATTTCTGAGACAAGCAGCACCAGGGGCTCCTGCCTGAAAGGGGAATTAGTGGGCCTTTATGTCTGCCCTACCCACTGGAAAGCATAGGATTTATCAGGTTATTATTTTTTAATTAAAGCTGATTTAATTAAAAAGTAAGAAGAACCCTTTCACTGGGCTTGGTGTGTTGGTGGTGACTTGGTGTGCTGGCTGGAATGTTTGGGGAGGACAGTGGGTGAGTTTCACACCTTGGGATGCCACAGGGGGTGAACCCTCTTGCGAATCATCAGAGGTTCATGAAGTACAGTAAGGTGGTGATTCAGCCATAGCTGTGCACATCTGCCTAGTCTTCATCATCTACAACTCAGCCTAGTAGAGGTGAGATGGGGTTGCATGGGTGTTTGCATTCTTATATGAGTGCATTTGGGCAACAGGGTGGCCTGCTATTTGGCATCCGCCCATAGATAAGGAAGCATTGACCTTCATTCACTCCTCCAAGTGAATCTTTAATAATGTGTTAAGCACTGTGCTAGGCACTGTGGATACATCACTGAAGGAATGGGCAAAAACTGCCTCATATGGAGTGTGTAGATTAATGGGGGAAAAGACAATAATTACCACTGGTCTGAGAAATGAGATAAGTGCTCTAGAGCCTTGTGTTTAAAGTGTGTCTATGGACCAACAACATCACCTGGAAGCTTCTTAGAAAATCAGGATTTCAGGCACCACCTCAGACCAACCCATGGAATCATCAGATGTTGCATTTTAACAAAATTCCCAGATGATTAGTATGTGCACTAACTAAGCTAGAGGAAAGGCACCAGTCTCAGGCTGAATGCTCAGTCTAAAAGATTAAGAAGAGTGAGATTTCACAGACCACACCACCCTTCTGAACCTCACTTCTGGAGAAGGGCATGCATTGTAGGCTGTGTCTACTATTTTACCTCTTCTGCTGGATTGAGATGCAGCAGCATTGATTTGAGCTGATTCATGACTGACCCAGCACCAAGGACAGGGCAGTATGGAGCAGGATACTCAGAGGTTAAAGTTTGAGAGAGGAAGCTGGCCTTTGACCCTGTTCTGCTCTCTGGTGCTGACCCAAATGGTAAGCAGCAGGCTTTTCCAAGCTTTCTGCCCAGGGCTCCTGGTCTAGTAGAGCCTGGATTAGGGATAGGGAGAATAGAGGATGGTTTGTCTTGAACCCAGGGTAAATATGATTTGTTTGTTGGATGTGCCTGATGCACCTCTTCTAAATACCACTGTTAGAAGCTGTAGGGTGGTGGTGGAGGGTGAGAGCAGCTCATAAAGGGGAAAGGTACAGGGAATCTAGGAAGGAGGAAGGCTCTCTTTGGAGGTAGGGCAGTAGGTATGCCCAGTGCAGTAGAAAGTGCCCTGTTACACACCCTTTCCCCCAACTGTTAACTTCTTTGAGCAAGGATTAGATCCAATTTGCCTGATGTAGAGCAGACTTTCACTTAATATTTGTTGAATAGTTGACTGAACAAATGAATTCCTAGGGTCTATGCCCAACTTACCAAATAATGACTAAGTGGGCGGTAGATTGACACTTTTTTTTCTTTTGTCCATTGTTACTTGCAGTCCCCACAGTGACTTGTGTAAAAGTCAAAAAGAGGAGACAGGTAGAAGAAGAGGCAATTTCCTCACTTGTCAGTTGAGGAGACTGCACCTCCCTGGGCTCAGTATGCAGCAGAAAATCCAGTCTTGCGTTTTCTAAACAGAGATCCACAGAGATCAAAATGCAAACCTTCTGCTTCAAATGATATTACAGCCCCTCTTCCTACCTCAGAGGACCTGTTTGTTGATAAATTTCTCCCCAATTCAAGAAATTCCCAGGGAAGGGAAGGACCTTTTCACTGTCCTGAAGTTGGAAAGTGCTTCCTGATCTCTGAATTCCATTATTGTCATCACTTCATGGTCTTAGTTCCAGGATCTTTGACCACTCAGAGGACAAGGAGACAATATCTGTAAGGACATTCTAGAAAGGCAACTGCTGAACTGGAAAGTCAGAAACATTTTTATTTTAAAATGCCTCCTTAATTTTTATTTATTCACCAACATCAAGGGCTGACTGTATGCCAGGCTCTGTGTCCATTTGTGAAGCCAATAGAAATACAAATAAGAGACTCTTTATGTTCTCAGAGAGTTCATAGTCTGGAAAGCTATATGTCATTTGACACATGTGAAAAAAACAAAAAACAAAACTTAACCAAACTCTTTCTTTAAAGTCACCATTTTTTGTCTATTAGTGAGATTTCAACATTCTTTCTCCTTTTGGGTGAAAAAATAGTCTAAAAGAAAACTTCAGAATTGTTTAATAGATCCTCGCCTCTTCATTCTTATAGAAACCTTTAAGTAATTTTATTCTAAAGACACATTTTAAATGCTTAACTTTAATTTTTATTAAATTTAAAGAATCCCATAATCTAACAAGTCAAATAATAATCAAAGGCTTACAGTGGTGTCTTACCCTACTCTTAGGAAACCTGCATTTCCCCCCACTCTTAGGAAACCTACATCTTCCCCTGTACATCTACTTTCAATTTGTATTTGTTTCTTATGGAATATACTTCCATATCTCCATGCTTATACTCCTCTCTCTTGAAACAGTAATGATTTAACTTTCTATTACGATAGATGATCATTTACCTCTAAAATGTCTCTCTCTTCCCATTTCTACCTATATCACCAACTTTTGGTTAAGTCAGTCCTTAGTACTTACATTATTACTACTGTATAAATATTATTCTTTGATAAGTTACTAGTGGACCATGATCACAACTCCTTTCTTTGGAGATGCAACTTTTTATTTTTCCTGGAATTAATAATGCCTTGGGAGTTTTTATTTGCTTAGCTTCCTTTATACTTACTGCTAAATCTTCCCATACCTTCTGATAGTACGGTGGTACACTTTTTTTGTGAGTCAAACTTATTATGAAATTCATCACTCCTTTTGGTTGCATGCTTTTGCCTTCCTGGAGACATCTCTCCCAAATCCCTCCATCCTCCAGTTCCAGTCTGGACTGACAGCTTTCCATGTCTGCTGCACAGATGTGGACCTGGAATTCCCTCCATCTCTGTTCTGTATTGAATCTTCTGCTTCCTGGATTCCATATCTTCCTTTTACTTGGTTTATTTCCTTTTCCAGCAGAGGTAAATTGTTTTGGAAACTGCACATCTGAAATAAGATAATTGTTTTAGCATGAGAAGCAAAGCATGCATTTTGACAACGAAATAGTTGAGTCAAAACTGTGTTTCTGTAGACTTTTATGGAGGAGCCTGGGGAACAGGAGAATGGGAAGTATTTTCTCAGCTTAGTTTGCACTTCCTCCAAGGAAGCTGGGAAGGTAGCTCAGTGTTAAAGTAAGTGGGCAGGAGGATAAAGGGGGGGGTGCTTTGAGAACTCCTTATAGAAGGAGAGCTGACAAGAAAAGCCCTGAGAGAGGGCTGTGACCTAACTTCAGGTAATTGTACCATTGGATGCTACCTTTGGGCCCAAGATGATGCTGAGTTTGTTTGAGGACCTTCTGAGTCCAGCAGTTGAAAGAAGGCAACATCACCTTGGCACATGGAAGTATACTGGAAAATGACACCTTTGGTAGGGACACTGACAATGATAACAACAGAAAGGCTCCTTCAGGCATCTTTCAGACCTCTGGGCACCTGGGAATGCAGGCAATTACCTGGGAAAGAATAATGAGTAATGTGGAGAGCCCTCCATTGTAGTAACTGGGTTGTTTCAAGCCCATGTGAAGTAACTCTATGAGAGTTCCTGGAAGTATAGGGACAGAAGTAGGATAAAGGAGGTTAATAGGGTCTACTTTAAAGGAAAAAAAAATGTGGACCTCTAGTATTGACTTTAAATTTTATTATAATGTCACTTAGTATGTGTAGGTATAAATTCCTTAAGTTTCTACTTTTGATGTAATTGTTAAACATTATTATCAATTAAATTCAAACAGAGCAACAAAATAAAAATTCAAGTTCACAGCATTAATCAAATGTAAAAAAAAGATACTGTTTTGCTGAAACTAAATCACTTGCACCCTAAGGTGCAAAATGTGGTGTTGATTTCTCTATAGCAGATCTTTTGGGGTTGGAATGTCTTGACTAAATTCATCCACCATTTTTTTTTTCTTTTCAACGAACTGGAACTATTCCTTCTATCACCTGGCCCAAATGCAACATTTATTTATAAAATCTACATGTATTGCCCCATATCACTTGATAATAAGTGCAAATGAAGACTCTAAATATCAGTTTTCTTTTTTAAGGAGGACATTGACCCCAATTATGCTTAAATATTAATGTATTTAATATTACCATTGCAATGAAAAAACATTTCAAAATTCTCTATTTTCTACACGTATAAGAACATATTATTGGATCATACTTCAAGTAAAGCAAATGAAAATTTAAAAATGCTTATTTAAATAAATAACTTTCGTTAGAAGAAAGCTAATATTAGAGATTATTCATAAATCAATAAAGTGAGAACAGTACATATTAAAATCCAAAGAATGGGACTGAGGATATAGCTTAGTAGTAGAGTACTTGCCTAGCATGTGTGTGGTTTGATCTCTAGCACTGGAAAAAAAAATCCTTAGGATATAGCCAACCTTGTGTTCAGAGGAAATTTCATAGCTCCCAAGTATGCTATGGAGATGGTGTTAGAGAGACCTGGGGTGGGGTAGGGAGACCAGTTAAAAGGCTACTGCAGTATCCAGCTAGAATAGGAGGGTAGCTTGGAGGAGATGGAGACAAGTAGACATACAAATACGTGGAAACAGTCAACCATTAACTGAAATCCTAATTTAGCAAAACCACAAAGTTTCCCATTTAACCACAGCTTCATGCTGACTCTGAAAGCTTAGGGACTCCTGGTCTGGGTTGACTAATTTAAGGAGTAACTAATTTCAGACCTCTGAGCACAGAAGAAAAAGAAAACACTGTCAGAGCAGTTCTTCTCATTGCTCCCACAGGAGGGCATCTAGGGTAGACTGTGTTGTCTGTTAAGTTATCAGAAACTGTTTTGCTAGTTATATAAATTGATACAGAAAAAAACAAAAATGGAAATCATCCTAAGTCAATCTACCTATTTATGTTATCAAAACCTGGTAAAGAAGGGGTGAGCCCACCATAGTCTAATATCACATATGAAAGAAGATGGAAATTTTCCCAGCAAACTGAATCCAGGAATGCAATATAAAAAGTATACCATCAAGTGCTGTTTATCCCCAGAATACAAAAATGACATTATTAGGATTATTATTATCATCACCCCTTTATATAAGCTGTGCAGATCATCATATTTATAAATGATACAACTGGAGTTCATAAGTCAAGTGAATTACCCAAGTCAAACTGCCAAGTGACATTCAGGACTGGACTCCAGGTCTGTCTGATCCAAAGTCATTCTCCTTTCTCAGAGAAGTGAATGGAGGTGGAAACTTGGATGGAAAAACCTCAGGCATTAATAACTTTTCTCAGTTTACCCCAACATCCTCCCCCGCACACCCACAGTCCTTGTCTTGAAAGGGATCTTTCCAAGCCAGGTGACAGGTCTTTGGTTTCCTATATCATCCACTCTGTTCTCAACTCCCTCCCTAGCTCCATGCTGCCCCTCTCCCTCACCTTTTCCTATACTCCATTCTCCTTTCTCTCCCTGATCAATTCATGGGGACAAATGCGCCACCTATTGGCCACCTCATACGTACCAGACCTGAGTAGGAAATCATTGGAATGAAGCCAGGATCCACTTGGATGCTCTCTGGGGCTGGTGGGGAGGGGAGGTTCTGATGGCTGAAAGGCACTTGCTCTAGTGGGAAACCTAGTTGTTTGGCATGGAAGAGGGAAATTGGCTGCAGTTCACACCTCCTCTGAGAAGCCCTCCCAGATCTTCCACATTCCTCTTGGCAGCCCTTGGTAGCTGCCCTACTGCAGGAGGTCTTGGAATAGGGGTGGATGGGTGTCCTAGGTGAGGAGAATTGATCTACTCTGTAAGAGGGAAATTGAGGAAAGGATGCTGGGCTGGGGACAGAAAACCTGAGGTCTAGTCCCAGGCCAAAGATTTAGACAAGTCCTTTCCTTTTTCTGTTCCTCGCAGCAATTCCTAACTCTCCCAAGCTTCTGGACTCTGCCAGGCCCTGTTCTCCCCAATTGCAGGTGCAGAGATGCAGCAGATACTATCCCAGCTCAGAGAAGTCAATATTGGTGGATATGACAAATATAGTGTGTAGAGTGCTTCATAAGATGAGGGAACTGTAGTTCACCTGGTCACTCACCAGTTTGAGCCTCTGCCCTGCCCTCAGCCTTAGCATCCTCTGAAGACAGAATGTGTTCTGATCTCTATGTCTGGGTGGGGGTGGTCTTTGTAATCATCAGTAAGGATTTTTCTACTCTGCCTGAATGTGGGTTTCCAGATAGGGCCTGTTTTCTTTCCTCAACTGTCTCCCTCACTGGGCAGTCTGGGGCTTTCACCTGGGCTGTCCTTGTCTGGAGGCTGGACTTGGGTTGTAGGTGGTTGAGGGAGAGAATTAGAGATAGGGGTTCTGAACCCTTCTTGGAGGAGACACAGGCTACAGCCTGGGCATTTGTCTCTACAACTTGATGGGGTTGGGGAGTGCAGCCAGGGCCTTGTGGGCTCACAAAGGCAAGGCTTCCTAGAGGAGCTTGGTTCTGGGTTGGGTTGAAGGAAAGGAAAGAAGGAGCTGCTATTCTGATTTGTGTGAAAATCCCTCTGCCTCCCTTCATTCTAATCTCTGCCCAACCTTGACAACTGAAAAAACTGACTACTTTCAAAGCAGTTTAGGTGGAACAAAGAGAGGGAGGAAGCCGAAGACAGAGGAAAGGGAGCAGAACAGGAGGGAAGGATGGCAGATCTGGGGTCCTAGTGAGCAGACCTGCCTACTTCCCTCCTAGGGGCCAGTGATAGACACTTAAGGTCCCACTAAATCTGGCTTTCACATCCCTTGCCTTCAATACTCACATCCACCAACTATCTTCTCAGGTTGGAGTCCATGGGAAGTGTCTTTATTGTTGCCCATAGCAATTATTTTAGTGTTGTCTATAGCAATGGTTTATATTATTGTATGTTCTGCATTTAGTCTTTATTGGAATAATTCAATTGTTTCTTTTAAAGCATTTAATTAATTGTTGAATAGGTAATATATTCACTTGGTTTTAAAAGTATTCATGAATGTTAGATGTGGTGGCGTACACTTTTCATCGCACCAACTGGAGGCTGAGGCAAGAGGGTGGCAATTTCAAGGCCAGCCTCAGCAACTTGGCAAGGCCCTGTCTCAAAACAAAAAGCAAAAAGGGCTGGGGTAAAACACTCTTGCGTTTAATCCCTAGTACCAAGAAATAAGTAATTTTATAAAGTATCCCATGAAAATTCTCTTCCATTCTTGTTCTCTATTTGCCCCTAACAGATAATCAATTATTCATTTTTATTCATCCTTCTAGACATTTTTGTTGCATATATATAAAGCAATATAAATATGGCGTGATTTTCTCCTCAGAGAAAGAATCCCCAACAGTGGAGGTGACCTGCAGAGTGATCCCCAGCTCCTTCACCTCCACAGACAGCATGTGGATCCTCTGTGGGAAGGTATTTTGCCCTCTGTCAGAAGAGGTTTTCTTTTCTCTGTTTTATGCAACTCTTAGATTATATTCCTCAGCCAGTACAAACACTCCTCTGTCCTCTGAATAGTCAGTGGGTCTGTGTCTTGGTTCATTTTGTCCTTTCCAACCCTGAAGATCCCTCCCCATGCGTCTCGATATCCACTCATGTTCCTGGTGTGGCCTGGATGACACCTGGTCCACAAAGCCTCCACTCCATTCCAGGGCATCCCAGGGCACAGGACTTTTATTCCTTCCACTGTCTTGTGGGTAGTGAATGGTATCTTTTTTGTGTGTGTGTGCCCCTTGCTGCATTGTATGCTCATGGGAAATAGGCATTACTCCCCTGGAATATACAGGAACATGTATTTTGTACTCACTTTGTGTATACGTATTACTCATTTTGTTTGTGAGCTGTGAGGATGATACTTGGCTTGTGGAACTATGACCTGTGATGACTAGCCTGAGGCCAGCGTATCTCCCCTTGGTTGGAATGTATAGGTCAAAACTTAAAATTTATTTTTTACTCATAAGGGTTTTAACCTGGTCATTTCATGCCAGTTAAAAGCTCTGATTGGCAGCTTTAGGTTTCTTGATTAAAAACCCAAATAAATGCCCAGCATAATGGCACATACCAGTAATCCCAGTGGCTCAGGAGGCTGAGGCAAAAGGATTGCAAGTTCAAAGCCAGCCTCAGCAAAAGCCAGGTGCTAAGCAACTCAGTGAGATCCTGTCTCTAAATAAAATACAAAATAGGGCTGGGGATGTGGCTCAGTGGTTGAATACCCCTGAGTTCAATCCCTGGTATCCTTGCCCCGCTGCACCCCCCCAAAAAATAAACTAAATTTGAGGCAGTCTTTCAATGATAAAAGTGTTTTTGGTGAAAAGATCAGAAACTGTTCTCTTGGTGCTTACTGAAAATATTTTGAATGAATGTATATACAAGTTATTGTCATTTCTTTATATTAATTCAGAAGTTATCCATCAAATAAATAATGATTTTTCAAAAAAAAAAGAATCTCCAACAATTAGAAGCATAGATGTTTACATTGCTCTATATCTTAATTTTTTTTCACTCTACAACATACTTTAGACTGTTTTCAGATCAATAAAGAGCTTCTTTATTCATTTTACATAGCATACTATCTATGCTATGGAAGTGCTGTTCTTTGCTTAGCCATCCCCTTATTGAAGGGCATTTATATCATGTCTAACCTCTTAGAATTACAAACTGTGCTGCAAAGAGAGCCTGTGTGTGTTCCATACCGGATGTGTGCAGGCGTTTCTTCAGGAGAAATCTCTAGAAGTAGATTTCCATGTAGCCCTTGTAAAGGTACCAAGCACCCCGTGTACTGGCTCTTTCAATAGCTATCCACCTTTATTTCTCAAAGGGGCCCTTGGTGACCATGGTCAGATTTTATCTTCTCCAACTCCTCTGCCATCCTTCCAGGGGACTTCATCAGGTCCCCTCATCAGGTATTTTGGCTTCTGATCATGGAAGCCTGGGTACTTGCCTTTCCCATCCTGGAACCTGTTTCCTAACTATCAAGCTATCCAGTGTGATGCTTCTTCTAGCCCCAGCCCTGGGCATCAGTGGCAGGTGTGGAGAAGCAGCATTTTGGATTCTTTTTTTGTGGGGGGAGGGGTTACAGGGGATTGAACTCAGGGATGCTCAACCCCTGATCCACCTTCCCAACCCTATTTCAAATTTTATTTAGAGACAGGGTCTCACTGAGTTGCTGGGCCGCCTTTTTTTAAATTTTTTTTTAATTATTAGTTGTTCAAAACATTACAAAGCTCTTGACATATCATATTTCATACATTTGATTCAAGCGGATTATGAACTCCCATTTTTCCCGTATACATATTGCAGATTCACATCAGTTACACATCCACTTTTTTACATACTGCCATACTAGTGTATGTTGTATTCTGCTGCCTTTCCTATCCTCTACTATCACCCCTCCCCCCATCTTCTCTCTACCCCATCTACTGTAATTCATTTCTCTCCCTTGTTTTTTTTCTCCTTTCCCCTCACTTCCTCTTATAAGTAATTTTGTATAACAATGAGGGTCTCCTTCCATTATCATGCAATTTCCCTTCTCTCTCCCTTTCCCTCCCTGCTCTCGTCCCTGTTTTATGGTGATCTTCTTCTCATGCTCTTCCTCCCTGCTCTGTGCTTAGTTGCTCTCCTTATATCAAAGATGATATTTGGCATTTGTTTTTTAGGGATTGGCTAGCTTCACTTAGCATAATCTGCTCTAGTGCCATCCATTTCCCTGCAAATGCCATGATTTTGTCATTTTTTAGTGCTGAGTAATATTCCATTGTGTATAAATGTCACATTTTTTTAATCCATTCATCTACTGAAGGGCATCTAGGTTGGTTCCACAGTCTAGATATTGTGAATTGTGCTGCTATGAACATCGTTGTAGCAGTATCCCTATAGTACGCTCTTTTAAGGTCTTTAGGGAATAGTCCAAGAAGGGGAATAGCTGGGTCAAATGGTGGTTCCATTCCCAGCTTTCCAAGGAATCTCCATATTGCTTTCCAAATTGGCTAGGTCACCTCTGAATTTGCAATCCTCCCATTTCAACATCCCGTGCCACTGGGATTACAGGCATGCACCACTGTGCTCGGCTGAGAAGCAGCTTTTTAAAAAAATACTTTTATGTTATTTGTTTATTTTTATGCGGTGCTGGGGATCGAACTCAGTATCTCACACATGCTAGGCAAGCATGCTACCACTGAGTCACAACCCCAGTCTGGAGAAGCAGCTTTTAGAACTCCGCCTTTCAGGTCTCCAGGCTTTCTGGTACAAGCCGCTCTTACCCCATTTGGACTCTGGTTGTGACTCTTGTCTTCTGACTGCAGGATCATGTTCTAAGATCTTCCTTAGATTTCCCATTTCATTGCCTCTGATCCCTTCAAATATGAGTGGTCTCAGGTTTGATGGAGGAAGTGGATAAGGGAAGATCAGAGACCCCTGTGAAGGCATGCATGGGATAAGCAGGGAGCCAAACTCCATGGCTGGAAACAAGGCCCTCAGTAGCCTAGAAACCTCTGGGTTGGCTGTGATGTCAGCTCATGTAGTAGTCATGCCATTTGGGGCTGATGTAGGCCAGGCATGAGGAGGCACCTGTTCTGGCAGCTCCAAGGGGACTGGGAAGGGAAATGCCTTACAGCAACATCATTATTATTGCTGTGAATGGTAACTGCTCACATTCAGAAATGTAGGAAGGGATGCTCTTCTCATTTGTCTGATAAGGAAACTGAGGCCCTGGGAGAGATGGGGCATGCCTGAGGTCACGCAGGAAGATAAAGAGAGGCAAGGCTGGGAGTAGAGCCCAAACTTTTTGATTCAGGCCTCACAGGGAGGTACAGTCTCCCAGCAGGATAGAACAGACATCCCAGACATATCAAGGTTGGAGGGGAGGGTGGGGAGCCTTGCTGAGACATCCTGACTCATGGTTGGCTCTGGCTAGATTGCTAGGTCTCAAGAGTGGACTAAGAAATTTCCTTGGTCCTAGTCTCCAAAACAGATACCTGAACACTTTACAAACAAAGAGAGAGGGGCTTAGAAACATTCCTGTCTGAGACTAATAAGCGATAAAAGCACAATTTGAATCCAACTCTAAGACCTGAACTCTTTCTGCTGTACCTGATGCCTCTAAGATTTCTACTCAGTGATGATCTGGCCTCTACTCAAGCACTCCTGGAGATGGGGAGCTCCTGACCAACAGGGTAACCTATTGCATCTCTGAGGCACAGCCCTGTTAGAGTGTTTTCCTTGCATGGAGTCACAGAAAGTAAGTCTCACCACAGCCTTCTGGCTTTCATTTGCTTTGGTTTCTTTGGCTCAGGTCAGCCCTGTAGGGATTTGGAGATGGTGATTGTACCCACTGTTTATATCCAGGCTAACAACCCCCGACCTTTCCTTTATATCTACAGGACGTTTTGCCATCCCTTCCTGTATTATTTAGGGTTAGGTTTAGTTGTGACAGATTCCCCCCCTCCCCCCATGCTACATTAATGGCTTAAACAAGATTGACATTTATGTCCTTTTCACATAAAGTCTACAGGCAGTTCAGGGTGGTGTGGCAGTTCAGTGGTCTTGGGAACCCAGGCTCTTCCGTTCCTGTGGCTCTGCTATTTGTGAAATTCAACTCGACTTAGCTTAGCAAAAGGGAAGACTTAGTTCTTTCATGTCTCTGGGTTCTAGTTTCAGGCAGAGCTGGGTTTAGGGATTCAAACACTGTTATTAAGACTCCATCTCTCGGTGTAGGCTGTTTCTCTCTGTGTGTGGGCTTCCATGTCAGACAGCATTCTCTACATGGCAGGAAAGATGGGCTCTGGCAGCAGAGTCTGCATGCTTGTCTTCCAATCCAAAAGGAGAAGTCCTCTTCCCAGATCTCAAACTGCACGCAACCCAGAATCCCATAGTCTCTATATATGCCCCCAAGTCCCAGCAGTATGTGTCAAATTATGGAGAAAGAGTAATTTGTTTGGCTTACGCCACTTATTACTGCTTAGACTAATCACTGGGTCCTGCCTTAAGCAATGCTGATCCAGCCAGGTTGACTGTCTGCTCTTGGGGTAGCCGGGAGGTAGACAGAAACTGGACAGCCCCATTGGATCACATGGAGTGCTGCAGGAAAAGTTTCCTTCAACACGGAGATTTGGGACACCCCAAATCTGTATATCCATTTAACTCATTACACAAAGGAGAGTGACTTTTGTATTACAGGCAACGGGGGGCTCCTGAGAGATTTCGACAGGGTTCAGTCTGGTAGATGGTTTGAGTCATCATAACCATTTTATTTTATTTCAGTTGTAGATGGACAGCATAACTTTATTTTATTTATTTTTATGTGGTGCTAAGGATCGAACCCAGTGCCTCATGCATGCTAGGCAAGCGCTCTGCCACTGAGCTATATATAGCCCCAGACCCTGTTATAACCATTTTAAAAGACAGAATGAGGCAAAGAACACAGAGAGAAACTCAAGGACTGGTGGGGTTAGGGACTGTCATGGACAAGGTTCTAGTTTCAGTCAGAGCTGAATCCAGGGAATCAAAGACTGTTTTTAAGGCTCTGTTTCAGCTGGCAATAGTGGTTCCTGCCTATAATATCAGCTACTTGGGAGGTTGAGGAAGGATGATAAAAAGTTCAAGGCTGGCCTGGGCAACTTGGTGAGACTCCGTCTAAAAATAAAAAATCAAAAGGTCTGGGGATGTAGCTCAGTGATAGAGCACCCCTAGGTTTTAATTCCCTCATAACACACCCACATGTGTACACTGTCTTTCTCTATGCTGTTTCCCTCTGTTGAATTTTTGCTAGTTGAGTTGGCTTTCACAAAGAACAGAGCCACAGGAGAAGACGACCCTGGGTCTCTGAGATCATTGAACTGTCATCCTGAATTGCCTGCGCAGATGTGAAAAAGCCATAACTACCAATCTTGCTTAGTCACTGATCTGGGATCAGGGGTTCTAGTTCTGCAACTAGAGACGTGTTTGCCTCCTCTCAGGGATGAGGGAGAAACCACCTCTGTTCTCAGAGAACATATACCTCTATTGACATTTCCAAATTTGCTCCCTGAGAAAGGGAGAAGTCACACCATTCACTCACTCTTTCTTTCATTCAAGTGCCCACATACCTAACACCAATTAAGCTCTTACTACGTGTCAGGCTTTGTGCCTGGCAGGAGGTACAGTGATTAATAGTGATGGTGCAAAACACTTACTGAGCTCTTTTAGAGTTTCAGGCACTGGGCTAAGCGGTTTATATATACTATCTCACTTAATCCTCACAAAAATTCAATGAAGTAGGTACAATTATTATCCACATTTTATAGCAAAGGAAGGATGAGGATGAACACAATATAATCCTTGTTTTCGAAGAGCTCACAGTCCATAGCAAGGGATGGACTAGAAGTCACTTCCTGACAATAGTCACTCTTAAACAGCGCTCTGGGAGCCCAGGGTGGGAGACCCTCATAGTCTGGTATTGTCAGGGAAAGTGGCTACTAAAGCTTGACATTTGAAAAGTCCCAAGAAGGATTAAGAGGAATGAGGCCAAAAGTGAATACATAACATCAAATCAGGTGTCAGTGGATTGCAGGGGATGGAGGTAAAGCTGGATAAGTGAGCAGGTCCAGGCTGCCAGGTACACTGTGCAGACAAGCACTGTCCCCAAAAGTGAAGCAGTCCTGCAAATGATTCAGGCTTCTGTGCAGGTATCTCTGGGTCCTCAGGTAAGTTATCTGCAAAGTACCCTCCCCATTTCTGTACCAGAAAGCCTCCTCCTATTGATCTGAGGTCTCAGCCATGCTCTCTGGATGTATATTGCCTCTCCCTCCCTTGGGCAAGGCTCAGTGTTTGATGGGGAAGGGTGGTATTTGCCTGAGTTGAGACTGTTCCTAGCTCAGGTCCCCACCTACCTGCTTATATAAGACATTCAGCCAACCTCTGAAAACTCGAGCCCTTCAATATAGCTTAATCTGGTCAGGGGTTGAGGGAAGGAAAGGTCTGACCTCCCAGTACAACTGTGCTTCCTGCTTTCTTCTCTACCTACTCCTGGAGCAGTGACCCCTCCTCCAAACTCCCCCTTTCACTCCCCGCCTCCTATGACCAAACTCCCCCATCCAGTCCTCCTCAGTCCAAAGGAGTCCTCTTCCACATTGCTAGCTCTCCATCTAGGAGAGATGGAGAGAACTCTGGGCTGAGAAACTGGATATTGGGGTTCCACTTCCACCTCTACTACCAATTTGTGGCCTTAGACAAGTCCCCTTTTTCTCTGTATCTCCATTTCCCTCTCTGAGAAATGAACTTTGAAAAAGCTTCAGTCCAATTTTGGGACAAATGACTTCAATCTTTATTTACTAGTATGTGTGGGGAAAGAGAAAACAGCATACCCAGCTTGCTACCAAGGGGTGGGTGGAGTGGATTAACGGTGTCTTTGGAGAATGGCAAGGCAGGAAGCAGGTGGGCTACACAGTGCTGAGCAAGCCTGCATGGAGGGTACAGGCATTCGATTTTTTGAGGAGCTCAGAGCATGAAGAGGTGGGGACAGGCTGGGTTATAGAGGTTTCTTTCAAAAAAGGAGGCAGAATTTGAGCAGGAATTTGAAGCCTGGGTACAAACTGGAAAAGGAAACAAATGAGAAATGAGTGGAGTCCAAAGATTGAATCTCAGGGTGACTTTGCTAAAGGGATGGATGGAGGTGAGCTGGCAAAGTGGTGCTTTGGTTTCAAATCTTATGAAGTTCCTGACTTTGTGTGGATGCAAGGTTCCTCCAGAGGTCGCTGTTCCCCAGGAATCCACCACTAGCTAGGCAGCGGCTCTGGCTGGTGCACCACCCCATCTAGGCTCAAATTCTGCCAGGGTGATGTGGCTCTGCATTTACCCCACGGGACACGGGGACTGTATCTTCCCTCCTATGCAGGGAAGTACGGTCTTACCAGTCACTCTGGGATTCTGAAAGGTTAAATGTGATGGTGCCACTCAGAGGAACCAGGTCCTTATGGCTAGGCACCCTCCCCCTTGCCCTGCTCCAATTCAGGACCCTCCGAAGAGCATCAGTTCTGAAGTGCCACTGGCAGGTAGCCTGTAATTTGGTGGGAAGAAGGCCAGATGCCAGATTTCTTGGCTGTCAAGTAGCACCATCCTTTTATGAACTTTTTCCTACCTCTCCTAAACATAGATCCCTTCTCAGACCAGCATCTTGGCACACCCTCCTTCCCTGCAAGGGTCCTGCTGCTGGTTTGAAGTGGGCTTGCATTCTTGGACCAGGTCTCACTGCCTTGCACTTTGGTGGATGCTCAACCTTTCAGGGAGGTCCTGGATCACTCTGGCCCTGCAGACACAGAGCATGAGATCAATAGGGGACCCTCATTTAGGGGCGTACTCAGCCACAGATCCACCATCTTCCTAAGAGAAGGCATACATACAGGACTGACACCTGAATCCAGGGACCTAGGAACCTATCAGAGCATTCTAGGAACTGGAGCTCCCACTCCAACAAACTTGGAAGGTCCCCCATTCCCTTGGCCCATCGAAACTCTGCTCTCCAGCATGTGAAACCATGGTGCTCTCCATTAACTCTGAGAATCTGCTGAGCGAGTGCTCACCACAGTACAGGAACAGCACTATTTTCAACCCCTCCTGAGCTGGCAACCCTCTTCCCACAAATGGGAGTTTAGCCTCACAGTACTGGGGCCACAGGTTGCTAGAGCAAGCCCCCAACCACGTAGTCCAGATGGGGATAGCAGGGTACAGACAGTGGCCAGAAGTAATGGAAGGAGAGGAAGACAGAAATTCAGAAATTCGTACTCTCTGAACTTTGTCATGCTGAGTTGTGGGGCTACAGAGGTGCCTGGGGGTGAGCAATTGGGCTGGGGGGGGACACCCCAATGCTGGCTGCCTGAGTTCCACCCCTGTGGGTCACATGATCTGGAGTGTCTAGTCTCCAACCAGAGCCAAGGGAGCCAAACTTTTCAGAGCAGGTTTAGATCCAGATGGAGAAAGGGATTGGGAGACCAGCTGTGGCCAAACAATGCCTTCTTCCAGAGCTGCAACCCTGTAGGGAGCTGGGAAGGGGCTAGCCTCCGCCTCCCTGCTTTCCCTGAGGCTGGCGAGTTTGTTGAACTTTGGAGAACTGTGTGGGTGTCATGCTGGGTACAACTGAGGCCTCCATGGGCCTTCCCATGGTGCAGAGGAGCAGGCCCCAGGCAGGTGGGTGGTATGCAAGATCTCACCCAGGGCCGCCTGCCATAGTTCAGCCTGAGTCTCTGAACAAACTCCTCCAGCAGTGCAACTTAATTCTATTCTTGTAATCGCTGGAAGGCTTTACTTTCCCTGATTGGAGGAGAATGGCTAGTTTGCAAAACCCGTATGAAGGGAAGGGACAGATGGCCTGGGAGCCATTGAAAGTAACACATACTTTGCAATAAACAGGCAACGACTTCTCCTCTGGAGAGAGGGTATACTTGTTCAGAATCCTGAACAAGCAAACCCTCTCCCCAGAAAGCTTTCTCTTAACTTTCTGGATTGCTCAAGGAAGGAGGATAGGCAGTGTGGTAGATGAAGGAGGAGGATGAAAACGGACCCAACCACCCACCTACATATTGTAACCAATAATTGCGGAGCCTGTGGGCTGCCTTAGGTACCAGTAGGTGAAGGTGAAGGTGTTCGGGTTTTTGCGAGGGCACAACCAACTCAAACAAGGCTGAGATACACTGCCAGATGTGGAAGAGGCTAAATGCACAGGCAGAAAAGGCAGGGACACTGAGAAGGGAAGAAAACAAAACGAATCCTGAATCCCTGGGTTGCCCACTGAGTGGCCCTTCTCCCTGACCTCCATGCATCTACTCTAGGCATTGTTTTAAACAAACTGGCCCAGTTCGAAGGGATATGAAGCTACCAGAAACCTCCTCCCCAAGCAAGGGCAGTACTCTTGCAGGGAAGCAGTTATTTGGATAAATCCATGAGTTCTGGGCTGGCAGTCTATTCATCTGGGTCCATCCCAACTTAGGGTCCCTCAAAAGCCTGACAAATAACATATTCTCCTGGGCCTCAGTTTCCACTACTGTAAAAGTGTGTGTATGAAGAGTCTGGATGATTCCTTAAGGTTGTGCCCCATCCTACAGAACAAAGGCTGGGGTTTTTATACTCCCTTTTTCAAAGTGGATGTGCAGCAGAGCCCAGCAGAGGCAGAGAGACTACATTACTCCTAACCCCTTTATCTCCCAAAGAACAGGGTCCCATGATTCTGGCTGGTAGCATCTTATTTGAAGCATTAGAATCAGGGGATGTGGGCAGCAAATGCCTCAACCAGTTCTACCCTGAAACTTGACAGCCTAGGGAATGAGGAGAGTCCTGGCAAAGCAAGAAGCTATTCTGATTTCCAATTTTTGAAATGAAGACACTCAGAAGGTGAAATGGAATAGGATGATGTCATGCTGTGGGGTCTCTTTTTTTATCCATTTATTTAGACAGAGCTGAGCTGTGTTGGAGTTAGTGTGTGGCTGATGGTGTAGAGTATCTGTGGGTAGGGTCCTGGAAGAGGGATGGGGGGAGTGCACACGGCGGGGGGAGAGAGAGAGATATCAATCTCCGTGTAGTAGAGAGCAAGTTTGAAGTATGTGCAGGGTTGCCAGATAAAATAAAGCTGCTAAATCTAGCAACCCTAGCTATGTGAATTTATCTAGACTTATGTTAAGAAATGTCTCTTCAAAACTCCTTTTGTTTGCTTGTTTGTTTGTAGGGCTGGACTACCCAGGAAATTCAAATTCTGGGGCCACTAGTCCTTGTCCAACTTACTTCCCTGACTTGAGGATTGGACTTCTTCTTTCTCCAAGAATGTTCTGTTTATGTAGACCCAGCACAACAAGTACATCTCTTTGGTCAGAGGTCCCAGATGACTTGTTCTCACCGGATATAAGCAGCTCTGTCTCCCACTGTCTTCTGCTCTTAGCTCAGGAAGCTCAAAAACTCTATTGTGAGGGTTCCATGATAGGGATTGCAAACCAGTCCTGCTCTATTTTATTGCGGAAGCCTGGGCAAATCCTCTCACCCTTCTCTGGGCCTCTGTAGCCCCATCTGTGGAGTGAGGGAGTTGGGTTTACACTAAACCCTTCCAGTCATTGGATGCTACTGTTTAATAGGAGTTAATTCGTTCACCCTCCTAAGAACCAGCCCACTAGACTGCAAAATCCCTCACACCCTGCTCCTACCTTAGCTACAGAGGACTGAATTCAGCACAGTGACTGGAGATGGTACCAATGAGCAGTCTGGGGATGGGCCAGGGCTAGGGATCCAGGTGAGAGACTACATTACCCCTAACTCCTTTATCTCCCAAAGAACAGGGTCCCATGATTCTTTAACATGCTTTCAGTACCCTCCCCATAAACAGTCCGGAATATGGTTATTTTTACATACCAGTCATGAAGTAGGTATTTTTAATTTAATTTTTACAGAGGAGGAGACAATTAAATAGTTTAAGAAACTTTTGTAAGTGACAGTTGCTAAGTAGTGAAGCCACAACTGGAGCCCCCAGCAGCCTCATTCTAAGGTCTGCTATGCAGACCAGGAAATTTAGGCTCGGAAGAGGAAATTACCCAAAAAGGGTCACACCGCCTTTTAATAGCGGCTAGCAGTTGGACTCAGGCCGCCAATGCTCAACCTTTGGCCACTGTGCGGCGCTGTGAGGGCAGCGGTCAGCTCTTGCCCACGTCCGGTGCCCATTCCCCTTCTACCGCCCAGAGGTTGAAATGAGCCCAATCGGAGCTGGAGCGGACTTTATTCAGAATCCTGGAGAAAGTCGAGAAGAGAAAGAGGCCTAATGGGATAGGCAGGAATCCAGATAGCTGAAAAAGCTGCTAAATCAAACTTAGGTGCACCAGATCCCTAGAGAGAAAGGCAACACGTGCCGGGGATGAGGTCAGGATTCGCTGAGGGAGGTCTCCAAGGGGGCCCTGCTACCTACCTGTCCAGTGGTCATAGGGGCAGTGGGGAGGTAGCCCTCAGTGTGATTGCGGGTAAGGGAGAGGGGAGCTGAGAGGGATTTCCAGACCCACAGACACTCAGACAAACGCAGCTTCCATAGGAAACGGTGAGAGATTGACCGAGGAAGAGGGACACAGAGACTAACAAACGGAAGCTGAGACCGAAAGCAGTCACAGTACAGGCAAACCCGGAGTCACAGACCGTCGGAGCCCCAGGAATACGGCCACAGCAGAGAAATTTTAGGGAGGGATCACGAACAGGCGGCGCACTCCCTGGGTCTCCCCCCGCGAAGGCCTTGAAGGGAAGGAGAAGGAAAGAGGAGCAGACAGAATTTCTCACCTCTCGGAGGCGCGAGGATGCGAACGCCCGGTTTCCTCCTCGAGATCACTCACCCCTTGGGCCGGAAGCCGCTTGGGCTCCGGCGGGCCCTGCAAGGCTCCGCTGGTCTGGACGTCTCAGGCTCCCGCTCGCGATCCAACGGCGCTTCGGCCCTGGTGGCTCCGGGCGCTGCTTTGGGGAGATGATGGGCGGGGGCTGCCACCACTTCTACCAGCTCTGGCTGGAGCCCGCCTTGACTTCCAAGAACTGAGCGCCCTGAAGGCAGAGGTTCCCGGGAGCCGAGGACTTGCGGGAACAGTGGGAAGGGGAGGACCCGCCTCCAGCCACGCGAACCCAGCTCCCGCCGCGGCGGCGGTTTGTTCCCGCCGGGCCCCTGCGTGAAGGCACTCCGCGGGTCCCCTCCCGCCCCGCCCCACCCAGAGAGCTCCGCCCCAAGCCCGCGGCTCTTCCGCCTTAGGCAGCGGCTTAGGAGAACCCCGACTTCCACCCCTGGGGGAGTAGGGACGGACGCCCGCCAAGGTGAGGGGTGGCTCAGCTCCTTCCGCCTGCGCGGTGGGTGTAGGTCCCGGTTCCGGCTCCCGGGGCAGCAGAGGGAGCGGCCAGTTGGGTGCGCCCTGCAGGATGAGACCGGCTGAGTTAGGCCACCAGGGGGCGCTGCGAAGCTGGGGGACACCCCTCCCTGTCCGCTTCAGTCCGCCCCCTCCCCGCCCGCGCGCAAAACACACTCGCCCCAGAGGCAGCGCGGCCGAGCCGGAGCCGCGGCCGGAGCGGAGCCCGAGATCGCGGCGGCGGTGGCGGCGGCACCATGACCCTGGGCAGCTGCTGCTGCGAGATCATGTCCTCCGAGAGCTCCCCGGCCGCACTGTCCGAGGCCGACGCAGACATAGACGTGGTGGGCGGCGGCAGCGGTGGGGGGGAGCTCCCAGCCCGCTCCGGGCCCCGCGCCCCCCGGGACGTGCTCCCTCACGGCCACGAGCCTCCTCCGGAGGAAGCCGAGGCAGACGTAGCAGAAGACGAGGAGGAGTCGGGTGGCAGCTCTGACGGCGAGCCTCGCGCTCTAGCGCCCCGGGGGGCGGCGGCCTCAGCGGGAAGCCCAGGGCCAGGCGCGGCCGCGGCCCGGGGCGCGGCGGGGCCGGGGCCCGGACCACCGTCGGGGGGCGCGGCGACGCGGAGCCCTTTTGTAAAGCCACCCTACTCATACATCGCGCTCATCACCATGGCCATCCTGCAGAGCCCCAAGAAGCGCCTGACGCTGAGCGAGATCTGCGAGTTCATCAGCGGCCGCTTCCCCTACTACCGGGAGAAGTTCCCCGCCTGGCAGAACAGCATCCGCCACAACCTCTCGCTCAACGACTGCTTCGTCAAGATCCCCCGCGAACCGGGCAACCCGGGCAAGGGCAACTATTGGACGCTTGACCCGGAGTCGGCCGACATGTTCGACAACGGCAGCTTCCTGCGGCGCCGCAAGCGCTTCAAGCGGCAGCCGTTACCGCCACCACATCCACACCCGCACCCTCACCCAGAGCTGCTGTTGCGTGGCGGGGCTGCAGCGGCCGGGGATCCCGGCGCCTTCCTGCCCGGCTTCGCCGCTTACGGCGCCTACGGCTATGGCTACGGGCTGGCCCTCCCGGCCTATGGCGCACCCCCACCAGGGCCGGCCCCGCACCCGCATCCACACCCGCACGCCTTCGCTTTCGCCGCCGCTGCCGCAGCAGCGCCTTGCCAGCTGTCGGTTCCCCCAGGCCGCGCCGCTGCACCTCCACCCGGACCTCCGACGGCCTCCGTGTTCGCTGGCGCAGCCTCGGCTCCGGCCCCTGCGCCTGCCCCAGGGTCGGGCCCGGGCCCCTCCGGCCTGCCCGCCTTCCTAGGCGCGGAGTTGAGCTGCGCCAAAGCTTTCTACCCCGCGTCCCTGAGCCCTCCCGCAGCTGGCACAGCGGCCGGTCTGTCCACCGCACTCCTGCGCCAGGGCCTCAAGACTGACGCGGGAGGTGGTGCGGGCGGCGGGGGCGCAGGCCCTGGGCAGAGGCCTTCCTTCTCTATAGACCACATCATGGGCCATGGTGGTGGCGGGGGAGCACCCCCAGGCAGCGGCGAGGGGTCCCCGGGATCGCCGTTCACGGCAGCTGCGGGACCTGGGGGTCAAGCCCAGGTCTTGGCCATGCTAACTGCCCCGGCCCTGGCTCCGGTGGCCGGTCACATCCGCCTCTCGCACCCTGGGGACGCGCTCCTGTCTACAGGGCCGCCGTTTGCCGGCAAAGTCGCCGGCCTCAGTGGCTGCCACTTCTGACCACAGCGGGCTCAGGGTCAGTTAGGCCCGCACACAGCTTCTCCCGGGAGCTCCTGCGGTCCCAGCGGAACTCAGGGAGTCTATTTATGAAGAGTCTCCAACCTGGGCCGGCGCGCGTGACTTGGCACTTCAGGTTCCACGCTCAGAATCTCGCTGAGAGTTGGGACGAAGCGGGCTCCATCGCTCAGGGCGAGGCCTGGGTTTAAGCTAAGTGGTCCCAAGCCAAGATCCCATTCCTGTTTGAGCAGCAAACGAGGGAGTGGGAAACCTTCGGTTTTTCCCTGCCTGAGTCCGCTCCGCAACCCCGGAAGAATGCCTTCCCGGAGACGTGCCTGCCCAGGCCCTGCGGATCCCACCAGAAACACCAAGGGCGCTGAGAGGTCTCCCTTTCTTCCTTCCTCAACTTTGCGACCCTGCTTGTCCAATATTATAATTTAACAACATCTATTATCCGCTTGTGCTTAAAAGAAAAATTCAAAGTTTTTTTTTTTTCCTGTTCTCCAAGGAAGTTCGTTCCCTCTGAAGCCTAGCGCAGTATCTACACAGGCGAAGCTGAACCGAGAGGTGAAGCAGCGGATCTCCACAATCTTTGCAGAAACCCCAGATCCCACTCCATGAGGAAAATCCTTTCTCTTTCATGTTTGGGTGCTTTTCAAGGAACTTCTTCCCTTTCCCCTAGCCGGCTGGGGCCAGCCATCCAGGGCCAGCAACCCTCTCAGCCTCCAGCTCAGCCCCAGGCCCTGGGGTATTTATTGTAGTTAAAGGCAATGAGGTCGGGTGGGAGAGGAGGGTCTGGGTCAGGGACTGGAAAGGTGGGGGTGGGGTGGGCAAGGGCAACGAGCTGTGTCAGGGGGTCCTGTAATTATGTGTAAATATCTGTACAGCAGGCTGCTCTCTGTTCTCTGTCCACTGGTGTGCATTGATTTAGAAACCTCTTCTTAGGGAAGACTCTGTGAAATTGTCTGATGGTTTGTGTGGAAGAAAAGAAAAATCTGTCTCTTTCCTCCCTTCCCACTGGTGTCAATTGAATAAATATATGCGAACTTCAGCAGTCACCAGCTCCGTCTGCTTGCCTGCACTCCCTTGTCCTTGTTGGGGCCTCACCTAGAAGACCCCAAGCTCCCCAGCAGAAGGGGAGTGAGGAAGGGCCAGGCAGGCAGAGGAGGGTTTGGGCTTATCAGATACTGGGGGCACTGTGACGTTTGCCTTCAGCTGCTAATGGGGCCAGGTCTCTGGGAAGCCAGTGACCCCTCCAGCACTTTCATTTTCACTCTGGTACTAGGAAGGTTTTCACCATGGAATTGGGTACATGGATTCTGTTTCAAATGCACCTGAGGAGTCTTACCTCCTTCTTGTTTAGTTTTAGCATAGCCTGGGTAGATCTGGGTGCTAAGTGCTCTTGAACAATGTATCCACTGAGTACAGGGCAAATAAGTCTCTTGATGCACATTCTGTGTGCCTCTGTATAGATGTGTGCAGGGGCTTTTATGGAGCTTGGATTGTTTTGTGTTTGGGTTTGTGTGTATGTATATTATTTTTCAGAATATATGTATTTTTATTTCTACATTTGTCCATGAACATTTGTCTCTGGGTGTGTGTTGTCCGAGAACATTTGTCTCTGGGTTACACTCTCTGAGAGGAGAGAGGTTTCTCTTTGGCCATTGTAGGGCCTTTAGGAATTGGCCCCTCCTGACATAGGTAACAGAATGGGAGGTATGAATTAGAGACTGAAACTTCACTCTCTTCCCACCTGAGAGGGCTAGAGGTGTACTGTGAGATAAAGGAGAGTTAATGGGGTCTGTCTGCTAGGGCAAAACTCCTGGTCCCTTGAACCACGCTCATAGCTGGAAGCTACTACCTGAGTGCAAATCCATTGGTCTGATTGGAGTCTCCCACAGCTTACCGAGCCCTCAGCTCTTTACATGTGTTTGGTACTACCTGTAGTCAGATGTGCAAATGCGTTGGGTGAGGTGATGCTTTGGAAGAAGCAGAGATAGTTGTTGCGCTTTTTTCTCTGTGTGTTACACTGAGATCATAGGAGAGAAGAAATATGGAAATACACGAAGAGACAGTTCAGCCTTCATAAAACACACACACACACACACACACACACACACACACACAATTTTGAGGGCAAGGGTTAGGAGACAAGTGACTGAAAAGGAAGAAACAGGGTCAGAGACCCAGATGCAGAGAACTTGAGGGTGTGGGCAGAGAGAAGTATGAAGGCTTCTTCAGCTAGGATCCCAGCAACTGGCAATAGTAGGAAGGAAGAAGATATTAGAGGGCAGAGGCTGCTATAGAATCAGAATAAGGTGTGAATCAGGATAAGACTGGGGAGAATATCAGAGTTTTGGAAGGGTTGTTGGGATTCCTAAGTCTCTCATCCTCTTCACAAGGGAGGAGAGACAAGTCTGTAGGTATATGTGATAAATGCAAGTTCTCTGCCAGAGGTGAGGCAGAACCCCTCTCTCCATCTTGCTGAGAGTCTAAGGGAGTAGTGGTGGTGGTAGGGGGAGTTGGATACAGTGGGCCACCTTTCTACCATTTTATCAAATGATACAGGCAAAGTAAGCTTAGTTTCAATGGTAAAAACTGGGAAATGTCTGCTAATACTGGGATAATGGTCTCTGGCTGCTTTGTTGACTTCCACTGCTCTGAGTTTGTTTTCATTTCTTTTTACTTGAGGAAGGGTACATGTGACTGTATGTGTGTGCATGCATGCCCACCCAGTGTGTTTGCTCTCAATAAAGCCCTTTGCAGCTATGTGATCTCATTGATCATGAAAAGGTCACGCCCAGATATTAATTTGGGGGGTTTTAAGTAAAAGACTTCTCAGTTGGTTTTTCCATTCTTGAAAAGAGAAATTAAGTCAGGCAGAATTCATATCTGATGGTGGATAGATAGATGAAACACTTCCGTAAGTGCTGTTTACAGGAGAAGCAGCAGATTTTTGATGTGTCTGTCAAGTGTGTGTGTGTGTGTGTGTGTGTGTGTGTGTGTGTGTGTGTATACACTCCAGCATATGTAAGAGAGTGGGGGAGAGGTAGTGGGGGGGAATCTTTTTTTTTTTTTTTTTTTTTTTTGAGGCTATTGCTTGATATCTCTGTGTGTAGAAGGTTCCTGTCAGGAAAAGGCAGAAATACAGGAATTGAAGGAGTGTGGTGCATGAGTGACTCCCAGACCCAGGACTCAGACCCTCCTTTTATAGAGGGTCAGAAAGGTCAGGCCTGGGCCAGATTACAATTATAGTTGAGGTTGGGGGCCAGAGAGAAACCACTAATGCCCAACTGGCCATGAAAACTACCCAGAAGAGAATTACTAAGAGAGCCCACAAGGTTCCACATGCTGAAGGCAGGGAGGAGGGAAGGTATTTGGAATTCTGGACCATTTTAGATTGTTTTGTGGGTAACTTGTGAGTTGGGACCTGGAGTGTAGGAAGGATGAATGAATTACAGGATTTATATGGTAGAAACCTCTAGGCTTTCCGCTGCTTCCAGACTGTGGAGGGGGCTCAGTTGGTGACTCCCTTCTAATCGGTGGCTGCATAAGGTGGGTGTTGTCTCACTTAGGGGCTCAGCCTCCTGGGAGGAGAAACTGGCCATCCCTTAGGGAACAGCTCCTGTGGGTTCCCTCCTTGCCTAGGTGGAGGCACGTGAGGTTCTGTCGTACACAGGCCTCAGCAATTGGTGACAATAATAAGAAAATATCCAGGGCACACCTTCATCTCTCCGAGGTGAGAAAAAAAATGATAAGAAATCCGCCTAGGGTTCAGTGAGTGCTGCTGAGAGCGGGAAGTTTAAAGGGGAAGAAAATTGGCGAATTTCACTGGTCAATTTCACTTCATTTCGTTCAATTTCGTTCAATTTCATTCCTTTTCATCCGGCGCCGAGAGGCCCAAGGCCACAAGGAGAAGGAGGGGGAGGGGGTCTTTCCGGGCAGGATTTTCCCCATCTTGCAGACTTACTTACTATGGTTGTGAAGAACAACCTTGATTCTCCAACTTTGACATGCGTTTTTCAGCCACCGCTAAGGGCTGACATTCTATTTTATCGAAGAGTATTTGGCTTGGATGATCGAGGCCCATCCGCAAGCCTCCCCGCACTTCTCTCTCTTGCAGCCCAATTAAAGCGGTTAATTCTTTTCACCGCCTATTCCTCTCCATCTTTCCCCCCCCCTTTCTCCAGGGGCTCCCCAGACCACCCAGGAGCCGGAGTTGGGGCGGGGGGAGCGGACACTTCCCCTCCATATCCAATTTGTTCTCGCCACAGCGGGCGCGTCTTCGTGGCTACAAAGCGCTTTTCCCCCTGATGACTTTTTTCCCCTTTTCAAAAACACTTCTATCTCCCCCCCTTCAACTAGCAACCCTCCCCAGGCCCACCCCTCCTCCCTCTCCGCTCGGGTTTATTTAAACTTCGCCTCCTCCGGCGTCGCCTTAGCGCTCACTTAATGAAGTTGAAGGCTCGGTGCGCCCGGGTGAAGAGGGTTTGGAATCTGTTGAAAGGGGCGTTTTGTGACACTGATTGGGGCGGGGGCGGGGGCGGTGGCAGACCAGACAATGACCGACCGGGCGGGTTTTCCTGCGCGCAGAGTCAGGCGAATAAAGGCGCCGACACTGTTTAAACGAGGGACCTTGCAAGAGAAAGGGAGAAAAGATTCTGAGTGCGGAGTGTGCCTTGTATGGTTTGGAGCTTAGTGAGGGGTGGGAGGAGGCAGCTCGCCTGCGGTCTTTACGGACCGAATTCGGCGTTTACTTCGAACCCTGGGCTCCCGGTTGAAGAGAAGAGAGGCGAGTTTGGGTTTACGCCTAAATTATTCCGATACGTGATTTAAAAGGTTGTGTAGCTGGGTCTAGGATAGCCAACCAACATGATAAGACGATAAGACCCAGCTTACGTTTGTCCCTGGGGCTGGGGTTACGAGATTTCTAGAGACACGCTGAAAGAAAACTAAAGGTGGGCAGTGGCCGGACAGGAGAATTCAACCTCCCAAGTCTTTCGCCAATCAGGGTATTTGAGAGTAAACGCTGGTTAGATTGGGGGGGGGGGTGAGAATTATTCTGCTTTTTAAAGGTCGACGTACATACGTATTGTACCAACGAAGAGATATGTAGGGAGGACAGAGGGTCCCAGTTGTGGCTTTGAGAACAAAATATTTCGCGGGCTGGTGGGCGCGGCTGGTGCGGAGCCTAGCCGGCACCGCCTCCTTCCCTAGCGGAGCAAGCGCTGCAGTCCGAAGCTGCAGTCGCTCGGGGAACCTGGAGGCTTCGGTCTGCTTGGGGAAAGAAGTCTGTTTCCTCCTATCCGCCCCGCTTCTTGACTCATCGCTGACATCCTCAGGGTTGTTTCCGACCCTGGCTGGGCCCCCTGCTTTTAGTTGGGGTCCCTGCAGAGCGCTGTGTTTTCGCTGCAAGCGGACTCCCAGAGGAAATCTCTCAGCAGCGACTTTGCGTTTCTCAAAGCAGCAAGGGTCTCCGCCAGGTATCTTCCTCCAGGCTCTTTAGTCTCCTCGAGAAAATTTCGTCGTCACAGAGGGGATCGAAAGGTTCCTAGTCTTCACTACCCCTCTACTTCCGCTCAGTTATTACGAGACAGTCGACTCCCAAGGAGTGCGGTCAAAATCCGCAAGCGCGGGTGCCTCAGGAGGATGCGCTCAAGTCACCGCTACCGGAGTCCTGGGCAGTTCACCACTGGAAGCCGGCACCTTGGAGGTCTGTGCTCAGTTTTCCTAGAAGTCGGAAAATTGTCCAAGGCTGGTTTCACGTCTGGGGCATTTTTCTCTTTCAGGCAGAAGTTTCTTTGGGATTAGGGCTCACGGATCCTAGGACTGGAAAAAAAATTGTTGGGGCAACAAAAATTTTAAATTCATCCTAAAATCATTGAGGACCTGAAAAGTGCATTTGAAGTTATCTGTGTAGAAAAGGTCAGAATGTGTGCGGCGGTATAACCGGGAAGCGCTGAGGGTACAAAAGTGGGCTTTATTGTTAATTCGCCATCGCTTACAGAGGACACCACCCTTTTTTTTTGCGCCCCCCTGGTCTCTACCCAAGCAGCTACCTTAGGACGCCAGAGTTTAGTTGCCCCATCCCATTCAGATGTAGATATGCTGGATCCGGGCTGAGGGTGGGGAGTCCACCTTGCTCCACTCTCGCCCTAGCCCGAGCTTTCCTCCCGAACTTCCCTCCTGGCTGCTTCTCCTGGGCCCCACGGGTTCGCGTCTCAACTACTAATTGTATGCAACTATTCCAATCTTTTGGGGGGATAGGTCTCGCTTCCCCACTTTGAGTCATTTCAGTCTAAGAGGGCAACTAAGAAGGCTATCACTTAAATTAGTCTAGAACACAGACTGCGGGGAAAAAGAGGGTCCTGAGGACCAGAGGGTTCCACCTTCCCCTTTTCAAACGGAAAGGACCAGGCCGAGGTGACTCAGCCGGTCATTTACGGAGCTGTGGAGAGGAGCCAAGGGCCCGCGACACTGGTGGGCCGACTTTGCGCCGGGTTGCCCTGTCCAAGCTGTCCCTGCCAGCCTGACTGTGTGAAGCCCCTGACAGGTGGGAGGTTTGAAGGTCATTCCGAGTGTACATTTGCAAACCCATGGGTCTTAAGTGTGCAAAGCAAGGGCAGTCGGACTGCAAAGCTGCTTCCGGGTTCCTTTGGCGGCCTCTCTGGTCTCGGATCGGAGCACCCCCTTACCTCGGTCTCAAGATCCCTCCGCTAGCTGAAAAGTATGGGGCCAGAATCAGGAGCAGTTTTTCTGAGAAGTTAGCTGATAAGCATCAATTAGGGGTGGATTAACAAACACAGTCGAGTTAATTCACTCAAGCCTGGAGATCTCTTTCCTGTCTGGCTCACACCTACCTACCTACCTACCAATATTCCTTCCTTCCTTCCTTCCCAGTCTCCCTTACCCGGCTCCTGTACTTATTGCTCACCTATTGTGTCCTGGAGCTACAGAATGAACATCTGCCTCCTTTCATTGCAGGCAGTCTAATTGGGAAGTTGAAAACTGAAACAAAGGCAAAACAAATGATTATCCATATTTGATGTAAAAAAGAACGTTTGGTGCTTTAAGGGTTCAGGATGTAGATTTCTACTTTATGATGATATCACAGCCTTTAAGTGTGTCTGTGCTTTTTAGTATTTGGGGCCTGTGATTGTGTTTATGTTTGTGTGTGCCAGAGGGGATAGGTATATATCACTGTGCTCTGGCAACTGTGCTTAGAAGTGAATATTTTAATTTTTATTTATTTTATTTGGTGATGCTGAGGATTGAACCCAGGGCCTTGTGCTTGTAAGCAAGCCCTCTAGCACTTAACTACACCCCCAGTCCCTAGGGGTGAATATTTGTAAAGTGATTATGTGTGTGCTAGCATGTGTATTTGTGACTATATCTGTGTGAGTCTGTGAGTGTGGTGAGTCTCCTTGGGTGGCTCTGGCAGAGGCTGGAAGATGTGGGTGGAGAGGATTGGAGTGGAAGAATTAGGAATGGATCCCTTCATAAATGAGAAAGAAGGGATTTGAGTTTCCGGCCTCTTTATTTTTTAGCAAAGACTGGGACCTGTCCTCAGCTCCCCCCACTGTAGACAAGACTGGGAACATGGAGCCTGAAGCAAATCTGCTGAAGAGTGCAATGACACAATTGACAGGGGAGTAGGCTGACGGCCTACCCCAGGCTCCTGCTTCTTCTCTTTTCCATCATGTCCACCCCCTGAGCCTGCCTGGGTTCAGAATTTGGGTTGTTTCAAATTATCCAAGAGACTTCATTGTCTGGCCCCTGTCTGCTTTCTGGCCTGGTGCTGCTAGCTTCCTCCCCTCCAGGTTGCACAGAGGGCTTGACTAGCAGTTCCTAGTTGGCTTTGGAGCCTTCCTTTCCATTCTAAGGAAACTTTCTTTTCCATCAAAAGTGCAGGTTCATACTGTAGAGCCTGTAACAGCGGAGCTTGCCGAGCAGCCAAGGCTAACAATGTATGGATGGGGAAACAGGTCTAGAAAGGGGTGAGGGGTGGATCTTGACCAAAATTGCTCAGTAGGTTCTGGGGCATGCAGTTGTACCCTATAACCCCTGTACACCAACATAGATAGTTAAGGCACATATCCAGTTATTTTGAGGAAACTTAAAAACCAGCATCTCCCCTTACATTCTAGGAAAATCCTAAGTGTCACTGGGCTTCTGAATTTCCCTTCCTTCCCAGTGGCAGGATGGGAGGAAAATTGAGATCGAGATGCTGTACAGCAGACAATTATCCAGGTAATTCAAGACATGAACTAGATTGTCTTTAGATGAGTGAGGTGCTAGTGGCAGAAGGGAGGTGTGTAGACTAGCAAGAGCATGTGTCACTCCTCTTTGCCTGTTTCAGGGCAGAAGTGGGAATTGGGGGAGGTGACTAAGTCCTACCCCTGGCCCCAGGCAGCACCAAAATTCTGGCACCAGCAACCTGCTTGGAGGCAAGGAAGAGATAGTAGTCAGTAAATCATTTCTGAAAATCTGATTGAGAATCTGTCGACCAACCCTTATTTCCTGTGCTCAGGCCTTTAACAAAGTGGAGACTAAAGGAAGAAAATCTGGTCCAGACCCTAGGCAGCCCTAGCTGGAGCCATTTCTTCCTGGGTGGGATGTTTGCTAGAGGTTCAGAACTGGAGGGGTGGGAGGGGCGTGTTGGGGTATGTGTGGGTGTAGGTAAGTGTGTGTGTACACAAATTCAGTATTAAGGATTTTGACTTCTACACATCCTTAGAAGTTGCCAGGCTTTGGTTTCTCTTTCTCCATCCTGGCTCTGCATCCTAGCACCCATTGTGAAGATGATGGGATAGAGAAGGAGGAGGAAAGATCACTGGATCTCTCCAGAATGCTAACTGTGACCTCGGGCTAGTACTTCCCCTACTATTTGGACTTCAGAGAAATAAGTTAGCCTGGACTCATCTTCAGGTCCTGGCCTCCCTGCCACCCCTCTGCTGAGGAACTTTTTCTCCAGCCCGGTTCTTTCTCTCAGTGAGAGTGCTGAATGGGACTGTGCTGAACTCGACAGACACATTTCCTGGGGCTCCCACTCCCATACCTGCCCGGGATGAGTGGCTCCCTTCCTTTTGGATCCACTTAGGATCCTGGACTTTCTCCTCTCCTGGCAGGGCCCTAGAAGGGGGGCGGGGCAGCACTGTGAGTGCCCTTCTCTGTCTGGTGAGCTGAAATCTGTCATAGGGAAAGGCCATCATTCCCCAGTTCTGCCCAGTTCATGGAGAAGGGGCATGCGGATGAGTATGAAGGTGAGTGGACACCTCACTTCTGGCGGAGCTCTCAGGCCTAACGATTATGACTACGACGGTACTGGGATGGGGTGGCACAAAAAAACGAAAGGGTGCATTTACCCTGACTCCCTTTTACTTCAGTCCCTTGTGGATCTTCTTTCCGGAATCCCTGTCAGGACTAGAATGTTGGGGTGTGCAGAAAGACCAAACACCCCATGGGAGTTGGGAGATTGGATCGGGGAGAGTGAGGAGAAGGGAGCCTTTCTAAAGCCTGAATGGGAAAACGACTGTGGCTCCGCTTTCTCCGCAGATGTCACCTTTAGGAGCAAACCTGAAAACTTGACTGCGCTCTCAGAGGCAAGTTGGCAGAGGGGTGTGGGCTCTGAGACCCGGGGGAGTGGGGAGGAGCCAAAGGGAGGGCGAAGAGCTGCGGTAGCTTCCCTGGAGCGGGGCTGGAGTTTGCGGGTGAACCGTCTCTCCGCCTACCTCTCGGATTCTTGGTCTCAGATGCGCTTACGCAATACATTGCATTCTGTGAGCCGAAGAGTTCCAAAGATGCGTGCAAGGAATATTCGGAAGCGGATGCAATTCCTGAAGGGCGAGGCTGGAGCCGAGTGGGCGAGGTTCTCCGCTTGAGTGTGAGAGAAGCGAGGGTGGAGAGCTCAGGGACGAGGTTCCTGAAACCCTCCCGGGCACTGGATCCCGATCGCCGGCCGGGCCCAGCCACCTGAGGGCGCCGCTGGCCCCAAAGTCCCAGGAGCTTACTCTGTGCAGATCAGGACTTACCCTAGGCTAATAGAGATGACCCTATGCTAACCCAGGTGACCCTGCCCCACGCCAGGATGACCCTGCGTTAGGGGCTGGCTCTGCAAGACAGGGTGACCTTGCGCCAAAGTGGAGACCTAGTGCTAAAAAGGGATGACCCCTGGCCAGTAAGGGTTACCCTGCTTTGAGTGGGCCTGACCCCATGCTAACAGGAATGACCCCGACCTGACCAGGGCACATCCCAGACTAAATGAGATGTGCTTGGGCTACCTGAACCGTCCTGTGCTCTGGTTCTCAAGGCTTGCCTTGCTCAGATTAGGTGGGAGGACTGTCCTGTGGGTCCAGCACAGGCTTCCCCACCCTATCTCCCAACTAAGCCACTCCTCTTCGCTGTGGCCCTGTCAGGCAGTTCTGGCCAAAGAGAAGGCTGCCATGGCCAGGCACATCCTACAGCTCTGGGACAAAGGGGTTAAAAACCTCAAGAAGAGCATGCAGAGGTGGGTCCCCTGGGGTATCCTCAAGGGTACGGATTCTCTCCAGGAGATGCATCTTGGGGGCCAACACTGTGAGTGCCCTTCTCTGTCTGTTCTGCCTCTAGTGCCAGCCTTGCCACACCCCGCCTTCCCCACAGAGGTGGCAGCTTTAGATTTGTACCACTCTCTCCTTTCTCGGGTCCAGTTTCCTCTTTAAAATGAAATGAGCTCATTGCCAGGCTGTCCTCATCTGCTGGAATGTCCTTCCATAGTCACCCATCAGTCCTGATTCATTTTCACAGTCTTTTGTGACCTACTTTGTGCCTGGTCCTCTGTCCTAAGCTTAGTATACAAGTTTTATGAACAAAACATAGGAGGTTCCTGTCCTCAGTATGGTGACAATCTAGTGGAGGAGAGAAAGATATGCACAAATGCATGTCTAATTAAAGGTGTGATTAGGCTCTGAAGAAAGAATACCTTGGGCTTTGAGAGAGAATAGCTGATGGGTGTAATTTAGGGCAGGATTCCCCCCCCACACACACACCCCAACTCTAGTGAGCTGAAATCTGTCATAGGGAAAGGCCACCACTCCAAATCCATCCTGTTTGATTTTATCAGTTCCTGAATCTACACGGAGCCAAGGTCCCCTCTCAGAGTGCCAGTGTCCATCCCAGAGAACTCCTGACTGCATAGCCCTCTTTGAACACAGTGAGGAAGGACCCAGCCTTCGTTCTGACTCCCAGGACATCTTCAGACCCCTTTTCCTCTGCTTGGGTCCTTGGTGTTAGAACTGACAGTTGTCCCTTAGGAGCAGGGTATGAAAGCCAGGACAACTTTGGGATATGAGATCCCTTCAGTTCTGAGACCCCTTTACCCAGCCTGGCATTTGGCATGATAAATAGTTGTTGATTGAAAGAATAATTCTAGGAACCTGTGAGACTACCTTTTAGTGAGCCCAAGAGCCAATGATTCTATGGTTCATGATCTGATTATTCCTTTTCCTCCTTTCTGCCTGGTTCTCACCCTGATCAGTTGTCACCTCCTCTCAACCTTCTCTGCCATCCTTGTCCCCAAGCCTGGAGTTAGAGCTTGTCCCCAGAACTCTTCCCCTCCCACCCTTGTATGAGAGATTGAACCTAGGGGTGCTCTACCACTGAGATACACCCCCAGCCATTTTAATTGTTTTTTTTTTTTTTTCCATTTTGAGACTGTCTCCCTAAGTTGCTGATGGTCTCACTAAATTGCTGAGACTGGCCTCAAACATACAATCCTCCTATCTCAACCTCCAGAGTTGCTGGGATTACAGTTGTGCATCACCACACCTGGCAACTTTTCCTGCTTAATTGTGAAGCATTATTATTATTATTATTATTTTGCCTATTGCTCCACCTCTTTCATTAGACTGGGTGCTCCTGAGGGCAGGAGCTGAATCTGATGCATCACTCTGTACCAATCACACAGTGCAAGGCCTCCAAAGGTGTGTTGCATTGCCTAAAGATGAGTGGAGTTAATGTTACTCAGAAGTATGACCCTTCACAGAATAATAATGATTTCTGGTTCTCTGTGTGGTGGGGGAGAGGGAGTGGGAACAGCAGCATCCAGGGCAGGGACTGGGGACCCTGAGCCCCGTGTTGCATGATAACCTGAGGGGAGAGAGGGGTCCTTTATTCAGACTCTGTGCATCTTCATTCTGGAGACAAAAGGAGCTTGGTGGAGTGGCACTGTGAAGGAGCAGGCCAGAGAGCTGCCTCCCTGCCATCCTCATGGCCTGGTGCAGCTGCTGTCTATGGAGTAGGCCTGGGCTCTCCAGAGCTTGAGGAGAGGATGAGTGTTCCTGCCCAAGGGCAGGGGCTCCAGTGCCTATTGGGGGAGGGGTGGAGCAGGAAAAGAAGAAAGGGGGTGGGCAGAGGGAGTGGCTTTGAAGGGTGTGGGACAAAGAGGCTGACTCAGCCTTGGGACCCTGGAGGAGATATCATTCACCAGAATTGGAGAGGACCCATCTTATTTTTAACCCCTTCCTGACTTTTAGTGTGGTTTGGCTACTAAAACCACAGTGGTTGCCCTCGTCCCTTATCCACAGGGATAGGTTCCAACACCCCCAGTGGATGCCTGAAACCTGGGATAGTACCAGATCCTATATATGCTGTTTTTTTCCCTCTATATACATACTTGTGGTGAAATTTAATTTATAAACTAGGCACAGTAAGAGTGTAACAACAATAAATTAATAATAAAATAGAATAATTACAACAATACACTGTAATAAAAGTTATTTAAAACTTATGAATTGTTTATTTCTGGAACTTTCCATTTAATATTTTTGGATCGAGGTTGACTACTGGTAACTGACACTGTGGAAAGCAAAACAAAGGATAAGGGGAGACTGCTGTACAGAGACCTAGAGGACAATATATATTAGTCTGAAATCCAGACTGGTCAGAAATAGTTTCAGGGAAGGGAAATTGAGGCCTCAGTGTGGGAAAGCACTGGTATATTTTTTTTCCACTTGAATCATACATTTTCCTTAAACATACATATTCTGTGTGAACCTGGGCCAGGCTGTCAAAGGACAGAACTGAATGAAACAGACAGTTTCTCAGCCACCCACTCGCCTCCATGCAGCAAATGGTCCTACTAAGTCTGGGCATCCCTGGACTAGGCCCACTGTAGGGGTGAGTGTAGGCTGGGGGGATAGGCAGGGAATTGCGCCAACTTCTTTCCCTGGGGAGGCTCAGACTATGATGCTGACAGCTCTTTGCCTGTAGGGTTGGGGATAATAAGTTTCATGAGTGGGGAGGAGGCACAGATGAGTTCCTAGAGGAAGTAGAATTTGAATTGTGCTTTGAAGGTTGGGGTAAATTGGAACAGTAGAAGTTTGGGTGAAAGGGGAGGGCATCTAAGACATTCCACCCTGTGAGCAAGGGCATTTAGGAGAGCTAGGAATGAGTCCAAAATTAGCTTAAGCTGAGAGGTCTGCCCAGCATTCTCCATGTCTTGCAGATTCTCTTATTATAATGGTTTTTCAAAGTCTCAGTCATTGAACAAATAAAGATGATCTTTCACTCATCTCAGAGTCCAGATGTTGGCTCTGTGGTGGTGATAGTGGGAGGTACTTTGTTTCATGCAGCCATTCAAGGGTCCCTGGGCCTTCCATCTAGGGGCATCAAAATTCTGTGGAGGAGTTCTGTTTTTGTTTGTTTGTTTGTTTGTTTTGTTTTTTGGTGCATGGACCCTGTTGGGTAGTCTAGTTAAGCCTCTTCTCACACTTAAGAATAAAGATTTCTAGGGCTAGGGTGGTGGCTCGCCTAGCATGCATGAGGCACTGAGTTCCATGCTCGGCTCCACATGAAAACAAACTAATGTATCCACTTAAAACTAAAGATACATAAATAAGCAAATATTTTTTTATAAAAGAACAAAGATTTCTAGTGCTGGGGATATAGCTCAGTTGGTAGAGTGCTTGCCTTACATGCATAAGGCCCCTGGGCAGTCTAGTTAAGTTCAATCCCTAGCACCACAAAAAAAAAAAAAAAAAAAAGATTTCTAAATTCTTGACATCGAATTCACAGGACTACAAAAAAGACCAGTTGGGGTTCGAGTACCAAATATTTAAAAAGTTCTATGATATAATATTTGTGATAATTGAATAATTGCTGATATAACAATAATGATAGTAATAAAACAAGTTAAAAAACTCTAGCATGGGATTAACAGTGCAATTTCAATGTTCATACAACCTAAATGAGCTTCTGATATTTTTGCAACAATGAAGCATGCCATATAATAAACGCCAATAATTTTTATGGGTGGCAAAATTATAAGTACCAGGAATACGGCTGTGGTTTGTTACTTCTCTTTACAATTGACTAAAATGCTGAGTCTTCATTTAGAGGTTTTCGAGAATAAAGACAAAAATTTTTTTTCCATTCAAATTTATGGAGCTCTCAGCCAATAAATTCTATTCATGGGTCCCCTGGAGATCGTGGACCCCAGCTCTAGGCCCTTCACATACTCTATTTAGTCTTCTAAACTCTGTTAGCTGAGGGGAGCGGGGAGGGAGAAAAGGAAGGAGGAAGGGGAGAGATAGATAGATAGATAGATACATACATACATACATAGAATAAATAGAGGATTCTGGAGGAGATGCTTTTTAAAGGCCAGGTCTGCAGGTGGTAGGTATCACTTTGACCACATTCCTTGGCCAGAATCCAATCATAGTCATGCTCCTCCTGACTACAGGGGAGATTGGGAACTATATTCTGGCTGTGTGTGCAGGAGGAAAGGGTAATGGGGCCCCATGACACACAGTCTTGTGTGCTTTGCAAAGTTTTCTGGAATCTTCTGTTCCATTCAGTATCTAAGGATCCATTTGAGTGACTGGATTATGCCTAGCTTTGGTGAACAACACAAAGGGCATCATGCCCATATCTTGGAAAGAAGACAAAGGAAAACAGAAATATTCCTTTATTCCAAGTCCATTAAGTCCAGCTGGAGGCACAGAGAGGTCTGTGCTCCAATCTGCACTGAGTGGCTCCAAAACCAAGTACCCTGTCCCCTCTTTTAGTCCTTCACCTATCCCTATGTCCCACCCACTTATGATTTTTCCCCACTCAGAGCAGCCTTGGCTCCCAGTAGGCCATGGGATCATCAGATGGTGGCCCGTCCCATGGACCAACACTCTTGTATCTGTCCCTCTTTCTCTTTACCAGATCCCATTGGGAACACTTCTTCTTTAGGAATGGGACACACATGTGCATAGAAGAGGCTCCCAAGAGCGTGTGCAGAAGGCAAAGGAATAAACTCACATTTTTTTTTTTTATACCAGAGATTGAACTCAGGGGCACTAGGCCACTGAGCCACATCCCCAACCCTACTTTTTGAATTTTAAGAGACAGGGTCTCACTGAGTTGTTTAGCACCTCACTGTTGCTGAGGTTGGCTTTGAACTCCTTTCTCAGTCTCCCAAACCGCTGGGATTACAAGTGTGTATCACTGCACCAGTGAATAAACTCACTTTTGCCATTGCTCTGTCCTGGGTAAAGTTGTCTACATTCACTGATTATAACTATAATTAAACCCAACAGTACCCAACACATAGTAGTAGGTGCTCACTGAATGAGTGTCAAATTGAACATCTGAATGAATAACCTTGCTGCCCTGGAGGTCTCTTGCCCTCTTATTGCCTTTGTCCTTACTCTTCTGACCATCCATCTGCCTGTCAGTGGTCTTTCTCTCTCAACCAACTCAGATCCTATGTGGAATGAGGCAGGACACATGAGCACACACAAGGAATAAAGATAGTAAAAGCTCCATGTTGGTAGGTAACTGCTCACTGTCCTTTCCACCCTGTGCTTATGATTTTTCCCCACTGAGAGTCTTGATCAACAAGGAGGCTCAGTAGTCATTAAAAAGCATTTCCACCCCATTGCCTTGAGACGGGCACTTGCAGCTAACTGCTTTACAGATCAGATGTGGTGAAGCTCTGTGGCTGCTCAGGTTTGCATCAGCAATAGCAGCATTTGCACTTGAACTCAGGGTCCAGTTGCCCCCTCCTACCCCCACTCTCAGGTTTGCTTTTTATTCTCTCTCTCTGGCTTCCTGCTGTTCCAGAGCCTCTAGTCTGGCACTTTGTCCGGGTCTTCCTGGAGGGTATACTTAGACTTTTCCTTGTTCTGCTAGTCTAGGCCCCAGGAGCATTTCCTCAAGGACAGGAGGAGCCATTTAGAGGGGTACAGAGCAGGACCTTTCCATCAGTGTTTTGCTAAAGTTGCAGGAGAGATGCCCATCTCCACCGCAGTCCTGAGTCTTTTCACTGACATCTCTGACTGTAATCTCCTTCCTGTCTGTGGCAGCCCTGGGTCTCCTAGGGCTGCAGTCTTCCAATCCTCGCCTTTCTTTACAGGTTATCTTTCTGGCCTGTCGCTTTGCCTAGTCTGAATCTCTTTGTTTGCAGCAGGCCTAGACCTCCCAGGAAGGCCTCTCTGCAGGTCTCCTTGTTGGCTAGGCTCATTCTGCTCCCTGCACCCCATGGGGGTCTTCCACATCCTTCCCCCAACACCTCAAGAAGGGGCTAAGGCTGGTCCCTGTCTTCACCGATCAGGGACCCCAGGAAGGCTAGAAATCTGCACCTTCTCCAGACCCTTAACAGGTAAGCTTCCAGTGCTCCAGACCATCCCCACCCTGACTAGAGATGAGTACCTGTCCCTGAATCTGTTCTCTCCTGGGTTGATGGGCCACAGCAGCTTTTTCTTTTGCCTATGTGGCCCTTGTCCCTGCTCCTTGCCCTCCCTTATCCTTTGCTCCTTCTACTCTTTCTGAATTTCTCTTATACCATTGTTACACTAATGGAGGTGGCAAGGGATGTGTTTTCTGGGATGTAGGGATGTGTTTGCTCTTGGATTGTTATGCAATGGGCAGCCCAGACTCTGAAAAGACTCCCTGGGGAGAGGGCGGGCAATGGAGTCAAAGAGTTGGGTCTGCTCTATTCAAACAGAGGACCCGCTAGTGTGTGAGCACACGCACACCACCACCCCCTGACACACATGGGCCCTGCTGCTTAGATTTCAAAGTCAGGGGTTTATGTAGATACAGCAGCATGGAAGCACATGCAGATAGAGTCACCTCCAAGTGACATCTGCATTTAACCCAAGCACATGAAAAAATAAGTAGAGTATTTATCTGGTGACTCGAGTTGAGCATGTGGGTAATTTTCCAATAAATTATTACCTAGAAGAGAGCTATTTCCAGAGAGTATATTTGGGATAGGCATTCTGAGCTGTCACTTCCCTGTGAATACTACTTTACCCAGGGCATTCTCAGCCATTCTCTTTTCGATGTCTTTTGTGTGTTGATGATGGAGGTGTATGAAGGGGCGAGGGTGGGAGTCTGTGATAGGTGATATATGCTGTGTGTGATGACATGTGCTTTGGTGGGGAGTTGACAGAGAACCGGAATTGTTTTTTGTGATGGTGACTGTGTGTGTGGCAGCATCTGTGATGATGGTGTACTTAGCATGTACACATGTGTACACGCCTGGGGCCAGCAAGAGAGGCATATAGACATCAGGAGCAGTGGAGAGACAGCCAGCCTGGCTCTTGGGGGAGACACTCATGTATAAAGAGCTTGGAGCTTGAAAGCGGCTGTTTAACAACTTGAGCATCAAATTATAGCCCACGTGGGCAGAGGTGTCAGCGGTCGCTGGTTGCTGTAAATACTTTAGTGCAATTGACAACAGCTTGTGGAGGGCTAAGTGAGATGGGGAGGGGGCAGAGGGAGGGGCAGCGCCTCCCGCAGGGACCCTCCACTGTGCAGTCCTGTCTCTGCTGGATCTGGTGCTGATGGGGAGGGGAAACTGGATGGAGGGTAGCAGGTCTGTAATAAGGTAGGCTTCAGAGCAAGAACTGTTCTAAATAACCCATCATTTGTAGCTGGGCAACCTTAAGCAAATGACTTACCTACTCTGTACCTTAGTTTTTTCTATCTGAAAAAACAACAATAACAGAGATAATAGCCTGTGGGATTTTTGTGAGGAATTATGGGAGCTTTTTAATCTGCAAGCCCTTGTGGTTATACAGATGTTAGCTTCTGTTGCCTTGTAATGAATGGGAATTAACACAGTGCCTCTCACATAGGAAGCTCCGATAAATGATAGCTAATGTCGTTAGGCAATTGCCATTGCTATTGTCCTTGTAAGCCTGGACCCATAGCTGGAGATACCTCAGCTCTTCCAAATATGCGTGGAAAAAAAGACTTCCCAGAGGGCAGCCAGTGGGTCTTTGTGGATTTTCAGAGAAGATGGTTTTAGTCTCCAATCTTTCAGAGAATCCTGCTGCACAGGATCTGAGACAGAGAGAGCATGCCCGGGGAGCTCTCGCTGGAGACCCGGCTGACTTCATTAGCGCCATGGCTGCGTTTTTTTTTTGAAAAGTCATGTGTAAATGGATTTCTGCAAACCCAATCCCATTTAAAATGCTCTTGCAGGGCAGAGGGCTTAAAGGGTCCCCGTGGTGAATTCTTTTGTAAAGCAAGGTATCTCCTGAGTGTATCTATTTTGTAAAGTACAGATATTTATGAAGTAGAGTCAGGATTTCTTGAATGCCTACTATGTGCCAAGTATTCAACATCTATTATTTAATTATAGCCCCACAACAAGCTGAGGGAGGACAGCTTCTAATTTCAGAAGAGCAGCACACAATCTCCCACGTCTTACCAATGGAATAATGATGGTCTGGTCCAGCTTGTGAGCAGGCTCATTGTCTTCCTGCTGTGCCCTTCATGCTTTCTCCTCCTCTCCCCTGTCTCTTCTACTTCCTTCCTTTTTTTCTGCAATCACATAATCTTCTTTTGCATATACTACAAAGAGGGTAGCTTTAAGACTAGTGTAATCCAGTTACCTAAACCTCAAAGACTTAACAGTGTTTAAAAAGTGGGAGCAGTTACCTCTGAAGTTTTGAGACCACTTGTTAAAAATCATTTCAAATGAGCATTTTCAGACACACACAACCCCCTATAGACCTACGTCTTTGATTGTCAAGAGTTTGTTTCCTCTATTCTCCACTTTTCTGGGATTCTGCTTAATTTGGTGAGAGGGTTGGATGCATCCTTCATACCAGCATTCTGATTACCCAGGGAACTCTACCTATGGGGATGTTGGCTTTTATTCAGAAAAGCTGGATACATGATCATATATTACAACAAATGTCTTTTCCTACATTTCTGTTTCTATGGAAAATGATTACAAGATGCTTCTAGGTCTTGTTACTGTGTGGTGCTATGGTATGGCTATAGAATGTTCCCCAAGGCTTATGCGTTAAAAGCTAGTCTTCAACTTGGCACAATTGGGAAGGTGGCAGAAGCTTTAGGAGGTGGGGAGAGCTTCTGATCATTGCAGCTGTGCCCTTGAAGGGGATAGTGGGAGTCCTGCTCCTTTCTCTTCCTATTTTACTTCCTGGCCATAAGCACAGCAGCTTCCTCCACCATACGCTCCCCACCATGGTGTGCTACTCGTGACAGGCCCAAACTAACAGGGTCAGCTGACTGTGGACTGGAATCCCTGAAACCATGAGCCAAAACAACATTTTTCTCTTTAATAAGTTGATTATCTCAGCTATTTGTTATAGTAACAGAAAATTGATATATTGCTTTTATTGCTGGCTCCCTTCTGCATCATGTTCAATATTTCCTGTTCAGACCCATCAAAGAAGGAGGTCACACTAGTAAGTTTGAAGAGGAGAAATTCTCCATCAGTCCCATTCCCCAGGCTGGAGTCACTTGGTGGTCACCAGAGTATATGTGACTTATTTCTTTTCTTTTTTTCTCTTTTTTAAAAAACATATTTTTAGTTGTACTTGAACACAATATCTTTATTTTTATGTGGTGCTGAGGATCGAACCCAGTGTCCACACATTCGAGGCAGGTGCTGTACCACTGAGCCACAGCCACAGCCCCATATGTGACTTATTTCTTAATCTCTTGGGAGCAGTCCTTTTTCTCTTCCAATTATGATACTGTTTGACTTTTTTAAATTTTAATTTTTGTCAATTTTTTTTTGTCACCACGATGACAAAAAAAACTAAGAACAATTAGAAGAGGAAAAGTTAATTGTGGGGCTTGTGGTTTCAGAGGTCTCAGTCCATAGATGGCCAACTCCATTCCTCAGGGCTTGAGGTGAGGCACAACATCATGGTGGAAGGGTATGGAGGAGGAAAGTAGCTGGGAACTTGGCACCAGGAAGGAGAGAGAGAGAGAGAGAGAGAGAGAGAGAGAGATCCTCAACAAGGACAAAATATATACCCCAAAGTCATGCCCCAGGGACCCACCTCTCCAGCCATACACTACCTGCCCGGTTACCATGCAGTTAATCGCTATCAGGGGATTAATTCACTGATTAGGTTAAGGATCTCATAATCCAATCGTTTCACCCTAACTTTCTTGATGCATTGTCTCACCCAAGAATTTTTAGGAGATACCTAATCGGAATCATAACAGGGCCTTTGGCTATGGAATTTACTCAGGTAGGTGTTGCCTGTAGTGATTGCACCTTGGACAGGTACTTGTCTGGAAGCAACAGAGGGAGTTTTACCATTTCAGTGTACCCTGGCTTCCAGGTGTGTTCTGCTCCTATCTGGATCGTTGGTCTCAGGTCTGCTGGATGGCTCTTTAGCATTCCCACATGTGGATATGTTCCAAGCACTTGGGAGTGTTCCAAGCACAAGTCTACAGGAGATGGGAAGTCCTCGCACTGTGACACCTGCCCCTCTGAGGTGGCACTTAGTGCTCTGCACCCATGACAATGGCTTATAAAGCAACTGGCTGAGTGGAGCATATCATCTTCAGTGTGGCAGGTGGCTGCCCATACACAGGAAGCACCACTCTGCAGCTGCCTGGGGTCATCTGGTGGGATCTTCATAGGAAAGTATGAGGGGTGGGGCTAGAGTAAGATCCTATTCCATCTGTGAGCTATGCCACCCCTTCACTCGGGAGCAAAAGTCTGTCCTACTTCCCTTTTTAAAACAGGTCAAGCATTATGCTCCTCTGGGGAGCCAACATTCTAGGACCCCCAGGAAATTAGAAACATTTGTCTAAAAATTTGAGACTTGATTGCATCTCTGACTTGCTTTTCATTATCTTTTCGAGATACTGTCCCTCCCTCAGTGCGTGTTGAAGTTCAGAGCCTGAAAGTAATTTCACCTTCTTTCTGAATGTCCAGTATGAAGTGGCTTATAAATCAGTGGCTTATACTGATTTGGCTCTTTCCTCATTGAGCGTTTTTTTGTCTTTCCAGATTATTTTTGACTAATATTAATGAATGAAAAATTCCCGTTGTCTCAATTCCTGAACAATTTTGGGGGCAGTGAATAGAGAAGCGGAAAAACAAAACAAAACAAAACAACAACAACAAAAAAATACCACACATTTTTTCACATGTGAGTGGTGCTGGGCATTGGACCTAGGGCCTCATACATGCTAGCTGTACCACTGTGCCGTACCATTCTCCTCCAGTCTGAGAATGATTTTTTTTCTGGATACTGAACTCAGCAATGTGCATACTGTATAGGCAAATACTCTACCGTGGAGCTACATCCCATCCTCCTAGAGATGATTTTTGCTGGTTGAAGCTGTGTCTGTCTAAACTGTGTTTTATTTGTCAAGCAGCCCACATACAAGCTACTAAAAATATATCAACATCACCCAAGATAATAAGTTTGAGCCAAATACAAAAAGTTAGAAATGATCTGACTTGAGCCACAGAACTAACGCTGCTCAACACAAACTTCTAGATCTCTGTGGTGAACATGGAGACATTTCAGGCTCAATCAGTGGCACATTGCAGTGTGAGATGTGCCCCATAAACGTCACAGTTTTTAATATATAAGCCTTGGGGAGCATTCTAGATCCACACCATAGTACCACACGGTCATAAGACCTAGAAGCATCTTGCAATCATTTTCCACAGCCTTGCTGTGATGTGACACAATGGCCTCTATATGGCACACTGGGGCAAGTGAAGGAGGCTGCAGGTCAGAGGGTTCCAGGTTGCAGGGTCTGTGTGGTGACTCCATGAGACTCAGCATAGGGCCACCCTGGAGAAGTCCACTTATCCTAGCGAGCCCTAAGTTTAGAGGATGGGGGTAGTGCAAAGTTCCCTGGAGAAAGTGGGTGTTGCTTGAAAGCCTTCAAAGTTTAAGAGAGTTACGCCAGGTGAATTGGTGCATGCCTGTAATCCTAGTGGATTGGAAGGCTGATGCAGGAGGATCACAAGTTCAAAGCCAGCCTCAGCAACTTAGTGAAGCCCTGAGTAATTCCGGGAGACCCTCTGTCTAAGTGAAATAGAAGAAGGGGTTGGTGATGTGGCTCAGTGTTTAAGCACCTCTGGGTTCAATCCTCCTACCAAAAAAAAAAAAAAAAAAAAAAGCTTAAGAGAATTTCCCTTGGTGGAGATTGATGAGGGTGGTGCCACAGGCAGGGGAAATCTGAGCAGAGGGTCAATGAGGAAGGCTTTTCACCATTTGCATTGGTGTAATCACTTTTTAATGATTGTTTTCAGAGCAGAGACCCGACCTGGCTTACTCACTGTATCCCTGGTACCTAGAACCATGTGCTAGGTTCTCAGCCAGGTACTTGTCTTCAGCAGGACCTTGAAGGATGGTAGGGTTTGGGTAAAGGGAGTGAAGAAGAGAAAGGCATTCCTGGAGGAGAAGAGGTCTGGGCAAAGGCACAGAGGTAGGAAAGCATGAAACATGTGTTGAGATCAATGAGGAGCCTGGTTTGTCTGGAAAAAAGAGTTTGTGCCAGGGAGTTGCGGGCAATGAGGTTGGAAGGTGGGCAGGAATGCTGCATTTTCCAGGTTGGGTTTGAAGCCACAACAGTAATTCCCTGCAGAAGGAAGGGGAAAAGATTGGGCCGCAGAGGGGTTTGCTGTGTGGCCCATGGCTGGGTGAGGGTGGGTGGGCAGGAGGCTGTGGCTACCCCCTCGTGTTTCTGTCCAGCTCCTTGTCTCTTTTGGAGTTATGCAACCGGGAGTAGTGGGAAGAACTAGACAGACTATTTTATTTCTATGGGCAAGGAAACCACACACACACACACACACACACACACACACACACACACACACCCCAATCCTAAGAATACTTTTTCCACTTGTCAAGAGCCAGGAAACAGCTGAAGGTATAAAGTTCAGAACTGGCAGGGCTGGAGGCTGACAGGGGAAGGGCTGGGGATCTTTGAGTTCTGTAAGTGGCCACCCTTGGGAACTGGGAACAAAGGAAACAGAATGTTGGGGAAGTCTCAGGGTCTTAGGTGGGCTCTGGGGAGTTCTGGAGGAGTGTGACTTCTCTCTCCAGAGCCTCTGCCGCACTGGGGAGGCATCTGTGGGCTTGGAAGATAAGGCCTTTGTGCCAGGCAGCTGGAAGCCCCTGGTCCCAAGGCCAGAGAGCCACTGCCTGGGTTCCAATCCTGACCAGGTGGGCTGTGTGACCTACTACCAGTGGTCTGCCGGCTCTGTGACCTTGAGCACATCATTTTACCTCCCCTGCCTCTCTGTTTATCAAACAGGAGTCACAGTGTCCACCTGATAGGGTTATGGTGATTTCATGAGTTAATGCCTTTTTGAAATAATGCACATGATAATTGTGCAATAAATATTAGTCATTATTATTGAGCAAGTGGAGGTGGGAGAGAGTGGAGATGATGAGATACACACACTCGGGACAAGAAGGATTGCCCGTGGGTTATATTATTTTCTGTGTATCCTGATTAAGAAGTTAGTAAAAAAGAATGATTAAAGTTGATGCTTAAGTCCATGGCTGTCCAAAAGCTCAGGTATTTGGAATAATACACTAATCAAAGATTCTCAATAGCTGAAGTTTATATGTGAAAATTGGACACATATAATAATTAAAAATTGAATGCATGGGTCTGGGGTGTGGTGGTAGAGAACCTGCCTAGTATGTGCGAGGACCTGGGTTTGGTCCCTAGCACAAAAATAAAATAAAATAAAGTAAAATAAAATAAAATAAAATAAAAACTTGAGTATAAGGACTGTCAACATAAGGAAGATTTTATACAAAAGTGTGTTCTATAATGTCAAGGGCATTAGTCTTTTTTTTAAAAATATTTTTTTAGTTATACATGGACACAATATCTTTATTTATTTTTAATGTGGTGCTGAGGATCGAACCCAGTGCCTCATGTGTGAGAAGCAAGTGCTCTACCACTGAGCCCCAGCCTCAGCACCAAGAGTATTAGTCTTGCAGACAGATTTTAGTGCTGGCTCCACCAGTTATTGGTTCTGAGTGTTTGAGAAAGTTACTTAGATTTCCTGAGCCTCAGTTTCTTCATCTGTAAGATGAGCATAATATTCCATAATTAATATGATGATAATAATACCTAAAAGGAAAATCCTTGTAATGAAAATAGCAATGCAGATAAAGTTCTTATAATTTAAAAAACTAACTTTTCTCACTCTCTAAGTATAACTTTTATATATATATATATTTATTTTGCTTTCCTATCTTATTAAACAAATAATTCTTATTCACTGTAAAAACATTCATTTTGAGAGGAGAGGCATTGCTGGGATTGAACCCAGGACCTTGCCTGCTAAGCAAGCAAGACTTACACTGACTTACACCTTCTGTTCCTAAAAACCTTTTGACGTGTATAGTATTTTTTTTTTTTTTTTTTTGAGTCAGGGTCTTGCTATGTTGCCCAGGCTGGCTTCGAACTCCTGGATTTAAGTTATCTTCCTGCCTTTGCCTCCTAAATAGCTGGGACTACACTGTGCTCAGCTATATATAATTATTGAGTGTTTTGCCATGAGAAAAAAGAAGAAAATAAAATATCTGCTTAACATAATTGTGTTTACCTTTAACAGATATACAAATGAGTGATAGTTTGCATTTCATTTCAGTCTAATGAAAGCCCTGGAATGATTAAATTTGTTTTATGAGGCAAAGAAATTAGGTTTAGAGATGTTTCTGATTTAACTAAGGTTACACAGCTAACCTTGTTTCTTCTGGATGAAGGAGACAGGAATCCTTTCCAATTAGGCCAGGAGAGCTGGGAATGTGGCAGGAGAGGAGAGGGGAAGGCGGCCGAGCTGGCCCAAGGTGGACAGAGAGAGATTTGAGCTCAGTGGGAGCCAGGTGGGCTGAGCTTGGGTTTGGTCGCTGGTTGCCCCTGACCAGTTCCTTCTGGGTCTTGGAGACCTCCAAGGATGGGAGGATTTTTGGATAGATGGGATGGATGGATGGAAAGAAGGGGATTAATGGAAAGTGCAACTTCCCAGAGCCATGTTGGTGTCTTTGCCAGCACGGACTCCATCCTGCTCCTAAGCTGGGGTGTCTCTTCCTGTAGGAAGCCTCTGCAGTCCCCTCAGGCAGGCTCTGGTCACGTCGGGCTTACCTGGACCAGTGTCCTGGCACAGCCTTGGGGTGTGGGCGCATGCCCCTCCCACTTGTCCTTTCCTGGCTCATTCAGCTTCTCCCTCCCACCAGCCTCCGGGCTCAGTGGGGGCCTGGGGGGTCAGATGTCTGCTGTCATTGTGGTGGGGGACTGGAGACACACTCACCCATCCTGGCTCCCAGATTCTTCAGGCTAATCCCGGCGTCCTAGGCTCCATTCTGCTGTCACTGTCCCCTACAGCAGGAGTTAGCCAGGTGTGCTGAAACGTCAGTTAGGAGAATCTGTCGTGACACTGTAAGTTCTAGCTGAGGTAGTGATGGATGTTGAACCTAACTTCACATCCTGGAAGTTTCAGTGAAGTGAAACAAGTTCGTAGTTGTTGTTGGTAAGTTGGAGTTGTCTTTGAATATAAACTCTGACCAGCACCGTTACTGTTATTCACGAGGCCTCTACATCTCCCTCAGGGGAGAAGTTCCCTTCTCTATCCCTGTGTGAGGCCTCTGTTTTCCCAGTTTTCCTGGGGACGAATGGGCTCCTCTCCTGCTCTAGGATCACTCATTCAGCTGCATTCGAGTCTTCCATCAGCTGGCCACCTTCCTTCTTTCTTCCCTTCCTTCTATCCTTTGCCATTTCCTTTCCATGTCATTTCTTCACTCAACTACCCAATTTCCCTGAATAGCCTTGCAATTTAGAAATGCCCCTTTGAAACTAGGAGCTTGTTCTTGTTGTTGTTGTTATCGGGGTGTTTTACCAGTGAATTACCTCCTCCCAGCTCTTTCTATTTATTTATTTATATTTTGGGACAGTCTTTGCTAAGTTTCTTAGGGCCTCCCTAAGTTGCTGAGGCTGGCCTCAAATTTGTAGTCTCCTGCCTCAGCCTCCTGAGTCACTGGGATTACAGGCATCTGGTTGAAACTAGGAACTTTTTACAAAGCGTCTGTCATTTCTTTTCTAGCTCAGAGGGTTTTTTTACAGACCCTGCAATTTTCTATCTACTAGGAACCTCCTTTGCCTGGTTTGCTGTAGTCTTCTTGTCTCTTTCTGGAATTCTCTCTCTTTACTTGGCCCTTTTGTATTTCTTCCATGCTGGTTTTTTTTTTTTTTTTTTTTTTTTGTACTAGGGATTGAACCCAGGGGCATTCAACCACTGAGCCCAGTTCTACTGAGTTGCTTAGTGCCTTGCATTTGCTGAGGCTGGTTTTGAACTCATGATCCTCCTGTCTCAGCCTCCTGAGCTGCTGGGATTGCAGGTGTGAACCACTGTGCTTGTGCATATCCTTATGCCTGCCTGAGACCATTTCCTTTTCCTGAACTGATCATCCTTGTACCCGGTGGTGACCTTCCTTTTATTCTTTAGGACACTCAGTTCAAATGTCACTCCTATAATATTCTTTGCCACATCTTTTCCTATCTCCTTTCCCAAATGAATTAATAGTCTTTTCCTCTGAGCTCCCCAAACACTTTGTGCATCTCTCTAGCATGGCTCTCACTATGTTGAATTTTAATTACTTGCTTGCTTGTCTGTCTCACTGGCTGGAGGTAGCATGCTGAAACCAACATTGCATCTTTGGCTCTGGGCTCAGAGCTGGACATCTGTCTGCCTGTCTACCTGTCTGTCATCTATCATTTATCACCTGTCCTCTATTTAATCCATCTATTATCATTCCTTATCTACCAATAAGCTATCATCTATCAGTGTGATCGATGTATCTGTTGTCTGTCAATCATTTTTCATCTATTATCTATCCAATCTTAGCAACGAATAATTAAATCATCTGTCCCTCACCATTATGTCCACATTCACCTAACCACATCCCACTCCTCCTTGAAAGTTTTACTCAAGTGCTTTCTTCCTAAAAATATTCCTTGATTTCTTTACCCTGGTGGCAATTTGTGTGCTAATGGTTCCAGTACTTTGTTGAAGGGGAGATGGTGAGGAGGGGGCAGGGCCAGGTAGCTTGTAGAAACTGACAAGCCCCTTTCCTCTGCTCCCACCTTTCTCTGGGCTTTATCATGGTTGTGTGTCCTTGGGCAGGACTCTGGCCATCATGGCATGCTTGATTCTTGGGAATTCAGCCCCCAGCCCATGCCCCAGGTGCCCTAGGCAGGTTGAGAGGAGTCCCCTGAAGCACTGAGATAAGGCTGGCACTTTCTAGGACAGGAGGTACATGTTCATCCAGAGAACTGCCCAAGAGAGTGGGCCCAGGCTAGGGGACTTATGTAAATCAGAAACAAATTGAATGCAAATATAATGCAAATACACATGTGGTTCTCCTGATTGCTTCGTTCAGTGGGAGGGGCCCTGGGCCAGCCTCTTGCCAGGGTCACTGGGAACGCAATGATCAGGGGTCCTCCTCCACCCAGCTAGCCCTCCCTCCTCCTGCAAGCCCATCATTTCTATTTGTGATGGCATCGTGGGCTGTCTCTTGCAGTGAGAAATGCCCAACACCCCTCCTTAGGGATGGGGCTGGCTTGTATCGCCCTGTCATCCTGGGGGCTCCCTGAGAGAAAGCCGGGTCAGGAAAGCTGACTTAGGCCCATCAAGCCCCTGTGGGGTGCACATAGGAAGAGGTGGCAGCAGTTCTTCTCAGTGCTGTCTCAGCAAGGATCAGTTTCAGGCCACGAAGGATGGAGGCCTTTTCAGCAGGGCCAAATAAATCCAGCTGCGTGGAGTGGGCAGGCGATGGGCAGGGGCCGGGTGGGGAGGGGTAGCCCTGTCCCTAGAAAGAACAGGGCGCATTGAGCATCCAAGAGGGCAGGAGGGACTCCAGTTACACAGAAAGGCTGTCTTTCGTGTTAGGAGAATAAGTTATCATGAAGAGGAACAGGGATCAGCGGAGTTTGCAGTCATGACTTTGTATACAGATTAAAAAGTTGGTCACTCGTGGCTGGTTTGTGATTCATGGAGTAAAGGCAGCTGGAGTTTTCTTCTAGTACTTCATTCATTCATTCACTCAAGTTCTTTTTGAATACTTAGTCTATATCAGGCACTATGCTAAGTGTTAGATGTCATTTTGTCACTAATCTGTAATGACATTAAAGTAACAGATAGTGCTCCACAAGGTCTGTCACAAAGAGGTCATTGGACATTTCTGGATTCAGCATATAAACTCACCAACTCCTTTATCTTTTCCTTATTTTCCTGAAAAGACATTTCCATAAAAAGGGCCACTTCCTCCTCTGAGCCAGAAAGCAGGCTCCTTAGCAGAGCCTGGTTCATGATCCAAGTGTAAATGAGTCAGTCTCCTCTGGCTCCCTCCATTGCCCATGTTGTGCCTTTAATTAAGGGGACAATTGCTTGCCTTAAGAGGTGGGGGCTTCTAGCCAACAGGTCCACCCTCTGGTGGATCCAAGATGTCCTTTAAATCTTCTTGGCCTATCACAGGGTCAGGTCTTTTTGCATTTTCTTACCAAAAGGGACAAGATGAGGACAAACAGAAATGGGATGTGGTGAGGTGAGGAGGGGGGCACCTTCCATGATGATATCTGGTTATTAGTGGTGCTTCTCCAAGAATCTGGAGCTGATAAGATCAGAGCTATAGTGGGCCAGAGCCCTTGACCTCTGCATGGTCAGTTCCAGGTGGATGCAGAGGCCAACCCCACATCTTATAGGGGTCCAGGGAGGGATGTCCTGCCCTAAGGCCATATAGGAAGCCAGGGAGAGAACACACATGCTGGAGTTCTTATCTTGTGATGAGTTGAATTCACTGGCTCCTTTTTCCAGTAGGCCATGATTTGAGGAACAAATTAATAAATGAGACATTGGAGGCTGGCCTCTGGCTCAGCTCTTAGGAGGCTGTTTTTCTGGCAGGTGGTTGTGTCCACACCTTTTTTCTTCAACTGAGCTGCTTGGGTAGCATGTACCTGGTCTGTTGTCTAGTTCTGTTAGGGAGTCAAACCGTGAAAAGAGTCTTAGAGAATATGAAGGTCTCTGTTTTGGAGTTGCCATGTTGGGGTCCCAGGTGACCCCCAGAATCCAGGAAGAGCTGGATCCTGGGGTGCTGAACTCTGGAGTGGAAGGCTGTGAGGCCCAGATACTGGATGCATGGAGTGCTGGGCGCTTCCTGAGCCGGAGGCTTCCCAGGAGGGTCAGGAGCATCTCCCCCAGGTTGTCCCTGGGAAAGAGAAGCCATGCTGAGATGCCCAGGATCTGTGGGATAGGAGGGTGCTGAGGGGCCCAGAGCACTGTTCTCTTCTCACAACAGCCTGGAAGCTGAGGAGGCAGGCCTGTCGGGCTGCAGGGCAGTTTATGCAAGTGTCTCCAGTTCTGACTATGGTGAAGGTTCAGTATCACAGCGGCAAACCCTCATCATGAGCAGGACCTCAGGTCACAGCTTTTAAATAGCAGCAGGCCTGACAGGAAAATGGGTCCTGAGGCTGCCCCCTCCTGTGCTTTGGGAAAGTGGGCCTTGGGAACCTGTTGCCTTGGAAGCCGGCATGTACCTATTTCCCAAAGCCGCCTTCTTCAAGGCCATTCTGGACACAATAAAGTAGGTGGGGCTGGGCCAGAACAAGTGCAGTGGCGAGGGTCAATGGGCACACTGAGACTGTGTGTGTCATGGGGGGGGAAGGGTCATAAGGGAGGCAGGTCTCATCTCTCAGTATCTCCAGATTAGGGGCATACGGTCTGGAGCCAATTGCTCAGGTTCAAATCCAGGCTGTGCCATTTACTAAATGCTTGACCTTGGGCAAGTCACTCCATCTATGTGCCTTGGTTTCTTCATTTATAAAACGGAGATGACTTAGTTGTGAGGATTCAATTCATGAAAATGCTGTCACCTAGCAAGAGACAAATCAGTCTTGCTCTTGTTTATATTATTTTGCACAAGAACCCTTACTGGTGGCCTGTCTTGTGCATTTTAGGAGCAGGGTCAGCAGCAGCTCCGTTAAGGGCTCACAGCTTTTACTGAATTTCAGAAGAGTCCTCGGACTAAGGTTGGCTGAGTATCGGGGCAGCATGGTCCAGTAGAGAGAGTCCAGGCTTGTGCAGGCAGTACACCTGGGTCCAAATGTACGTGATTTGGTTAAGTGAGCTCACAGCTCCACAGTTCTGTTTTCTCATCTGTAAAATGGGATTCTTCTCTCTAAGAATTGTGAGAATCAGAAGAGAAAACATCAGGAAACATCACAGAGGCTTTTGGCTCCCGGCCTGCCAGCAATCAGATTCCTGAATCCTGATCAGTGATTAACGTAGATTCGTTTCTCTTCGCTTTTCAGACTAGTTGTCGCAGACCCAGCAATTCCTCTGTCTAGCCAGAGGAAATGAAATCTTGAAAAGACATTTGCACTCCCCTGTTGGTTGCAGCATTACTCACAACAAATAAACCAAGTGTCCATCTACAGACAATGAAAAAAGAAAATGTGGCATGCATGCTCGTGTGTGTCCTTCAAAAAGAAGGAAAGCCTGCCATGAGAAGGTGGGTGAACCTGGAGGACATTATGCTAAGCAATACAATCCAGGCACAGAAAGATTAATACTGCATGAGCTCATTTATGTGTGGAATCTAGGAGATTTGGACTCAGAAGCAGAGGTACAGTGAGGGTGATGAGGCTTGAAGGAGGTATTGGTCAAAGGGTACACAATTTCAGTTATACTGGATAAATTAGATCTAACACACAGCGTGGTGACTCTAGCTAGTTAATAATATTTTTTAAAAAATATTTATTTATTTTTTTGGGGGGCTGGGGATGTGGCTCAAGCGGTAGCGCACTCGCCTGGCATGCGTGCGGCCCAGGTTGGATCCTCAGCACCACATACCAACAAAGATGTTGTGTCCGCCGAAAACTAAAATAAATAAATAAATATTAAAATTCTCTCTCTCTCTCTCTCATTAAAAAATATTTATTTTTTAGTTGTAGTTCAACACAATACCTTTATTTCACTTATTTATTTTTATGTGGTGCTGAGGATCAAACCCAGGGTCTCACCACTGAGCCACAACCCCAGCCCCTAGCTAGTTAATAATATATCTACACTTGAAGTTTGCTAAGAGCAGAGATCTTAACTGTTCTCACACAAATGGTAATTATGTGAGGGATGGATATTCTAATTAACTTGAGTGTGTTAATCATTTCACAATGTATGTCTTCCCCCCCTCCCCCCTCCCCCCTCCCCCCTCCCCCCACCTCAGAAAGTGAACCCAGAGGCACTTTACCATTGAGCCACATCCCCAGATCTTTCTTTTATTTTGAGACAGGGTCTCACTAGGTTGCTGGGAGCCTCATTTAGTTGATGAGGCTAGCCTCAAACTTGCAATCCTTCTGTCTCGACCTCCTGATTTGCTGAGAGTACAGGTGTATGCCACCATACCAGGCTACAACATATATGTGTGTTTTTTTTTAATATTTACTTTTTAGTTGTAGTTGGACACAATACCTATATTTTATTTATTTATTTTTACGTGATGTTGGGGAACGAACCCAGTGCCTCATTCATGCTAGGTGAGTTCTCTACCACTGAGCCATAACCCCGTTAATGTATATAACAATGTTATTAATCTCTTAAATAAATGATAGCTATGATGGAATTGGAGAAGTGGGTGTTTTTTCTTTATCTATGATGAAGTGTGGATGGCAGTAGTAACACCTGAGATAGTTTTCATTCCCGTGTACAGTACTATATTGATAACAATGTGTTTATTTATTTCTTTAAAGTTTATTTATTGATTGTAATTTGTTATACATGACAGAAGAATGTATTTCAATTCATAGTACACATATAGAGCACAATTTTTCATGTCTCTGATTATACACAGAGTAGAGTCACACCATTTGTGTCTTCATACATGCACTTAGGATAGTGATGTCCAGCTCATTCCATCATCTTTCCTGTCCCCCTGCTCCCTCCCTTCCCCTCCCACCCTTTTGCCCTGTCGAAAGTTCCTCCATTCCTCCCTGCTCACTCCCCAACATCCCTATTATGGATCAGCATCCACATATCAGAGAAAACATTCAGCCTTTGTTTTTTAGGGGGATTAGCTTACTTTATTTAGTATTATCTTCTCCAACTCCATCCATTTACCTGCAAATGCCATGATTTTATTCTCTTTTATTGCTGAGTAATATTCCATTGTGCAAATATACTGCAATTTCTTTATCCATTTATCTACTGATGGGCATCTAGTTTGGTTCCACAGTTTAGCTATTGTGAATTGTGCTGCTATAAACATTGATGTGGCTGTGTCCCTGTAGTATGCTGTTTTTAAGTCCTTTGGGTATAGTCAGAGGAGAGGGATAGCTGGGTCAAATGGTGGTGCAATTTCAAGTTTTTCAAGGAATCTCCATACTGCTTTCCGTATTGGCTGCACCAATTTGCAGTCCCACCGGCAGTATATGAGTGTACCTTTCCCCCCACATCCTCGCCAATACTTATTGTTGTTTGTATTCTTAGACTGGAGTGAGATGAAATCTTAGAGTAGTTTTGATTTGCATTTCTCTAATTGCTAGAGATGTTGAACATTTTTCATATGTTTGTTGATGGATTGTATATCATCTTCTGAGAAGTATCTGTTCAGTTCCTTTTCCCATTTATTGATTGGGTTATTTGTTTTTTTGATGTTAAGATTTTTGAGTTCTTTACATATCCCAGAGATTAGTGGTCTATCTGATGTGAGTGTGGTAAAAATTTCCTCCCATTCTGTAGGCTCTCTACTCACCTCACTGACTATTTCTTTTGCTGAGTTTTCAGTTTGAATCCATCCCATTTGTTGATTCATGATTTTATTTCTAGTGCTATAAGAGTCTTATTAAGGAAGCTGGAGCCTAATCTGACATGATGAAGATTTGGGCCTACTTTTTTTTCTATTAGGTGCAGGGTCTCTGGTTTATTTCCTAGGTCCTTGATCTACTTTGAGTTTTGTGCATGGTGAAAGATAGGAGCTTAATTTCATTTTGTTGCATGTGGATTTCTGGTTTTCCCAGCACCATTTGCTGAAGAGGCTATCTTTTCTCCAATATGTTTTTGACACCTTTGTCTTAGTACGAGATAAGTGTATTTATGTGGGTTTGTCTCTGTGTCCTCTATTCTGTACTATTGGTCTAGAAGTCTTTTTGGTGTCAATACCATGCCATTTTTGTTACTATTGCTCTGTAAGTTTAAGGTCTGGTATTGTGATGACTCCTGCTTCACTCTTCTTGCTAAGGATTGTTTCGGGTATTCCGGGTCTCTTATTTTTTCAGATGAATTTCATGACTGCTTTTTCTATTTCTGTGAGAAATTTCATTGGGATTTTGATTGGAATTGCATTAAACCTGTATAGAGCTTTGGGTAGCATGATCATTTTGACAATATTAATTCTGCTTATCCAAGACCAAGGGAGATCTTTCCATCTTCTAAGGTCTTCTTTAATTTCTTTCTTTAGCATTCTATACTTTTCATTGTATAGATCTTTCACCTCTTTCATTAGGTTGATTCCCAAGTTTTTTTTTTTTCTTTTGAGGTAGTAGTTTTCCTAGTTTCTCTTTCAGAGGATTTGTCACTGATGTACAGAAATGCCTTTGATTTATGGGTGTTGATTTTATATCCTACCTTGCCAAATTCATTTATTAGTTCTAGAAGTTTTCTGGTGGAATTTTTTGGATCTTCTATGCATAGAATCATATTGTCAGCAAATAGTGATGGTTTGAGTTCTTCTTTTTCTATCCATATCCCTTTAATTTCTTTCATCTGTCTGATTGCTCTGGCTAGAGTTTCAAGAACTATGTTAAATAGAAGTGGTGAAAGAGGGCATCCGTGTCTCATTCCAGTTTTTAGAGGGAATGCTTTCAATTTTTCTCCATTTAGAATGATGTTGGCCTGGGGCTTAGCATAGAGAGCTTTTATAATGTTGATATATGTTCCTGTTATCCCTAGTTTTTCTAGTGTTTTGAGCATGAAGTGATGCTGTATTTTGTCGAATACTTTTTCTGCATCTATTGAGATAATTATATAATTTTTATCTTTAAGACCATTGATGTGATGAATTACATTTATTGATTTCCATATGTTGAACCAAACTTGCATTCCTGGGATGAACCTCACTTGATTGTGGTGCACTATCTTTTTGATATGTTTTTGTATTTGATTTGCCAGAATTTTATTGAGAATTTTTGCATCTATGTTCATTATAGCTATTGGTCTGAAGTTTTCTTTCTTTCTTTTTTTTTTTAGAGAGAGAGAGAGAGAGAATTTTTTAATATTTATTTTTTAGTTTTCGGCGGACACAACACCTTTGTTTGTATGTGGTGCTAAGGATCAAACCTGGGCCGCACGCATGCCAGGCGAGTGTGCTACTGCTTGAGCCACATCCCTAGCCCTGGTCTGAAGTTTTCTTTCTTTGATGTGTCTTTGTCTGGTTTTGGAATCAGAGTGATATTGGCCTCATAGAATGAATTTAGAAGTGTACTCTGTTTTTCTATTTCATGAAATAATTTGAGGAGTATTAGTGTTAGTTCTTCTCTGAAGGTCTAGTAGAACTCAGCTGTGTATCCATTTGGTCTTGGGCTTTTTTTGGTTGGTAGGCTTCTGATAGTATCTTCTATTTCATTGCTTGAAATTAATCTGTTTAACTTGTATATATCATTCTGATTCAGTTTGTGCAAATTATATGACTCTAGAAATTTGTCAATGCCTTTGATATTTTCTATTTTATTGGAGTACAAATTTTCAAAATAATTTTTAATTATCTTCTGTATTTCTGTAGTGTCCATTGTGATGTTTCCTTTTTCATCCTGGATGTTAGTAATTTGAGTTTTTCTCTCTCCTTCTCTTCATTAGCATGGCTAAGGGTTTATCAATTTTATTTATTTTTTCAAAGAACCAACTTTCTGTTTTGTCAATTTTTTAAATTGCTTTTTTTTTTGTTTTAATTTCATTGATTCCATCCCTAATTTTAATTATTTCCTGTATTCTACTGCTTTTGGTGTTGATTTGTTCTTCTTTTTCTAGGGCTTTGAGATATAATGTTAGGTCATTTATTTGTTGACTTTTTCTTCTTTTAAGGAATGAACTCCATGCAATGAACTTTCCTTTTAGTACTGCTTTCATAGTGTCCTAGAGGTTTCAATATGTTGTATCAGTGTTCTCATTTCTCTCTAGAATTTTTAAATCTCCTCTTTGATGTCTTTTGCAAAACATTATTCATTCAATAGTATATTATTTAGTGTCCAGGCTTCTATTTCTTTTTTTATCATTAATTTCTAATTTTGTTCCATTATGATTTGAAAGAATGCAGGGTAGTATCTCTATTTTTTTGTATTTGCTAAGAGTTTCTTTGTGGCATGATATATGGTCTATTTTAGAGAAGGACCCATGTGCTGCTGAGAAGAAAGTACATTCACTCATTGGTGGATGAAATATTTTCTATACACCTGTTAAGTCTAAGATATTGATTGTATTATTGAGTTCTATAGTTTCTTTGTTTAGCTTTTGTTTGGGTGATCTATTCAGTGGTGAAAGAGGTATGTTTAAGTCACCCAGAATTATTATGTTGTGGTCTATTTGACTTTTGAACTTGAGAAGAGTTTGATGAACATAGATGCTCTGTTGTTTGGCGCACATATATTTATAATTGTTATGTCTTGTTGATGTATGGTTCCCTTAAGCAGTATGAAATGTCTTTCTTTATCCTTTTTTTTTATTAACTTTGGCTTGAAGTCTACTTTATTTGATATGAGGATGGAAACCCCTGCTTATTTCTGCAGTCCAGGTAAGTGGTATGTTTTTTTCCCAACCTTTCACCTTCAGTCTGTGGATGTCTTTTCCTATGAGATGAGTCTCTTGAAGGCAGCATGCTGTTGGGTCTTTTTAAAAAATCCAATCTGCTAGTCTTTGTCTTTTAATTGGTGAGTTTAGGCATTTAACATTTAGGGTTAATATTGGGACATGATTTGTATTCCCAGTCATTTTTGTTTATTTTTAGTATTTAACTTGACTTGGTTTCCGCTTTTGATTGGTTTTTCCTTTAGTGTAATACCTCCCTTTGCTGATTTTCATTGTTATTTTTCATTTCCTCCTCATGGAGAATATTTTGCTGAGGATGTTGTATAATTCAGGCTTTCAAGTTGTAAATTCTTTTAACTTTTGTTCATCATGAAAGGTTTTTACTTCATCATCAAATTTAAAGCTTAATTTTGCTGGATATAAGATTTTTGGTTGGCATTCATTTTCTTTCAAAGCTTAGTATATTTTATTCCAGGATCTTCTAGCTTTCAGGGTCTGGGTTGAAAACTCTGCTGAAATCCCAATTGATTCCCCCTATATGTAATCTTTCTCTTGTGGTTTTTAAGATTCTATCCTTATTCTATAGGCTTTTTCATTATAATGTGCCTTGGTGCAGATTTGTTGTAATTTTGTGTCCTATAAGCTTCTTGTATTTAATTTTACAATTTATTCTTCATGTCTGAGAAATTTTATGATGTTATTTCATTGAAGAGATTGTGCATTCCTTTGGTTTGAAACTCTGTGCCTTCCTCTATCCCAATAAATTTTAGATTTGGTCTTTTGATGTTTTCCCAGAATTCTTGGATGTCCTGTTCATGGTTTCTTACCATCTTCACTGTGTGGTCAACTTTATTTTCAATATTATATATTTTGTCTTCATTATCTGACTTTCTGTCTTCCAAGTGATCTAGTCTATTGGTGATGCTTTCTATTGAGTTTTTTTATTTTGTTTATTGTTTCCTTCATTCTGAACTCCTTCTCTGACATTTGTCAACTGTGCTGTCCATGGATTCTGTTATTGTAGTGTTTTGGTTTGTTTGGGGCAATTTCCTCCCTTGTTTTTTCATGTTGTCTAAGTGTCTTCCATTCTTGCAGTGTGGATCGGAGGTATTACAGTTTCTACCCTATAATCATAGAAGTGTCCCTGAAGGTTACCTGTACCTCACCTTGGTGTTGGGCTTCTAGACCCCAGCTGGTGCCCCATGATAAATGCTACTACAACTAAAGGTCATGGTGGCAATGGTGGAGATAACTCAAGATAGCAGTGAGGGTGTCCCAAGATGGATGCAACCACTTTCAAAGATAAGGCTGAAAGGGTGGGTTGTCTGTTTGGAGATGCAGCTGGTTCTAGACCCTATCTGTTGTCCCAAGGTGGAGGCTACTGCATGGGGAGGGCTATGGAGATGGCTGCAGTGTCTGAAGATGGAGGTAGGTTAGGCCTGGGTTCCATGGTGGGTCTGCTGGTGGGTGGGGGTGGTCCTAGGCCAGGGTCTGGGTTCCAGTGTGGGTCTGTAGGTCAGCTGGGCAGTCCTGGGACTTGGCTGCTGCACGGGTTGGTGAGGTGGTCCTAGGCTTGGGGCTGGGTTCAAAGGGGGGGTCTGCTGGTGGGCAGTGTGGTCCTAGGCCTGGGCTGGGGTCAGCTTGGGTTTGCTGGTGGGCAGAGCAGTCCTGGGACTAACCTTGTCCTTGGCTCCTGCATGGGTCCAATAACACTGTGTTTATATGTATCATCATATATGATCCTCAAAATGGCTCTGTGGAGCATGTGATATCGTCGTCCTCATCTTAAAATGGGGGAACTAAGGCACACAGTGAGAACAAGTGGCTTCCAAGAAGCCATTGGAGTGTTTTGCATCCCCTTCTCAGTCAAGCACAGACCATGTCTGGCTTGGGTCTGGGGGGCCTCTGTGCTTATGCAAATGGATGAGTGCTAATCGCTTTGCTAATGGGAAACACACGGGGAGATAAGATCTGCAGCAAAGCGGAAAGGCCTTCCAGAAAATCAGAGCTGGGAGAAACCCCAGAGAAATGTGGGGAGATGATAAGGCAGTGCCCCAGAGCTCACAGCAGCACTGTGGGTGGGTGGGTGCTGATGAGGGCCAGAGTCCAAGGGAGGCAGAGCTGCATGTGTTGACCTTGTGCCCAGAGCAGCTTGGAGATCATTATTCCTCTTCCTTAAGTCAGGCCTAATTGCTGGGCAATCTGGTCCAGAATTCCTGGAACCTTCTTTGCTCTGCCCTGTGCTGGGTTCTGTGTTGTCCTGAATGCATCCTATTCTTGCCTCTGGCCTTTGAATATGCTGTTCCTTGCCTTGGAATTCTCCCTTCCAAAGGGCCCCTTCACCTGCCCACCAGAGACCTCTATTTCTGAAGCCCATCAGATTTGATGCTCACTCCTGGGTCCTCCTGGTCTCCTATGTTCCACCATCCTAGCCCTTCCCATTGTGCTGTGATTGTTCAGGGTCTGTCTCCTCAGTGAGCTGCATCACCTCTCTGTCCCCATGCACAGAGCAAGTCCTGACTTAGAGGAGGTTTGACAATGTTTGGCAAGTGAATCTAGAAGGGGCACGGAAAAATATGCTGGACTGTCTGTGCTGAGGTCCCATCCAGGTTCCATAAGAGAGAAAACACAAATCTGAGCACATGGTAGCTTGATTAGGCAGCCTGTGTGGAGTGGTTATTATAATCAGAACAGGTTCCCAGGCAAACGGGTGGGGGTTTGAATCTTAACCCACTACTGGTGAACTGTGTAGCTTTGTACAAATCACACAATCTATCTGAACTTCGATTTTTTTTTCCCTGGTAAATGCAAATAACTGACATTTGAGCACGGAATAAAATACTGAAGATGTATAGCATTTTATACTGTATGTGGCACATTAGGGGCCAGATACAGTATAAAATGTATCTACTTTACCATGAGCATGACCATGCCTGAGCTGCTAACCACATGTTCTGCCTTTACCTCTGACCCAGAGGCAGGGCCAGGATGTGAAAACCTGCATTCAGAAGTAGTATATTGTCTCTCTGCGCGCTGCCCAGGAACCTCAGCCTCTCACAATGTCAGCAAGGAAACGTCACCTGGAAATCTACAGTGCAGAAAAGACCAGCTGACAGATGGACATCCATCTGTTTGTCCTGCAGTTCTCAGTCATTTCCAAGCATTTCTTCTGAGTTTGGATTTTAAGGTTTGATAGCATGGAGTCTAGGATTTTGTTCCTCTGTTTCTGGGATTCTACTGCACTGACTGAGTGATTAAAGTCACATTGTTTATTGGACAAATACCAGCATTCATTCATTCAACATTTATTGAGCATTTGCTAATAGGCTGGAGTTGGCAGTACAAGATTAGTGTAAAACTGTGTACCTGACTTCAGATTGCTTACAATCTAGAGGGATGGGCAGAGATGTGAATAAGTAAAGTTGTCAGGGATTGGGAAGGGATGGGGCTGTGTTAGCATTAATAGGAACACCCAATCCCCTAAACCCTTTCTCTAGCTCAGGTGTGATGTGAAGTGTTCTTTGGGTGTGGTTGTCATTCAGTTCTTACAAGAACTCTGGAGGCATGAATGTAGAATGTAACTAAATTGGTGGCTTAAAACAACACAAGTTGATCAACTTACAGTTTTGGAGGTCAGAGTCCAGAAAAAGTCTACTGGTCTAGGGTCATGATATCGGCTAGGCTGCGCCTCTGGAAGTTCAGAGGGGACAATCCACTCTCTTTCCTGCATTTCTCTGCTCATGGTCGCTGTATACTCCAATCTCTGCTCTATCATCACAACTTCTACTCTCACTATGACCTTCTGCCTCTCTCTTTTGGGAACCTTGTGATGACATTGTACCCACACAGAAAATCTAGGATAATCTCCCCATTTCTCCCCTTAACTCAAATTTGCAAAGGGTCTTTGACCATGCAAAGTAATATCCACAGGCTCTGGAGGAGAGGATACAGACATCTTGAGGATGGGGAGCCTATTAAGCTACCACACCACCTCACCGACTAGGTTTATGAAGAGTAAGGACTTGGCCTAAAGTCATCCAGCCAGTAAAGGTGAATCTACCACTGCCTGGTCTCAGCCCTCAAATGTTAAAACTTAAAGCAAGAAGGCTTCAGGTGAACCTTGAACCAGATTTTGAAGAATGAGTTGGAGTTAAAAAAAGGCGTGTCACTAGAGGAACAGCGTGTGCAAAAAGAATGGTTATGAAAACTAGCTCGGCACCTGCTGTATTCGGGGCCATAAATTGCTCAAATTGGCTGGTGCTGGAGTGAGACTGGCTGGGTAGGCAGGGTAGGGATCATGGAGAGCCGCACAGGGCGGGCTGCACTGTGTGCAATTCAATCTTGAAAGATGGGAAGAGCCACTGGAGGATTGGGCTTGCTTGTCCTGGGTCAAATCTCTTCTCTTCTCTGATCCTCTATTTACTTTCAGTCAAGGGAAGTGGTGGGTCAGCTCTTCTGTGTGTGACAGTGAGAATCTGCTTTCTCTCTCCCAAGCCTCCCCTTGTGGCCTGGCCTGGTGGCATTCATCCCTGGACAGGAACGAGGGCTGGATGAACTGCCCCCTCCCCACCCTCCTGCCCCCAGGACAGCGACGGTTTCCAAATATCTGTCTGTTGAAATAATGTTCTCTGGGCGCTGGGCCTCCCTCCCTCCCTTACATTCCTGGGCGAGCCTGCCTGTTTGGCTTGCTCGGACAAATATTGACTTTCTCTGTCCTTCTCGCTCTGGGTCTGTTTAAAAGGCATCAATCTTTGCCAGGGTGTGAGCTCCCTCTCAGTAACCTGTGGCCTCTGCGGGCCCATCCGGGCAGGGAGTGGTGGGGAGGGGCCCGCAGGCTCTGGGGAGACCCCTCTCTTGCTTGGCTGCAGCATACAGTCTTTCATGGAAGTGTGCAGCTTTCCATGCCATCCAGGTGGGTCCTAAGAGCCCCCTTTATTGAGCATCTACTCCTGGGGATCAGGCCCTGTGACCCATGGCATAAACCCTGAGACCCTTCATACACATTTCTTAGAGTTTACTCAAACCAGGCAGGAAAGTCATATTGGCCTCTGTCAGGAAACCCTGCTGATTTTACCTTCAAAAACCATGCGTCATCATGCTGGGCTCAGTGGCACTGCCCTAGTCGGCAGCAAGGTGGCTTGAGCCCAGGTGTTTGTGGCCAGCCTGGGCAGCAGAGTGAGACCTTATCTCAAAAAATTATCTAAAAAAATGACATCCAACCCCATCTCCACTTCCACTGCTGCCATCCGGGGCCCCGCATCTGGATTATTAAATGAACTTCCCAAATTCCAAGTTGTTCCTTTCAGTCTGTGGTCAACTTGGAAGCCAAAGTGAGGCCAAAATTTGGTCAGATGCCTCCCGACCTCCTGGTTGCTCCATGTTTGTCCCTCTCCCACCTTCAAAAGCCTCAGGCTGAGACACCTGCCTGGTATGGGTGACCCCCTCCCTCACCTCCTGGTAAAATGTTTTTGCCCAAATGTGGCTTTTCCACTGAGGTCTTTCCTGGACAGCAAGTGTCTGGTGGGAACCCTGCCAGGATTTGCCTCTGCCACCCTAGCCCCCCCTCATTCCCTCCTGCTTTAACTTTCTCCACTGTGTATGGATCACGTCTTGTGTTCACTCTGTCTCTCCCCCAGGGCACAGCTGTTTTATCTATTTTATTCATGGCTGCCTCATGGGTACCTAGAGCTGGCCCGTGTGCCTCCTGCTTCATAGGTGAGAGTTAGCTGGGTTATTAGCAAAATAGCTAACGTCTGTCCCACATTTCTGGGTACTTCCCACTCTAGCTTACCAAATGCTTGCAACAATGAACACATAGAGTGGACATGGCTGTTATTTGTCTTTCATGGATGAAGAAACTGAGGTGAGGCAGAGTGGTGGGGTAGGGGTGGGTCCTGACCTGCTGTCCCCAGTCTGCCCTGCCATGCTGCTTCCCGTCTGCATGTGCCCTAGAGTCAGGGGTTGGGGTGAGCTAGTGTCCAAGCCCACAGCCTTCACGAACCCTTCACCTGCTGGCCTCCCCACCTGTACCCAGGCCCAGCCTGAGTGAGCTCTCAGACTCGTCCTGGTGGATTTCGTCCAAGGCACATGGCCAAGCCTTTCCGCCTCTGTAGCTCCCTTCATTTGTCCTCTCTCTCTCTCTCTCTCTCTCTCTCTCTCCCCCCCTCCCTTTTTCTCCCTTGGGATCATGCCACCCACACTGATGCTCCATGTGTCCTCCTCTTCTCTTTTGCCCATAGCTCTGTGGGACCAGAGCTAATCTCCCTCCTGGGTTTGAAAGCCCTTTGTGATCTGGCTTTGGAGACTCCCTTATACCTCCCCTCCCCTCAGTGGAGGCTGGATCCCTTGTTCCCTGGCCAATGAAACAGCCATTCCTACCCCTACTTTGGGATATATTTTCCCTATTTTCTCAACCTACCCAAATCACCCTCCCCCCTGCCTTTTATTTTGAAAAAAATCTGAAGAATAGAAAAATTAGAAGAAGCATACAACAAACTCTCCTATGCTCTTTGGAGTCACCAGTCCTTGATATACTTTCTTGTCCTTCCTTCCTTCCCTTCCTTGGTCTTCCCCACATCTCTCTTTCTCTCAGACCCTTTATGAGACCTCATCTCTCTAATTTCAGTATGTGTCTCTTAAAAAAGGGGCATTCTCCTACCCAACCTCGATGCAATGATTGGCCTAAAAATTTAACTCTGATGCTATTTATTATCTAATACATAGACCACATTCAAACTGTCTCATTTTTCCAAGTATTGCTTTCTAGAACCATTTATTTGACTTTTCCTACCTCTTTAGCCTCCTTTAATCTGGAACAGGTCCCGTGCATCCTTTAATGTTTTATACATTGACATTTTTGAGGAGCCTAGCTCATTCTTTAGCAAAATGACTCTTGATTTGGATTTGTGTGAGGGTTTCCTCCTGAGTAGATTCAGGTTTACCATTTTTGGTGGGGATGATCTCCCTCTGTCTCCAGCCTCTCTCTCTCTCCAGATCATTCCACCCATGCACTGGCCCATGCTTCCACTGGACCTCACCAGACTGGCCTGAGCTCCACCTCCTGGTTCGGCAAGAATCCTGCTCTGGCACCAAAGGGCTGGAATGCCTACCCACTGGGAAGATTCAAGCAGCTGGGCCCTTTATTTGGAGAGGATGTGGGGAGGGGGCAATAGTGTGCTCAGATGGGTTTTTAGCAGCAGAGTCTTCTGCTCAGACCCATCCTACACGGCAAAGCTCTGCTCTCATCAAAGGCTGTACATGAGCATGCACGTGTGCATGCATGTGAGGGTTCACATGCAAGTTTGTTCTTGGGCCTGAGTTCTCAAAACTCAGGCTGCACAGGTTTCCTCCCTGTTCCAGAGTGTCCCCTGGAGATTTTCATAGAGCCGTTGGGACCTACTGGTTCAAGGAAGCCAAACCCTACAAACATCTGTGAGATTGCCTGCGTGCAAGGCCTGCTGCTAACTCTAGGAGAAGGATGGAGGGTGGGGTATGGCAGCGGCACAGCACACTGGCTTTGCCATCCAAGAGGCCTTCCGGTTGCTGTCTCATGATTCTGGGAGAGTTACTTGACATTTCTAAGCCTCAGTTTCCTGATTTGTGCAATGGGGTTAATATTAGTATCCACCTCCAGACAGTCTTGTGAAGACAAAATGCCCTCGAAGGCCTGGCACCTAACCAGTGGATGTTGCTGAGTGGCACGAGGAGAGGAGGGAGGGTTCTCAGGCCTGGGATGCTGAACAGCCCTACTGCGGCTCAAGGTTCAGAAGCGAATTGCCAGGCAGTTGTTTCCGATACACAGAAGGCTCCTTCCACCCCGCTGCAGGCCTGTCCTCTGTAGTGGGTAATCAAGAGGGGCTTTGATGACGGATGTAGTGGATTAGGGCTGGGAGGAGTTTCCAGGCCTGGCTGTTGGCAGTGACTTTGGAGAGGAGAGGCTTTCAGAGCTGAGGGAGCTGGGAGGTGGGGCCCTAATTCACACCAGCCTCTGCTTTGGTGCTCACCCCACTCCATGCTTAGAGACCACGGTGGCTTGTCCAGATGTGGAAGAGGAATCGGCCCATATAGCTCAGCAGTTGAGTGTGTGTGTGTGTGTGTGTGTGTGTGTGTGTGTGTCTGAGTTCTAGTCCTGGCCTGAGCACTGTATGTATGAACCAGTGCCTCTCCCTGTCTCCTAGCCTTCCTCTCCTCTGTAATTGTGTATGTATTGGATTTGCACTCATCAATGTGAGCCGAGCATCCACTGTGTGTGAGGTGGGGGGCAGTGATGAGCACTAGGGACAAGGTTCTAACCCTCGTCCATTGTATCTTCTAAGAGCCATCAGATCTGTGCTGGGTGCTGCAGCAGAGAGATGCGGGTTACTCTGAGGGGATGTGCGGGAGTCAGGGAAGGTGTTCCTGACACCTAAGTGACGTTCCTGAGGGATATGCAGGAATTGGTTATGCCAAGGGAAGGAAGGGAGGTGTCTGTAAGAGCTAGGAAGTGCTCTAGACAGAGGATGCTGTATGTACAAAGATCCTGGGGCAGGGAGAGCACAAATGATCTCCAAGGCTCTGTCAGATGAGCGCCCTGACCTACCCTCCCCATCTCATTGAATGCAAGGAAGTGCTTCTCAGGGTAGATGGCTGCTCATACCACCTTCCTCTCCTCTGTTCTCTGAGGCCCCAATGAGTGAGATGGGCAGGGAGGAAGCTGGGGAGGGAAGTCCTTTTATGTCTTTAAAACCCAATCAAGATCTTCCTGGAAACCGGGGTCTTGGTTCCTGTTGCCCCTTCTCATAATGGCCTTTCGTTAGAATTTTCTTATTTCTTAATCTCCTTCTGGTTCTTGTTTTCTTCTTCCTATTAATATTGGGGGGGAAAAATGAGAGGATTTTTTCCCCCTTTAGAAAATTAAGTTTCTTTTTTTTTTTTTAATTTCAGAAAGACATTGTGTATAATCACAAACTGCCTCATCTCACAAGTGACCTCCCCCTCCCACCTTGGAAAAAGATGAGGGGAGTCTGTGTGGTTTCTGTGAAGTCAGGGTCTCTGCAAGGGAAACCTACTGAGGGCTAGAGTTGGTGGGGGAACCTAGTAAGGGCTGGCGGGTGGTTGAGCAGCAAAGGCAGGAAGAGGTGGTGGTCACGGTCAGGAGGCTGGGGGTGGAGAGCCCAGCCCTAGGCCAGCTCTGGCTTAGAGGGTGTAGTGAGAAGGAGGACAGCAGAGGCCCTCCTAACCTCCATGTCCCCCTTGGCCAAGCATGACTCCGATTTTGCTGAGGGCTCAACTGGGAGGGGAGCAGGACACTGTCTTGGGCTGACTGGTATTGTTGCTGCTGTCCTGGGGCTGGACACAGGTTAAGCTGCTCCAGTAAGTCTCTGATGGCTGCAAGGGACTGGGGGTTGCTGCCCAAAGCCCCATGGTGCTCCTGTACGTGGCTAAGAAGGCTGAGCACATCCCATGCAGCTGAAAGTCCTATTGCTTTGGTCTTTAAGCGAACAACTGTTAGGAAGGTCATTCAGCAGGCTGAAGGGAAAGAGGAGGCCTGTGCCCCAAGTCTGTGGCCTCTGCCCAAGGCTATGGAGAGGGAAGACCCACAGAAGGGATGATGCAGGCATCTGGGCTTCCAGACCTCCAAAGGATTTGGAGTGAATGTCTGAAAAAGTGGTCAGATGGTTTGAGGATGAGGGAGCCAGAAGATGTTGGCCCCCCCCCCGAGCCTGGTGGGAAGACAGCCGGTGTCTGAGGGCTGGACGGGTTCCAGAGCTCGAAGTGTGGAGAGGATGGTGGCTCTTCTTCCATGCTGCCTGAGTCTGTGCTTTCCTGGTGGCTGTATTATTTCAGATCCTTTCCGGTTTGAGCCCCTAACTCTCCACAGATCCTTTCCGCTCAGTAGATTGGCTCAGCTTAGTCCAGCCTGCACATCCTTCCTCTAATCCGAACTCCACCAGGCTCTGCTCAGGGAACTGTGGCTCAGTATGACCCAATTGACACATGCAAACTCTGTCCTTTGACCCAGCTCAGTGCAGTGCTGTTTAATTAGGCCTTGCTCAGGTTGATCTGTCCTAATCCACCTCACTCAATCCAATTGAACCCAACTTGGCTGAGTCCACTCCATATCTATTCATTTCAGTTCAGAGCAAAACACCCTTTAGAGCAAAAATGACACTTTCAACTGGATTCAGCTCACTCCTTCGCTCAACTCAGCCTGACTTCAATCAAGAAAACGCAACGCAGTTCGGCCAACACAGCTCCATTACCCTAAACCAGTGTGGCTGAGTTCATTGGCCTAGTCCAAGGCATCTGGGCCAAGTCTAGCCTCATACTTGCTGCTTATTTCAGACAAGCCTACCAAAATTCAGTCCAACTTGAATCAATCCAGTTTGACTCAGACTCAACTAAAGTTTTCTTGTGTTGATTAATTTATCTCAGCCCATCAGTAACTCTCTTTAGAATATAGACTCTGTGAGGATAGAGATTTTGGTTTAACCCCTCTTATATCCCATATGTATAAGAGAAGGCCTGATTCATAGTAGATACTCCATAAACATTTCTTAAGTGAACTGTTGAACCCTTCCTGGTTTAACATAACCGAACTCTAACTTATCAGTCTTAGTTTGACCAAATTCTGTATTTTCTTGTATATCAGCCATCTGACCTGTAAAAGTTCATATACGTCTTCAACTATGTGCTAGGAATTCTGGTTCCAGAAGTATTCCAATAAAAAGTTGGTAGTCTCTAACCTGCTTGAGCTTATTATACTATCTAGGGACAGAAATAAAACAACAGCAATAACAATACACAAGTAAATATACATATGTACTTAATGTTGGGCAGAGTAGACAATCCAGCAGGAAAAAGGGGCAGAGAACAATGAGGGGTGCTGTACAGGTGCTGGAGGTGCTGGATAAGAGATATCCCAAGATTCTGGGAGCCACAGAAAGCTTCCCTGAGATGTTGATGCTTCTCAGAAGAGGCCTGAACAGAAGGAAGGAGTGCACTCTCTGGTCATCTGGGGCAAATGTTTTCCAGGAACAGAAAAATAAAGTGCAAAGGCCTGAGGCAACAATCAGGCAGGTGTGTTCAAAGGACAGGAATACCAGTGTGACTGGAAAGGTGTGAAATCCAAGTGACATATGGGAGGTCGGTCCCTCCTCCTAGTCTGTTAGCTTTGAGAATGTTGAGACTGTCTTGCACACAGCTGTATTCCCCACATCTGGCACATGCTGACATGCAGTAGGCACTTAAAAATTATCTTCTCAATGAAGGAATGAATCCATCTGAACGTAATGCAAATTGATTAAAACTTAATTAAACTTGACACGTTAATTCAGCTCAAATTTGACAAGACTTTTGAGTCTTTTAACCTATGAAAAGAAGGCTGCAGTTCTATGAGCTGAAGAGTATATAAAGTTCCTTACCTTTTCCAAGCCTCAGTGATCTCCTCTATAAAATGGTAACATCTGCCTCACCTCTTTTGTGGATGGTGTGGGGATCGGGTAAGATTCTGACTATGAAAGAGTGTGTAGATAATGAAGTCTGGGTAACTTTTCTGTCCTGGGAGAAGCATGAGTGTAGGGAGAGGAGGGCATGGTCTGTTCATGACATTCCACAAATCTGTAGTTCTAGCGGGGTCTCTAAGACCCAAACCTGAGCAAGTCCCTCCCCAGTTAAAAACCCTCCTGGGGTGTTCAGGGACCTAAGACAAAGTTCAAGTCCTCACCATGGTAAAGGAAGTGCTTATTTTTCAGATGTCACTCCTCCACTGCAGCCTGCTCTGTCCCCACTCACTCCCCTGCTCTCTGTGCCCCAACCCTGCACTGGCTGAAAGGCTTGCAATCCTGTCTGCTTTTGCAGAACTCTACTGCTTCTGGGTCTCTACACTTCTGGTTCTCTCTGCCTAGACTCCAATTCCTTCTTTCTTTTCTTTTCTTTTTAACCTTGGGTAGGTGCAGCAAGCTCAGTTAATTGCCTTGCTCCTTATGGCATTCCCTCATTTGGAACCCTCTTTCCTGCAAGGCTTTGCTCTTGTTTTGTTGTAGTCTCTGATTTTCCTACCCCCTCGTTCCCAATTCCTCCTCCTGTTTCCCTCTTCCCTATTGGTCCCCACTCTAATGTGTTTTGTGTATGACCTTGGAAATGCACGTTTCTTTGAAAAATATAGGGTGTTGTTTTCTTTATGTGTGTTTTTAATTTACATAACTGGCATTTTGCTTCAGAACACCTTCTGTTTCTGATTTTTGCTCACTTGACACATGTTTTTCAGATCCATCCATATCATCGGATGTCCCTCTTGAGTCTGGTTCTCGCCTCCCTCTGCTGTACGCATGCACTGCAGTTTTCCTCCCCACATAGTGCCCCAGTGAACAGGCTGGAACCTTTCTCCTCAGGAGTCAGGGCATGAGTTTCTTTGTTGTGCACACCCACGTGGAGGGTTGCTCCGAGGGCTCACAGACATGCCAGGGTTTAATTTCCCTTAGCCCTTCTCGATGGTGCCCCCGCGGTGCACACAGGGCCCGGCTTCCTTGAGTCTTTTGGCATTTGTGTTATTCAGGTTTAACCTTCACAGTCTGGTGGGTGTAGAGTGGCATCTCATCATGCTGACTTGCATATCTCTGATTACCAGTGAGGTTGAGGGCCAGTCATGGCTGCCTCTCTGCCTGAGTGGAGCCCTGCTAGTGCTTCAGGTCTCGGGGCAGGTGCACCTTCCCCTGCGCCCCTCCCTGGCTGTGTTCTCTGGAGCCCCTGCACCCTCAGTGGTGGTGGAACTTAGCCCATCACATTGCAGTTGGTGGTCTCCCGCTCTAGACCGTGGGTCTTTCGGGGCTAATTTCCTCACCCGGTGTCTGGACAGGCTCTGCACAGGTCCTGGCCCAGTGGAAGTGCAGGGAGCATTTGGCGAGTGACTGTCTGACTTGGAAAATGAACAGTAAGGGAGAGAGAGTGACAGATCCCGAGTCAGATTCAGTGTTGCTGTTTGGGAGGGTTGAGGGGTCACGCTGGCAGGGGGCAGTGTGAGCCAGGCAGAGGGCTGAGAGACTTGCACTGGAAAGGACAGGGGGGAAGAGGAGGAGACCATGAAGCTAGACTTGGAGTTTGTAGGCCGAGCCCAGGCTTGAAACCCAGCGGAAGAGTCCCCGCCACTTGGGGACTTTTGTTTGTTGTCTCTGGTTGGAGGAGCCAACCCTGGGGTGGCCCGTCTGGTTCAGCACAGAGAACTAACTAGGAGCAGGGAGAGAAGCCTGGCCACCTGGGACCCTTGGTATTTATTGCTTTTCTCAGCAGTCTGTCTGTTATCAGTCTCCACCTTATTTTAATGGTGGTTCTCACTTTCTCTTGCCCCCTGCCCTAAACTCAAGTCCAAGATGCATCTTCCTAACCCACTCTCAGTCTTTATCTTGGGGCCAAAAGCTGATGGGGGCCATTGGCCTGGCCTTGGGCTTTAGCCAGTCTAGCATCAAAAGCCTTCACAGTGGCTCCCAGCTGCCTCTGTGGTTGCTCCCCCAAGGGTTGTCTCCGTGGCGGCCCACTGCCCAGCCTGCGGCGGAGGTAATTCCCACCAGCGTCTGCTCCCTTCTCTTTTGCTCCCTCTTTTCCTTCCACAAGGCTTGGCAGAGGCTGAAAGGCAGAAGATCACAGGCATGCACACAACCCCGCCAACCAGCGTGAAACCCCAGGCTTGTCTTTTTCCACCCTCTGCCTCTACTTAGTTTTTCCTTTCTCTGAGGAACCGGGTTCCCAACATCTCCTTCTTCCCCAGGATCAATCGGTTGGCAGGGTGTTGTGGGAAACAAATTTGCATTCAATCAGGCCCATGGTGACCATCATAAGCAGGGCCCATGTTCCCGTCCCCAAGCCCAGGCTCCAATCTGTTGAAAAGGCTGGGGGGTTTACAAAACTCACTGGACTAGAACGTAACTTTTAATAGCACATTTGAACAGAATTTAATGAGAACTATAAAGTGGTTTTTCTGCAAGGACTATTATTAATCGTAAGAATAATCATAGCAATCTATCTCATCTGCCCAGCATGTTCCAGTATTCAAAACATTTTCACATTAGTCATCTCATTTGCTCTTCACTCTCCTGGGAGGTCAGCAGGCCTGGCATTATCTCCCTCGGAGCTCAGAACTGTGTTCCTCAAACATTCCGGCGCATGTGTTGCACCTGGGGTTTTGCTAAACTGCAGATCTGGATTCAGGAGGCCTGGAGTTGGCACGGGTTTCTGCATTTCTAACGAAATCCCAGACAAAGCTGGCATGACAGGTCCATGAACCACACTGAAGTGATGAGTATAAAGAACTCCAAATACTTGAGCTCAGAAGGTTAAGTGATGAATCTAAGAAGGCATAGATCAATGGTGTCGGTGTCAGATTTTTTTCCCCCTTTCTTTCTTCTCTTTTATCTTCCTTCCTTCAACACCAATCAAGTATGTGCTATGGGCTAGATTTGGTTCTAAGTGCAGGAATGAGTGACATTAAAAATTACTTAACCAGAGCAAGACATAGCACTGATCAGACCCTCAGAGGACCAGTTATGGTATTCCCTGAAGCATTAGTGTTTTAGTGATGGATGGCGGCAGGTCTGGAAGTCTCAGGGGAAAGTGTGGGTGGCCTGGTTGTTTCGGGGGTAGTAGGGAGGCCCAGGAACAAAGCCTGTCAATATTTTATACTAGTTATGTAATAGCACAAGGCACAGGTGCAGACTTTCTGGCCTTGACTAGTTCAGAGGGCAGTGGAAGAAGCTGACACGGACCAGAGAGCCTGGAGGAGCATTCTGGAAGGTTGTACGGTCCTAGAGAGTGTGCCATTGCATTCGTCTTCCCTTCGTGTCCCTTTGTGGCTGTATCTCCAGTGCTTGGGTAGTGCCTGGCACATAGTAAACACTCCCTAAATAGGTTTTTCAGGGAATAAATGACCAAACAGGGCATAGGATGCCAAATGAGGAAGTAGTTGGTTTTTACCTGGGGTGCACTGAGTTGGAGAAGAGCTGTTGATGAAGGTGGAAGGTGGGAGGAGTGGGCAGGTCTAGAGGAAGGTGCATGCTTCACCCCTCAGCTACCTCAGAGTAGGGAGCTGGCCACTCTGTCCTGTGCTCAGAATGCTCACTCACCCCCAAACACTCCTCTTCTACAAGGTGCTTGGGGACAACTGGATGTGACCTCTTGGTTCTCCCAGCTCCCTAGGAAGTAGTACTCCCTTCAGGAAAAGAGGGGGCCCTGCTTGGAGGATGGCTGCCTCATCTTGGTTTGAGCACACTGGGCTGAGCAGGCTCTGGCCCAGGAAGGAGCCTCTCCAGTGGTGCACACTGGGAACTGAGAAGGAGTCAGATGAGTCCTCCAGGAACTCCCAGCCCAGCCCTTCCAGATTCAGCCTCACAGGCTGGTGACTCCCCTGACTGACAGTTGTCACCCCCTCTGAGCCCCCACCTCCACACTCTGACTTCACAGTCTCTGCTCCTGGCTCCTGCTTGCCTTTGCTCTCTGTTCTTACTCCCCACATTTGGCCACAGGCAGGTGTCTCAATCCCCATCTATGGATGTGGATATCAAGGTTCTGAGAGAGGGAATGTTCTGGCAAAGGACACAGGGAGAATTAGAATACAAACTCTGCACTCTGATTCTGGGTTCGGTGAACTGTCTGAGATACCAGGCAATTTTTTTTTTAATAAACAGAGAATTTTTAAATATTTATTTTTCATTTTTCTGTGGACACAACATTTTTATTTTATGTGATGCTGAGGATCGAACCCAGTGCCCCACACATGCCAGGCGAGCACATCCCCAGCCCATCAGGCAATTTTTAAATCAATCAATCAATTGACCAATCAATCAATAAACAAATATTATTGATGGCAGTAGCCAGACTCTGTTCTAGACTTTTGGGGGAGTTCATCAGTGAATGACAGAGGTGGAATCTCATGGAACCTCTCTTTAGTTGGGAAAGGGGGAAATGAGCAATTACAAATGAAAAGTGAACTGTAGTGTGGCAGATGGGTGACCATGTTACGGATAAAAATAAAGCTGGGAAGGAGGAGAGTGAGCAAATTTATATGGACTAGTAGGGGCTGCCTCCCTCAGACGATGACTTTTGGATAAAGAATTGAAGGAGGTGATGGAGAAAGCCTTGACAACATCAGGGGAAGAATGTTCCAGACAGAGGGAAGAACAAGTTCAAAGACCTGAGAAAGGAGCAGAAGCCACTGTACTTTCCAAGGTCCATGGAGTCCTTCTGATTCAATTCTGGTCAGCTCAGCAATGCAGGTACCAGATTATTTCCTCATCTGTTCTCTGCATCTCCCTTTGGGACTTAAGTGTGTGGCTTTGCTAAATCAGGGCACTAGGGGTTCCTGCCATGGCTGGAGCTGGTGGTGACCAGCCAGAGAGGCCCGTGAAAGCCCACGGTGCTGGGATGCCTGCTCTCCCCTGGCCTCCGTGGGCCTGTGCCCGGCCTGCTGTCTGCTGCCCTGGGATGTGAGCAGCAGTGGCAGTATTGAAAGGTTGATCTCCCCATTAGAAGGGATTTGTCAGCACGAGCTGGGGCTTAGCGGCCTAAGCCTGGGTCTGAAGGCTCAGACAGGTTCAGGGCCCAGAGGAGCTGACTCAGGCCTGGCTCTCTGGGGAATCAGAGAAAGGCCACCAGCTGAGACTGGTCGGGTCAGTTAGGATGACTGTTCCCTGTCTCCAGCGGCACTGCCAAAGCCACTGTTGTTCCCAAGCTTCCTCCCAGTCTGTAAGAGCCAGGCCCCGCGCCCTAGCCTGACACACAGAGTTGTCAAGGCCTCAGGTCTCCACCGGGCACTAGTGTGTCTCGCTCTGCACTCCCTCCCTGGGACATGCCTTTGCCATGGTGTTGGGTACCATCTGCACGCCAGTAGCCCCCACACTGCTTCTAGACGGCAATCCTGAGGTTCAACAGTCTCCTGACATCTTCACCTGATGCCCCGTGAGCCTCTCTTTTTACCTCAATGCATCCACATCGGGACTCCCATCCTCTCCTAATCTGCCTGGGTCCGCCATCATAGTTAACTTCCACCATTTCACACGCTTCCTTCTGGGTGTGTCAACTCCTTCAATGTCTGCAGTAGCCTCCTGGGGAAGGTCCGGTGACAGCCCTATTTTACAAAGGAGGAAGCTAAGGAAGGGGGAGGTTCCATCATGTAACACTTGCTCTGTGGTCTTCACCGAGCCAGCGAGCCTGGACTCCACCAGGAACACTCCACAGTCAGCCCTTCTTTCCTGCTCTTCATCGTTCTGGTAGTTTCCTGTCAGGCCTCCACTCCTGTTTCCTCTCATCTGTTCCCCCCAGAGCAGCCTGAGCCTCCCCGAGGAAAATACAGAGCTGATTCTGTCCCTTCTCATGGTTCTTAGGATAAAAATCATGTGCAGCCTGGTCTCCGGGGCCCTTCCTGGTTTGTCCTCTGTGTTTCCTAGCCCTGTGTCATTCAGTGCACACGAATGTCACTGAATTTCTTTCAGTTCCTTAAACGTGACAAGCTCCTCTGGGCCCTGTCATGTGCCGTGTCTTAGGTTTGGACCGCTCCTCCGTTGCTTAGTTTCCTGTTACTCTTTAGGATTCTGCTTAAAGGTCACTTCCTCCGGGAAGCCTTCTTTGACTTCTTTTTTGGATCTCATCTCCCTGTTAGATGCTGCATGGCTCCCAGAAATTTATGCTGAGAAAAACATGGCTAAACTGCAACTAATGGATTATCTGGGCCCTTACTTGGGAAGCTCGCGGGTTCCCCGCTAGGTCCTGAAGCCCAGGAAGGCAGGACCTAGGTCTGGGAGCTCACAGCTGTATCTCGACCATACAGAGGTGGTGCTTGGGAAATGCTGATGAATGAGCCATTCTCAACCTTTCTTCTCACTGAGTTCTTACTGTTCTCCTTCACACCCCACGTGCTTTGCTGAAGCTGCGTTCCTCATTTCCCTTCACGTAGCCATACTTGTTCCAGACTCTGTGCCTTTACGCCTGCTGTTCCCACTGTTTGATGCCCTGCCACTTCTCTCCACTCACCTACAATTACCAGTCCTTGGCCCTCCACTCCGGCCTCACGGCTGCAGGAGGCCTTCTCTTGGCATTCTAACAGGCTGAGGATCTCACCTCCTGAGCTGGTTCTCCTTTAATCCCGCCCATGCCAGAACCCTTGACCAATCTCCATGTGGTCAGGAACAAAGCCCTCCCCCGAAATGGTGAGCTCGGAGGAGCTGTGCACAAGGAGAAGCAAGTAAAGATGGATGGAGTCAGACTGCAATCCCAGCCTGCTGTCTTCATTTCTCCTGGCTCTTCTGGAGGACAGACCTTTCTCTATCTCCCCTCCCCACCTTTTACCACCCAAGGGCAGCTTCTCACAATATACCATGAACAAGTTTAATTGTGAGAAAGCAGAAGCAGTGGACACGGAAAGAGTTTTGGAGTCGGGAATCCTAATTTGTATTCCTCCACCTGGCTGCCTTCTTCACCCGAATGATTGACAGCACCTGGGTCATGTGTCTGAACCTGAGCCACAAAGGGGTCTGAGGATGAATAGGACTTCTCTGGCTTCTACCTATTAGATGTTGGACTCATTCTGCAGGTAGGGAGGGTGCTCAATGGCAACCACTGTTTGCCGCTGCTTTTTACTAGCTGCATGATGGTAAGAAACCTGTCCCTACTGAGCCTTAGTTTTCTCATCTGCAAAAATGGGAACAATAGGGGCTGGGGATGTGGCTCAAGCGGTAGCGCGCTCACCTGGCATGCGTGCGGCCTGGGTTCGATCCTCAGCACCACATACCAACAAAGATGTTGTGTCCGCCGAGAACTGAAAAATAAATATTAAATATTCTTAAAAAAATGGGAACAATAGTATCTGTTTCATAGAATTGTGACAATTAAATGTGCTGATTAGTGGAGGGAAAAAACCTTTAGAAGAGAAACCTGACCTATAATACATTAATAGATAACAGCTATAATTTAAAAAAAAAATTATGTTTGTTCTAATTTGGTATACATTTCAATAGTTATGATTTTTATTACTTATTAATACTAGATTTGAGACCTTTTGGCACAAAGTTTAGTATGGAGGAATTCTTTGAGTATTTGCTGAGCAGAAACCCTGAGCTGAGATGTTAATGTTCAGAATTCCTCTTGGCCAGCCCAGAGTACCTCAAACAGCCAGGGTCAACACAGGGGCTGGAACCAACCTAAAGAGCCAATTGTTAATTCTTAAGGAATTTTTATGAGCTGGTTAATATCACCTTGGTAGCTTGAAATCAGCAACTGTGAGAGAATTTACACCAAGGGGATTGGCCAACACTACAAATCACAGTTCCCTTCTCCCTAGAAATGGCAACTGCCTATGCTTAAACCTCTATCAGCATCACAGGCTGGCACAGGGAGTGAAGTATGGGAAGTGCCCAGCACTGTGTCATTTCTCTCCATTCTTTTACAGGTGGTTCTTCTCCCTAGTTAATAAAGTCTTAGGCTCAGCTTTCTGTTCCAGATGCTAGGACACATAGATGAGCCCTGGATTCATAAAATTTTCACGGTTTCCTTGGTGGATGCTTCTTGTAGTGATGATTTCCTACCAGATGAAAGTTCTTTGAGGACAGGCCCAGTCCCCAGCACAGGCTCTGGTAGATACTAGGGCTGGAAGCACGTGTGGATGGCCACGTGGATGAGCACTCTGGCTGAACGCCTTCCTGTTCCCCAGGCTGGCAACATTTGTCCTCCTTTCCTGGTGCCTCTTCGAAGGCGTTGCCACTCCTATTTTCCTTCTTCATGCCCTTCTGCCATGTGGAAGGTATGAGAAGAGGGTGTGTGGAAGGCTGGAGAGTGGGAGGGACCGCCCTAATGTTGGTGAACCTTGTCAGGGGGTGGGGGGGCTGCCTCCTGCTTTGGAAACATTTCTCTGATTGCTTGGTGCAGCTCAGCAGGCTGCCTTGGCTTAAGAGGAAAAGGAGGGAGAGGCAAACACCCTTCATTTTAATTAAAGCCAACTTTACATTGTTATTCCATTGCCTGTGTTATTGCATGAGCTTACAATAAATTTATATGGTGCCCCCAGGGTGGCTTGAGCTGCGTGATAGAATGTGTCCAACGTCAGCACTCCAGGACTGTGCTTCTCTACAGGGTAAGCCAGAGCCAGCCCCAGGGTCTCTCTGGGACTCCAAGCCATTGCTTAGGCACAAACCTCTTATTTATATTTCATTTATTTGATAACACATTTATCAAATATTTTCCATGTGCCCACCAGTTGGCTAGGAACCAAGTCTGTCCCTGGACTATTGCTCCGGATCCCAAGGGTACCTAGACCTGTTTTTAGGACCTCACCTTCATCTGTCTCCCTCCCACGCGGAGCCCCATGTGATCACTCCCAACTCCCTCCTCAAAGGCTGAGTCTGCTTTTTTGCTTTTGCTTTGAGGAGGCATCAGTGTTCAGCAGAGTGATCCCTTATGTTTAGCAATTTCCTAAGTTCCTTCACATCTGACATCTCTGATCCTCACAGCACTCCCACCAGATCCTGCCCATTCTCGGAGGCTCAGAGCAAATGCCACCTCCCCATTATACACTTTCCTGGTGTTATGGTTTAGATATGAGTTGTCCCCCAAAAGCTCATGTGTGAGAATATGCAAGAAAGTTTAGAGGTGAAATGACTGGGTTATGAGAGCCTTCAGTGAATCAATGCATTAATCCAGTAGAATGGGCTAGTTGAGTGGTAACCGTGGGCAGGTAAGTGTGTGGCTGGAGGACGAAAGTGATTGGGGATTGGCTTTTGAGGTATATATTTTGTCCCTGGTGAGTGGAGCTGGCTGTCTCTGCTTCCTGTTGTCATGTCCTGAGCTGCTTTCCTTCACCACACCCTTCTGCCTTGATTTTGCTTCCCCTGGGGCACATAGAAATAGAGTTGGCCATCTATGAACTGAGACCTCTGAAACTGTGAACACCAAAAAATTTTCCCTCCTCTAAAATTGTTCTGGTCGGGCCTTTTGATCACGTGGTGAAAGGCTGACTAAAACCCTTGGCCACACCTTTCCATAGAGCCTCCAGTGCTCCTTATCTCCCCTTTTCATGGACCTCATCAAAAGTTTTAAAACTGTTTTTTTTTTATATAGTGAAATCTATGGATCTTAAATGCCGTTTATGAGTTTTGACAAATACGTAAATCGACACAACCACCACTCCAACAAAGCCAGAACATTTCCATCACCCCAGAAAGCTCCCTCGTGACCTTTCTCAATCAATTCCACCTCCCTCCGCTGCCATTGTGTAACTTCTAACAGAAGAAATTAGGTTTTTGCTTGTTCTTGAACTTCATAAGTGTAGAGTCAAACTCCACGTCGGGTTTCCTTTGATCAGAATGCTTCGAGTGTCTGTGTTGTTGGTGGAGCTATGGTTTTGTTCATCGTGAAGGCTGGACTGTATTCCACGGAGACTAGTATATGGTTTGGATACGAGGTGTTCCCTGTAAAGCTCATGTTAGGCAATGCTGGAATATTCAGGAGTGAAATGAATAGATTGTGAGAGCTATAACCTCATCAGTGGATTAATTCACTTGATGGATTAGTAATTTTGATGGATTATTGGGTGGTAACTGTAGACAGGTGAGACATTGCAAAAGAAAGTAGGTCACTGGGGATGTACCCTTGGATTACATTTTGTGTCACCAGCTGGTTAGGCTGGCAACTAAAAAAACACACAAACACAGAAATAATTTGGGGGGGGGGCTCAGGGACGGCTCTGAGACCTCAAGTGTCAGCTCCCATGCTGGAAGGCAAAGGGAGCGAGGGAGGCAAGAGGCAAGAGAGAGAGCACACCTGAAATCCCCCTATTTATGGGGAAAAGCCATTTATAGAATATTCCACCCAAATAAGACTAGAGATTGGGTTTCGAAGGGTAGAGTCTTGCTTGGTGATGTCTTGTGGTCAGCAGGTTGATTGACATCTTGGGAAGCCACATCTATCTGAGGTGCTGTGTGGGATCACAGGCAGAGTGAGAGAAAAGGCACACGTGTTGCACAGCCCATAAAGAGTGTCACGCCAAGAGCAGTCCCCTCATGTGCTCAAATGTACATAGCTCACACACACAGCCCATGGGTGGCTCGTGACAATTTTGTTTGTCCCTGGCTCCTACTTTTCTCTCTGCTTCCTGGCTGCCAAGAAATGAAAGCTTTCTTCTGCCTTGCCCTTCTGCCATGATTCTCTGCCCCACTGCAGGCCCAGAGAAATGGAGTCATTCCACTATGTATACTGAACCTCTGAAATCATGAGCCCCAAATATACTTTTCCTTCTCTAAGTTGTTCTTATTGAGTATTTTGGTCAGTGATGAAAAGTTGACTGACATGGATACAGTGCATTTTGTTTATTCATTTATTTGGGTTGTTTATAGTTTTGAACTATAATAATAAAGTGGTTTTAGATAATCTCTAGTACAAGAGAAATGTAGGTATGTTTTCATTTCTCTTGGGTAAATGACTAGGAGTCAATGTATATGTAGTTATAGTTGGACACAATACCTTTATTTTATTTTATTTATTTTTTTATTTGGTGCTGAGGATTGAACCCAGGGCCCCACATGTGCTGGGTGAGCACTCTACTGCTGAGCCACAACCCCAGCCCTGATTTTCTTGATTTCTTAATATCTATTGATGAATTTGATCAATTCCAACTGATCAATTTTTTTTTTACTTTATGATTAGTAGTTTTTGTGTTGTGAGAAATTTTTGCCTGAAGTCTTAAATATATTCTCTTATGCTGTCTTCCAGATGTTTTATAGTTTTTGCTTTTAAGTTTTGGTTTATAATTAATTTTGAGTTAATTATTATTATTTTTTTTTGGTTGGAAGTGAGATGTTGGTTGAGATTGAGATTTCCTCACATGGTTATCCAGCTGTTCTAGTACTATTTGTTGAAGATGTTTTCCTTTCCCTATTAAATTGACTTAGTAAAAAAATCAGTTGATAATATGTGTGTGGATATATTCTGGACTCTATTTGTTCCAGCATTTTTCTACCTTTATGCCAGTTCCAGCATTTCTTGGTTAGTATAGTTATCCTTGAATAGGCTTGAGCTATGTGTCAGAATATGTCCAAGTTCAGCACTCCAGGACTGTCTGTGCCTATTTTGTAACTCTTAAAATCAAGTGGTCATAAAAAGCTTCTAACTTTGCTCTTTTACAAAATTGTGAGGTTATTCTAGGTGCATTTCCATATATATTCTTCAAAAAAGGCTATTGTCATTTTGATTAGGATTATATTGAACATATCAGTTCATTTGCTGCCAACTGACATGAAAATGGTGAATCTATTTCTTTAGGACTTCTCTAATTTTTTTTTCAGTAATGTATTTTAGTTAGAAGTCTTGCACATATTGGCTAAACTTACTCCTAAATTATTATATTTTTAGGCCATTTGAAGTTACATTTAAAAATTTCACTTAATTGTTCATTGCATACATATTTCACACATATATACTTGATCTATATATATATCTTGCTAAATTCATTTATTAGTCTAATGAATTTTTTATGGACTCTAGGGTTTTCTATATTCACAATCATTTTGTCTGTGAATAAAGACAACTGCATTTCTACCTTTGCAATTCTTACACCTTTTTATTTCTTTTTCCTGTCTTGTTGCACTGGCTGGGGTCACCAATGCAATATAAACAGAAATGTTGAGAGTGGCATTCTTCCCTTGTTCCTGATCATAGATGAAAAAGGACTAATGCTTCATTAAGTATGATGCTAGTTGTATCATTTTATTTCAGAATGAGAAAGTGATCTTCTTTTCCTAGATTGCTGAGAGCTTTTGTTGTGAAGGATGTTGAATTTTATCACATGGATTTTAAGCATCTTCTTAATAAAGAAGATCAATTATGGGAGGGGAGGGGAGGGGAAGGGGGAAAAGGAAGGACAGTAGAATGAAATAGACATCATTATTGCTGTGTGTATATACCTGACTGCATGACCAATGTGATTCTGCAACCTGTACACTCAGAATAATGAGAAACTATGTCCCATCTGATTCAAATGTATGATATGTCAAGGTCATTGTACTGTCATGTGTTACTAATTTAAAAAAAAAAGAATAAATAAAAATTAAAAATAAAAAAGAAGATCATTTGATTTTCTCCTTTATTGTATTAATTTGGAGAGTTGAATAAGACAAACTTGCCTTCCTGAGGTAAAACTCACTTGATCATTATCTATTAATTGATCTATCTATCTATACATCTTTCTATATGTTTGAATTTTACAATAATTTTGTAAAAATTTTTAGGTCTGTTTTCTGAGGAATATTGATGTGTGTAATTTTCTTTTCTTATAATAGCATTATCTGGTTTGGAGATCAGAATTATACTAATCTCATACAATAAGTTGAGAAGTGTTCCCTTTCCTCTATTTTCTGAAAGAGTTTATGTAAGTTTTGTACTATATTTTAATTAATGCTTCAATGCTTACATTGCTGAAAATATCTGATCCTAGAATTTTGTTTGTGGAATTCTGAAAAGCTATTAATGTAATTTCTTTAAAAACTTAGGAATATATAGATTTTTCTATTTCTTCTTGTGTCCATACTGGCAGTTTACAACTTTCAAGGCTTTGTTTATTTTCACCTAAATTGTTAATCAATTAGCATAAATTTGTTCCTAATATTCCTTTATATAATTTTAGAGTCTGCAGGGTCTATTGTGATACAGTTTTTAAAATATTCTGATATTGGGGGGCTGAGACTTTCGCTCAGTAGCAGAGAACTTGCCTAGCATATGCGAGGCACTGGGTTTGATCCTTGGCACCACGTAAAAATAAACAAATAATGGCAGGCTATAACTACAAAGTAAATTTTAAAAAATTCTGATATTGGTAATTTGTTTCTTCTTTTATCTTTATTCTTGATCAGTCTAGTTAGATGTCCATAAATTTCATTAATCTCTTCAAAGAATCTGTTGAGAGCCACAGCCGAAGGGGCCCCAGCAAACTTTCAGACTTCCCGCTGATGATTGGCTCACAGCGGCCCCAGCAACTTCTAGCTGATTGGCTCCTCTGTGGTGATGCTCATTGGGCTATTTCCCTGTCCTTTCAGACTACGGAGCTGCTCATTGGGGGACTTTTTTGGCTCTGCCCACGCAACCCAGCCAATCGGCCTCAAGAGCAGGAGGATTGTGGGAGGTGGTGAGGCTTGTGGTTTTGGGAGAGGCTTATGGGAAGCCGGTGGTGGCAGTTAGGCTCTGAGGGTTTTTCCTGAGGAGCTGTTTTGTTTGGCCTGTGTGGTTCTAAAAATAAAGTTAGTTTCTTTTGACAAGTGGCTCCTGAATTGTGCCCAGCCAGACTGCGGCATTTGGTGGCTCGCACAGGGAGCAACTGAGGGTAAGTGATAAGGTAAACTGCTCGCCCCTGAGGGCAGGACGAGAGGATGGGTAGGCATTTTAAGATTCCTCTTTTGTTTTGCTTCACTTTTGTTTTAAGTTGCCTGTCCCTGGAGACGAGTGAGACAGAAGAAAAACTGCTCACATCTGAGGAAAAACTATTTACGTCTGAGGAACAGATAGGGAGAAAGGATGGATGCACATGTCAGGAGGATAGAAAGGCTATAATGATTTTTTGTTGTTCCCTTTTTATTTCATTCTGTCTCGGTTTTGTTTGGCGTCATCTTGTTGGGTTGTATTATAGTGGAAATACGGGATCAGAAATTAGTAAAAAACAAAACTGAAAGAGTGTTAAGTAAATTGTTAGAGGAAGGAAGCAATCTCAGTAAAATCAAGAACAGTCAGGGCATACGTTGATACAATACAAAAATGTAGCCCATGGCTTTTTAAGGAGGAGTTGTTAAATATATCACAATGGAACCATCATGGTGAAGATTTAAAAAGAATAGAAAAGAACAGCCCAGGGACTCTGCCAGTTGGCACATTGCCATTGTGGACGTTCGTATCTGGTTTGCTTAGTCCAAAGCCTTCAGTTCAGACAAAGATAGAGGAAGAAAGCTTAGAGCAGAAAAAGCCATTAGGGGGAAAGTTACAAAAGGAGACTGCTACTAACAACTTTCTATCACTAGAGGGCGTAAGTGTCCAACCAACAGCGCCACCTCTACAGGAGACTGCTACTAACACCTTTCTATCACCAGAGAATGTAAATGTCCAACTAACAAGGCCACCTCCATATGCTGGGAGGCCCCCAACCCCCGCAGTTGATAGTTCGGATCCTGAGACAGGATCTCAAGTATTAACATGCCCAGTATTTGAGGTAGGAGGGCAGTGAATTCACCATGCTTTAAATTTCAAAATAGTGAAGCAGCTAAAAGAGGCTGTAACAACCTATGGTCCTCAAGCACCCTTCACTGTAAGCATGGTTGAATCCATTAACAACTTGAACATGACGCCAGCAGATTGGGCTAATACGTGTAAAGCAGTGTTAAATGGAGGACAATACCTGTTATGGAAGGTTGCCAATGAGGAATTTTGCAAGGAGATGGCTAGGCGAAATGCAGCAGCTGGTTATCCTCAGAGAAATCTAGATATGTTGTTAGGAAAGGGACCTTATGAGGATCAGCAGCAATAAATTGCATATGATCCTGGTGTATACTTACAAATTGCTGTTGATGCGGTTAGGGCATGGAAGACTTTACAAGGACATGGAGGTTTACAAGGTCAATTATCTAAGGTAATAAAAGGAGCTAATGAACCTTATGCTGAATTTGTAGATAGGCTTATTCAAACAGCTACCAGAGTTTTTGGGAATACAGAACAAGCAATGCCATTAATAAAACAACTGGCTTATGAGCAAGCAAATCGTTGGTGCAGAGAAGTCATTAGACCATGGAAACATGAAGATTTAAACACATATATTAAATTATGTTGAGACATTAATGAACAAGGGCAAGTCGTGGCAGCTGCAGTACAACAGGTTTTAGATGCCAGGCCAAAAACATGCTACAATTGTGAACAAACAGGACATTTTAAAAGGAATTGCCCCATAGGAGGAGGGTTTAACAAAAGTAGGTATTCAAAGTCTATATATTTCCACTATATAAAGTCTAATCTGGGACAGAAAAGATCTATTCTTTATAGGACATATCAGGGCACATACAAGACTGCCTGAAGCCTTTAGTTTGGGCAATGATTTAGCAGATAAAACTATACATGACATACATATTTTCTCTACACTCAAAGAAGCTACAAATTTTCATAAAAAGTTCCATGTCAATGCTAATACTTTACAAAAGCATTTTAAAATAACTAAGGAACAAGCTAGACAAATAATAAAACAATGTCAAAATTGTGTGACCTTTTTACCACAAGTTAATCTTGGAGTCAATCCTAGAGGACTGATACCTAACCATATTTGGTAGATGGACATCACACACTTGCCAGAATTTGGAAAATTAAAATATTTGCATGTTACAGTTGATATTTCTTCCAGATTTTTGATGGGCTCCCTTCATACCGGAGAAAAAAACTAAAGATATTATAGCTCATTGCTTACAAAATTTTGCCACTGTGGGCGTTCCAAAACAGTTAAAAACACATAATGCCCCTGGTTATACTTCTACCTCTTTTAAACAATTTTGCTCATCATTTGGCATTACTCATATAACAGGAATCCCATATAATCCACAGGGACAAGGCATAGTTGAAAGAGCTTATCAAACTATTAAAATGTACTTATTAAAGCAAAAAGAGGGAATTGGGAAGGGGTATATATTCCCCAAAGATAAACTTAAAATAACCCTTTTTACTCTAAACTTTTAAAATTTGGATTCATCAGGACTTAGTGCTGCAGAAAGGCATATCTGTCCAAAAAATGTACATAAGCCCAAGGTACTTTGGAAGGATATTCTAACAGGACAATGGAAAGGTCCTGACCCAGTAATTGTCTGGAGTCAGGGGTCTGTTTGTGTGTTTCCACAGGGAGAACAGCAACCAATTTGGATTCCAGAGAGATTAACTAAGGTCCTGACCCAGTGATTGTCTGGAGTTGGGGGTCTGTTTGTGTGTTTCCACAGGGAGAACAGCAGCTGATTTGAATTCCAGAGAGATTAACTAAAGCAATTTCTACAGACCAAAAAGAAGATGGCTCAAATACAAAACAGCTGATATCCCAAACTCCAGTTTGGCTATCCTTACATCTGCGACAGAACCAGGATGCTTTTTTCAATATCTATTTTATTATTACCCTTTCCCACATCATGAAGTTCTATTTTGTTTTTTGAGTTCATACAGACCTAGGTTAATGTTTTGCTGATCAGTTCTATTTTTTGACTATAGAGTTTTTAAACATTGCAATGGAGATTTCACCTGTAAAAAATTATAAGGCCTTTACTATTATGTGTTGTATGTATTATATTATGTGTGCACACTTGTGTTTTGTGTTATATGTTTGAATGTACATATGTCCATATATCATATATGATGAGCGCTCATGAAAAAATGGATCCAAATATATATATATTTTCACGTGATTTAAATGGTTTAATTTAAATTGGGTAAACAGCTGTTGAGGATTGTTTTAATATGTGAACAAAAAAGGAGGTTAACTGATCTGTTTGTTTACTTTCACCTTTCCTTTTCATTATATTTAATAATTCTCTTCAAGATAATGTAAATTGTTAAGAAAATTGTTTTCTTTTAGTGCCTTCTGGAATGTTACATAATTTTTTCTTTAGCCATTATTGCCAGAATTCCTATCTTCATCCCAGTGCCGGTGAAGACAAAGATAAAACCAATCTACAGCTTCTGCAATAGCCATCACTGAACTGCTTGCAGAACTTGCCTGGACTATGTATCACTTGTATACATTGTGAACTCACTTGTATGCATTGTGAACTATCTGTTGGTACAACGACTTGTGGTAGTGTTGGGGTATTCTTGCTGATGATGTCATCAGTGGTACAATTTTTCCAAAAGGAGCTGTCAATTGGCTTGATGTATCTTCCTCCCTTCTCTTGTCATGGTCATTCAGCTAAAATTTGGGGGCCAACAGAGATGAGGCAAAGAACCTCACCCCCCCCCCCCCGATACAAAGACTTATCCACAGGTGTAGCTGTATACTGGACCAGTAGTCAGTGACGGGTAAGATCCAATTGCAGTGGTACCAACCTAAGAGAGGAGGCTGATGCCTTGAGGTCAGCTCATCCTGCCGCAGTCCGGCTGCAGCAAAATAACCGGGGGGTGACGAGGAACTTCAGGAGTAGGAGCCATTTATTGTAGGACAACAGAGGTATTTATACATTTTGCACAGCTTATCTTAATTAGCATAAACTAGATACATCAGTCAACCAATAAGGAATCTCCACACTTAATGGCTCGCTTTTGTTACTTCTCAAACCACTCCCTCTGGCATTTTGCCAGGCACCATCCAGACTTGTTTACGAACTCTAACATGTCCCTGGCAAAATACCAGGTGTTATTTTGACTTGTTTACAGACCTTAATACATCCGATAACAGGTAAGGACCATATGTACTATTGGACAACCTAAGGCAGGCACGGTCCCTAAGCCACATGCTTGTTGTTTAAACAGAGAGGGGGAGATGTTGAGAGCCACAGCCGAAGGGGCCCCAGCAAACTTTCAGACTGCCAGCTGATGATTGGCTCACAGTGGCCCCGGCAACTTCTAGCTGATTGGCTCCTCTGCGGTGATGCTCATTGGGCTGTTTCCCTGCCCTTTCAGACTACGGAGCTGCTCATTGGGGGACTTTTTTGGCTCCGCCCACACGACCCAGCCAATCAGCCTCAAGAGCAGGAGGATTGTGGGAGAGGCTTGTGAGAGAGGCTTGTGGAAGCCGGTGGTGGCAGTTGGGCTCTGAAGGTTTTTCCTGAGGAGCTGTTTTGTTTGGCATGTGTGGTTCTAAAATAAAGTTTGTTTCTTTTGACAAGTGGCTCCTGAATTGTGCCCAGCCAGACTGTGGCAAGAATCAGCTTTTGGTTTTATTTTTTTTTTAATGCTTATTTTCTATTTCAGTTAGTTCCACTCTTACCTTTAATAATTCTTTCCATTTACTTTGTTCCTCTCTTTTTTCTTAGATTCCTGAAGTGACAACTTACATATTAATTTTACATCATTCTTATTAAAATTTTTTTTCTTTTGTATTGGGCATTGAGCCCAGGGGTGCTTTACCACTGAGCTACATCTTTAATCCTTTTTATTTTTTTATTTGAAACAGGATCTCGATAAGTTGCTTAGGGCCTTGTGAAGTTGCTGAGGCTGGCCTCAAACTTTTAGTACTTCTGCCTCATCCTCCTGGGTTTCTGGGAGTACCATGCCCAGCTTTTTTCTTCTTTTTAATATAAACATTTGAAGTTATAAAATTTCCTCTAAGCACTGCTTTAGCTACATGCTACATATTTTTATGTTGTGTTTTCATTATCAATATTATGTATTTTTCATAACACCTGATATTATTATCATATATCTAGCTGTCACATCAGACATTATTAAGTTGTTTTATTTTATCTTTTTTTATGATCTGTCTCCTCTGCTAAGCTCCTTATAGGTAGGGACTATTAATTTTGTTCACTGATGTATCCTAGCACTTTGGAAGAACCCCATAAATATTTGCTGAATCAAGGAATAAATTATTGAAGATCCTATGCAAACCCTAAGAAAAGCCATGTGGATGGTCTGGTGAGTGGGAGGGAAGCAGGGAGGGGGAGGATGATGTCAATTGGCACCAAACCATAGCATTTACTGAGCACCTAATAATAATGGCAACCCCACAGCTACCATTTACCGACTACTATTTATTGTTTACTCCATGCATAGGACATATCTGAGCCCAAATTCCCCAGACAGACCCTGGAGCTCCCTCCAGTGAGACCAGACCAGTTTTCCTTCCTCTAATCTTTGGGCAGCTGGATTCTGCTTCCTGTACCCCAGGTCTCTGGCTACGATTCTGCTTCAACAGACTCTCCTGTAGGTCCCTTCCCTTAATATCAGCAGCAGCATAGATCGGATATAGCATGATCTGACTGCAGCTAATCTTTCCATCTGTATTTCCTGCCACTTTTGGCCTGTATCCCACACAGTGGTCCCCAGCCTCTGCTGGAACATGCCCAACACTAATCTGCCTCTAGGCCTCTGTCTGTGCTGTTCCCTTTCCTTGGAACACACTTCCACTGTTGTTTGCTCACAGATCTATGCCCAACTTGATGGTTTTACCAAGACACTTCTGCACTTGATCTATTTTGCTTGGAAGGATCACGAGGCTATGGCCCTGTGAACTCCAGAGTGTGCAAGGTAAGGAGGGTCAGATTTTAGCAAGTGAAAAGACAGGACATCCAAATAAATTTGAATTTCACATAAACAAGAAATGGTTTTTAATATAAGTATGTCCACATAATACTTGGGACATATTTATAATGAAAATTATTTATTTAAGTTAAATTTAACTGGGAAGCCTGCCTTTCGGGAGGCTACCCTAATCCATGAGTCTGTTAGCATATGATAGCTTGGCAGCCCCTGGGAAAGGTGATGATTTTGTTATGGCCTAGACTGGGAGAGGGCTTGGGGGGCCTGGAAATGGAACTAGCCTGAGAGGCCAGTTAGTCTCGAGCTCCCATTTCACAGACCAAAGAATGAAAGGGTGTGCCCCAGTCCACACCGTGGGTGTCAGGGGGGAGGCTGGAACTCAGGCCGATATTCCCACCCTGCTCCCTCCTGTGCCAGCAACCCTGTGCCCTGGGCTGACAGAGTGAGCGGCTCAGGTTCCCACTCCCCTGCCCCTGACCTGCCCTTGGCTGGCTTCAGAGGGGGGTCTGATGACGAAATGTGATCCTGCCATAAAATCTATACCAAACCAACTCTTCTCACAGCCCACCCGGCCGCCTCAAAGGGGGGTGCCTAATCCTCATTTATGGAGCTGAGCAGCTGGGTATGGTCTGAGACTTTGAACGTGAGCTTGGGGTACCCTAGGTCAGCCCAGCCTTGGCCAGAGGAACCTGAGAATGAGCACATTTAGGGAAGCCAAGCAAGCCGAGGAGCCAGCCGGTCACGGGCCACCCAGCCCAGAAGCCCCGTCAGGGAGGGAGCACAAAGTCCCATGGGCTGGAGATGGAGGCCCAGCCACGCTTCTTTCAGAGCACGCGCGAAGTCTGGACCTTCTTCCAGCTGCCCAGGAGAGACAGCCAAGGGCACACGGTGCTCTTAGGAAGATGGCTTACAGTGCTCTTAGAAGACTCTGGAAGTAGTTCAGGCAGAGGATTCCGGTTCTGCTTCATCGAGGTGAAGGGCAGAGGAGAGAAGCCAGAGCAGGGAGGTGCAGTGGTTGGGGAGTAGGGGGGGTGCCTGTGGGGCAGTTGGCGAGATCCCAGCAGGCAGATGGGATCCTGGGGTCAGAGAAGAGAGCCAAGATGGAGATGTGGAGGTGAGCATTATCAGCCTATGCCCTTTGGGCCACCATGACTGAGGAGAGAGGAGAAAAGGACCCAGGGGTGAGTCCTAAGGAGTGTCTACACTTAGAATTGAGCAGGAGCAGAAAAACCCCAGCAGAGATTGAGAAGGCAGGCCACAGAGTTAAGAGGAAACAGGGAAGGTGAGGTGGGGAGCCAAGAAAGCAGTGTGTCCTGAGCCTGGGGAGGCCATGCCAGGGATCAGTAGTACCTCGCCTCATGCACAGTGGTTCAGGCTGCACAGCTGTGCCACGGAATGGGCAGGGAGGACACGTAAGTACTGAGTGTAGAAAACTCGCTAAAGAAAGTTGGTTGTGAAGAGGCTGGGGGGTACTGAGGTTGTAGCTCAGTAGTAGAGTGCTTGCCTTGCATGCATGAGGCCCTGGGTTCGATCCCCAGCACCACATAAAAATAAATAAATAAAGATATTGTGTCCATCTACAACTAAAGAAATTTTTAAAAAATTAATAAACTTTTTAAAAAAGAGAGAGATGGCGGGGTAGTAGCTGAAGGGGAGCGTGGGCTTAAGAGAGAGATCCTCATGGAGTCTAACACTGATGGGCAGGAGGCTGGAGGGTAGGCGGATGGAAGAGCATCTTCCACAGCCCACGGTTGCACCCACATTTCCTTCCAGCTCTGGGACACCTGCACTCTCAGACACATACCTGAACAAACCTGTCATCACTTACACCCACCTTTACCTGTGGGACACACTCTGACCCTATCTCTCCTATTTTACTTTTTGAAACTGCTGGCCACCGTACCCCAGACTAAAGGTGTGACCTAGAGTGTTCACAGTGGGAACTTTGAAACACCTCCCAGTTGGAAGTAGGGGATCTGGACAGAGAGGAGAGTGGGTTAGGTGAGCTCTCTGGGGTGTACCCTGAGGGAGAGCTGGCTTCCTATCAGGGGAGGGATCCTCTTGGTCATCAGAGTAGGAAGGAAGAAGGTGGAAGTTCCAGCTGTGGCTTGTTGGCAGGAACGGCTGTCCTTGATGAAAGATAGGGGCATGTTTGGAACCCAGTCAGCTGCCCCAGCTCCCATTCCACAGATGCTAGAGAGAGTGTGGGGAGTGGGAACTCAGTATTCAAGCATGTGGGCACAAAAGTGCACACAGACACATAATTAGTATAGATATTTGGGCAGATATAAATGCACAAGTCTTCATCTGAACCCATACAGTTGCATGTCCATATGGCACACACAAATATTTTCATATTCATGCATTTTAAACATGTATGCTTGTAGGTATACATCTTTAGTCATATTCCAAGGTACAACCATTCATTAAATGTATACTAGCATGTGAACAAGTAAACCTACATGCCCCCCCTCCCCCAAAGAATCAAACCTAAAAGTGCTGTTGAGTTGCATAACATATAAACATTTATGCATTCCCTGCTCCACATCATCCTCATTTCTGTCTCCGTGCCTTTGCCAGTGATCACTGCTCTCCTGTGCCCCAGGCCTTTTGCACAGTTTGTTCCCTCTCCTGGAATGTCTTTCTCCTGCTGTCTTTGCCCCCTCATCTTTCAGTCAACAGTCTTCTCTCTTCCTTCCTTTTAGATCCCTTCCTGTAGTACCCACTCAGCACCCTCTTCCTTTCTCTTCCATGACACTCAGCCTCTTCTTTCAATTGCTTGCTTGTTCTCCTCTAGGCTGACAGCTTTTTTGTTCCTGGCTCTGCATAGGAGGGCCTTATAAAAATATATAGGTTGATGAAAGAATAGCTACTGTGTATGGAGTACTTACCGAGGACCCGGAACTGGAGTGAGCGGGCACAGCTATCCCCTTTCTATAATTGTCTCAGTTTATAGAAGAAATCTGAAGCGTCTTAAGTGTCCGCGTTGGGATTTGAACGCGGGGTGCAACCCTCTACTGCCAGGGGTGTCTCTGATTTCCCTCTTGCTCTAGACTCTGCCTAGACCTAATGCAAGCGGAGCTGACCGCTTCTTCCGAGCGGCCCTTGCTCTGTCCCCCGGGGAACCGGGAGTGCTCAGGGACTTCCACTCCTCCGTGGCCAGGGGATGGGTCTGCGGCGGAGGGGGAATGGGGCTCCCAGAACTGAGCGGGGCGCGGTCGTTGAGCCCCCTGAGCCCATGGGGGGGAGGCAAGCGGGCTCGGGGAGGCGCTGTCACCTGGCCGGGCCCGGGGTCGGGCAGCGCCGGTGCACCGCCCTGGCCGCGCCCACCCGGCGCCCCGGGTCGCGCTGGCCGTGGAGGAGGAGCGGCGCAGAGGCGGCGGCCTGGCGGGGGACAGCGGCTGCCCGCGATCGCGGCCGGCCGGGGAGGCGGGGCGGGGGCGAAATGGCTTTTCCAGATTAGGGGCCAGGCTGCGCTGTTGACACAGTCATAAGTTTTAATGAGAAATTTTGAGTATTTGTGTGGGAGACGCGGCCTCTGTGCGCACAGATGCGGCGGGCTGGCGCGCGGGGGGCCGCCCTCCCCGGCCGCCGGCCACGGCCCCGCGCGGATTCCTTTCAGGCCGAGGGGAAACGCTGAAACCCGCTCACCTTTGAACGGCCAGGGACGCTGTTTACCTTGGCTGCCCGAGTGGCAGTTTTACAGATATTAAATACCGAGCCCAGGGTGAGCGGGGGCTCCTCACTTGGCACCCCCGCCGGGGGCCGGGCAGGGCACCCCGAGGCCTCGGGCTGCCCAAGACACCAGGGGTCAGCGGGAGCGCCAAGCCCTGCACCCTGGATTCCGAGCCCCCTTCTGAGGATGGCCTGGTGTTATTTGGTGCTGGGCAGACGCCCGGGGCGCTCCCTTCTCACCCACGCCCTCCCCAGCCTGTTCAACTCCTAATTCCATTTTCTGTGTGGAGGCCCGGGGATGAGACCCGGGCAGACGCTCCCGGGCCTGCTCACACACTTCTTGGCATCTCTACATCTAGAAACCCGAGGTCTCCAGCGTGGGCACCTCCTCCCTCAGCAGGGCTGCAGTGGCCTGGATCTCCTCTTCTCCAGGGACAGAAGAGACCTCTCTCCCTTCAGATCCCTAGGGGACAGAGGAGGGTTCTGCCTGAGCCCCAGGCTCCAGCCGGCAGTCAGAAGGCTCCCTGCAGAGGCACAAGCCATGTTGATTTTACAGAGAAGGCTGCTATGCACATTTCACTGCTGATTTATTGGTTTTTAACTAGATCCTTATGCTGGGCTAAAAAAGCCATCTTGCACTTTGCAAGGCTCTGCTGACTGCTGCCGAAAATGACACACAGGGGCTTCTCCTGCCCTTCCCCCCACCTCCCTACACCAAAAGGGCAATGGATAGTTGAGGTGTGAGTCCTTTTCTGAGGGAGGAGTCTGAGCCCACAGCCTCCCTGCCACTGACCACCTGCCGTGTACACCGGGGTGAGTATGTTTGTGTGTATAAGAATTTATGGACCTGCAGGGAGGGGCTAGGAGAAGGGCAGAGCCCACACTGAGTCTCAAGCATACTGCTCATCGGTTTTTTCTCGCAGTCCCCACAGAGCTCTTTAATGAACTTTGGGACCAAACAAATGTGAATTGACATCCTGATTACCATATCGGCTGTGTGGTTTAGGAAAGTTACATAAACTCTCTGATCCCTGACTTATCATTGGAATGAGTGTAATTCTTACCTATAATGTGGGGATCACACGAGAGAGATTGTTTGTGTGCCACCAGCCCAGGGCCTGGCACACAGATGGAGCTTACTGATTAGATTCTCTCCAGATTCTTCCTCTCAATGCTGGCTGGTCACACAGGGAAACTGTTAAAAGGGAAACTCCTTAACACTACGGGAAAAATGACTTCAAACGGCTCCTGGGACTACATACAGTGTTTCATCATTTAAGTGGAAAATGACATCCTAATATATTCCATAACTTTATAAATTAGAAGACACTTTAACCTATCAGATTATCAAATCCTCTACAAGTTCTATGAGCAAAGCAGCTAAAACAGAAGTAGCAACATCATCCCCCCCCCCCAGAGGGGATGTTATCACAGAACTGTGATTTGAACAATGGACAGTTTCTAGCCCAGAGCTCATTTCTTGATGTCACAGCTGCCTCTCAGGTTATTCCACATCGCTCTCTCTCTCTCAGGGGGAATGGGTTTGTGAAAAAGACAGATCTTAGGTACAACCGTGGCCTGTGTGCAGGCCTGGGAACCAAGGAGAGCGGCCTAGGGAGGGCCCTACCTGCACACCTAGCTGTAGGAAAGGCCTCTTTGACTAGCCCTGGAAAAGCCACCAGAGAGCAGGGTGGGCACAGTGAAGACAGGTCTGATTGAGACCCCTAGAACTCAGGGAGCCAAAGGAGGACGCTGACTGCATCTGCAGAATCCATCAGCGGCCTGATGGGTTGCCGTTAAACAAAGATGGGATAAGGTTACACGTGTTTTCCGTGGGAGTCGGCTCCGATTTCAGCCTGATGATTTAGTCAGGTGTAAGCATGAAGTTTCCAATTTAGAGAAATAAATCTCCAGTGATTTTATTATCCCCTGTTTTACCCTGACACCCAACTTCACCCCGGCCCCCTGTCAAAGCCCTCATGATGTGTTTATATAGGGCGCACTGTAATTGATTGGCGTGCAATAGAACATGACACAGAAAATGTGGCCTTCCCCACCAGGCCCAACTCTGGGAGCTTCCATATTTCATCATCCCCCAGGCCCAATCGGAGGCCCCCACTCGCTGTGGCCACAAATTCCTGGGATTCTAGGTTGTCTGAGAAGAGGAGCATGAGCCTAAGGGACCCAGCAAGGCCCCCCAAGGTGGCCTCAGGGGATGTTTTGGCCTGGAGACGTGGGGTGAAGAACCTTGGAGAAAGGCATCTGCCCTGGGTTGGGCTGACTGGACTCGGGACCTCAGAGGTCCTGCCTGCTGTGCAAGTAGCCATATTGACCCCTCCATGGCTCCGAGGTTGACACTTCTAAAGTTTTAAATTTCTGAGATGGTTGTTTTAAATAATCTGTTATTTCAAGTATCTATAAGCCTATGGTTTGAGATTTATGAGTATACAGTCATACATGTAATATTATGGAACACTGCTAATATTTCTAATACAAATACAAATATAGATGTGGACCTGCATCCTGACAGCAGTGCTAAAACCAGGGCCACTTTCGCCATTATCATTTATTGAGGGCTTTCAACCTGCTCAGCTCTTCATGGGGCGTGTTATATAATTCTCCCAACAAGGTACTGCTCACTCTTTTACACTTGATGCCATTGAAGATCAGAGTAGGTCATAATTTGTTTAAGCCTACACAATTGAACTCTACATAATATTAGCATTTTTTTAGTAAAGCAATGAGACAAAGTGGGAAAAGCAGATATGGGGTGAGAAGCAATCCTCACCTCATGGACTGTCGTCAGGAGTGTGCCTACCGATTCTCACACTGTTCACTCAATTGTTACTGACTCTGTCCTGAACTCTAGGAAAGGGACCAGGGTAAAGAATCCCCAAGACTTGGGGTAGAGAATTAGGGCCCAACCTTCACCAAACCTTGACCATGGGCACTTCACTTCTGATTCTTATGGAATCCTACAGTTTCTGAGTGGGAAGGGAAAAGTTATTGTAGGTGCAACCTCTCAACCAGGACCTAGATTCTTTCCTTTCCCAGGCCCCTGGTGGGTGGGAGTCTTTATTTTCCCATCAACAAGTTTTTACCTTTTAAAAGAGCTAAAATCTACTTTCCTGTAGCTTTGACTTAGTGATCCCAGCTCTGTTCTAGAGGGCCTCAGAGTACATCTGCTTTATCTGCTCTATGACTCTGGAGATCTTGACACAGTAAATCAAATATGTCTACTTACTTCCTCACTAGCCATCCATCCAGCATCCTTTATACCCTTCTCCCCACCCATCATCCATCCATTCCTCATCCATCTATCACTCCATCATCCATTAATCATGTACCTATCTATCTCCACCCATCCATCTGTTCATTCTCTCAGTAGTTACTTATCCATCCATCCATCCATCTGTCCATCAGTACATCCAATCAGTACATCCACTTTTTCCTCCTTTTTATCCCCACCTTTTCATCCATCCATCCATCCGATATGCACCCATTTACACACCTACACATACTTATTAATTTATAAGGCACTTATGGGCATGCTGGGAGGGAAATATGAATATGCCCTCAGAAGCTTGGAGAAAGAGAGAGAGAGAGAGAGAGAGAGAGAGAGAGAGAGAGAGAGAGAAGAAGGAGGAGGAGGAGGAGGAGGAGGAGGAGGAGAGAGGGAGGGAGGGGGGAGGGAGAGAAACTAGGCTTACAGCTACAGAGCTTACTCATTCCAAAATGTCAGCCATATAGGAAGTTTCTCAGAAATTTATAAATGAGTGTCCAGTGAGGGATTCCGGCTCTATGTGCAATCAGGATCCAGAACAGAGAGGGGCTAGGGTGAGGTTGGCTGCTGAGGGCAGGATACTCTTTACAAAGTGGTGTCCCGGATGCAAACCTTCCCTGGACCAACATTACAGATCTATGACAGTCAAATTGAAAAGCTTTGGTAATAATGTGAAGAGGGGACCTACAGAAAGGGAGAAAATCTTTTCAAGCTACTTTCTGATGAAGGATTAATATGGGGAACATATAAAGAACCCAAAAAACTTAACACCCCCGAACCCACAAATAACCCAATTGATAAATGGGCAAAAGAACCAAACAGATACTTCTCAAAAGAAGAAGTACAAATGGCCAACAGGTATATGAAAAAAATGTTTAACATCTTTAGTAGTTGGGGAAACGCAAATCAAAACTACACTGAGATTTCATCTCACTCCAGTCAGAATGGCAGCCATCAAGAATACAAACAAGGAGCTGGGGATGTGGCTCAGTGGTAGAGCACTTGCCTAGCATGTGTGAGGCACTGGGTTTGATTCTCAGCACCACATATAAATAAAGGTCCATCAACAGCTAAAACAAAAAATTAAAAAGGAATACAAACAATAATAAATACTGGAGAGGATATGCAGAAAAAGGAACACTTTTACACTGTTGGTGGGATTGTGAATTAGTACAACCACTATGGACATCAGTATGGAGGTTCCTGAAAAGATTAGGAGTGGAACCGCCATATGACCCAGCTAGACTACTGGTGTTAATCCTGAGGAAGTCAAGTCATCATAGTGCTACAGGGATACATGCATGCCTGTGTTTACAGCAGCACAATTCACAATAGCCAAACTGTGGAACCAGCCTAGGTGTCCATCACTGGATGAATGAGTATAGAAAATGTGGTATATATACACCATGGAATTTTACTCAGCCATAAAGAAGAATGAAATTATTGTCATTTGAGAACATTTTGTTAAGTGAAATAAGCAAACTCAGAAAGTCAAGGGTCATAGGTTTTCTTACATATATGGAAGCTAGAGGGGGTTGGGGTGGGAAAGGGAGGTGAGGATGGAATCTCACAAAAATTGAAGGGAGATCAGTAGAGTAGAAGGAAAGGACCAGAAGGAGGGAAGATGGGAAACGCTGGGGCATGATATTGACCAGATTCTATTGTTATATTTGTGCATATTTGAAAATGTAACAGTGAATCCCACAACTATAATGTGTCAATAAAAATATGGAAAAAGAATAAGTTCTAAATCACACTGCTCATGGAAGATGAAATATTATGCATTTTGAATTTAAAAAAAAAATCCAGGTCTGGGTTGAAGCACAGTGGTAGAGCACTTGCCTAGCATGTGTGAGGCACTGGGTTTGATCCTCAGCACCACATAAAAATACATAAAATAAAGGTCCATCAACAACTAAATTTTTTAAAAAAATTTCACGATCACATTAATTTATTAGTTTGTTCCACAAACACTTTTTTGAGCATTACATGTTGGATACTTGAGATATGATGACAAATATTATAGACAGATCCTTGCCCTTGTAGACCTTATCGTCTAGTGTGGGAAATACATTCTAAAATATTGTATTTTAAAAAAAAGAGCAGGAGAAGAGTACAGAGCAGGGAGGAAGATGCTGTTTTAGACAGGAAGATTAGGCAGGCTTCTCTAGAAATTTCCTCTTGACCAGGGGACAGGGATGATGGTGGCTTCTGTCTTACTTTGGAGAGAGGAATGGTATGTCAGGAAGCAAGAGCTGAGGGTTCTCTGGGGAACACTCTGGTGAGAAATCAACCCTTTGTGGTTGAAGCAGGGCACCCACCTGGTTTACCTAGCCTGTCGGGCATCGTCCTCATTTATGGAGAGGGTACGATTTGGCTGGCTCCAAGAGTACTCAGGGATCAAGCCTCACTCCAGGACAAGCATGGAACGTGACTCTTGGTGTGCACCTGTCCTTGAAAGTTCTGGGTCTTGGGTGAGCTGTGTGGGGGAGGCCCCCAACTCTGCCAGTTCTCTTCTGGAGGTGAAAGAAGAGTGGGATCCCCTTCACAGAGACTCCTTCTTTCTGTTTTTAAATCTCCCAGACTCTCTGGGCAAGGTGGCACACACCTGTAATTCCAGTAGCTCAAGGAGGCTGAGGCAGAAAGATCATAAGTTCAAAGCCAGCCTCAGCAAGTTAGCCAAGACCTTGTCTCAAAAGGAAAAATGAAAAGGGTTGGGGTTGTGGCTCACCGGTTAAGAACCCCTAGGTTCAATCTCTGGTATCAAAAAACAAAACAACCACCACAAAACTCTCAGAACCCAGAAAAGTAAAAAGGTGAGCTATGGAACTCTCAAGGGACCAGGACAGGGAGAGGTCCAGAGAAGCTGAGGCTCTAGGTGGAAATGAGTGTCTTGTCTTTAGTGACAGTGCAGAGAGCTCTTCTTCACTGAACATAAAGCCAAGAGCTGAGTGGAGGTAGCCCTAGGCTGGAAGTTCAGACACCTTGCCTCTAACCTGAGTCTTTTGCCACTGTGGAACCTTGGAAAAATCTCCAAAGAGCTCAGCTTTCCTCACTGTGAATTAGCTTCTTAAATCAGATGACTCCTGTGAATCTTCTGAGTTGGAACATCTTTGGTTTGAATTGATATAACATAGGTGAAGATTTCAGCAAGAGGGGGTCAGGTTAGCCCTCACATGCAATGCCCAGCAGAACAGTTTTCCTGTCATGGGAGTAAGTATATTTTGCCTTTTAGAAACTTGGCGGCCAGACACAGGGGCCAGGTGAGATCTAGGCCTCAGGGTGTTCACAGCCAGAGATGGTGGTCCGTAATGAACCATGCCTCCTGGTATTGGTGACCTTGTAAATTCCCCCACACAACCTAAATTTAGGTTGGCCTGTGACTCTTTCAACCATCAGAATGCGGCAGAGGCAATATTCTGCCAGTTCTGGCTGGAAGGTGTCCTACTGCTATGTAACAAATTACTATACACCGAGAGGCTAAAAGCAACACACACTCTCTAAGCTCATGGTTCTGTAAATCTTGGCCTGGTGTGGCTGCGCTCTTGCTCAGGGGCTTTACCAAGCTGGAATCTAGGTGTTGGCTGGGGCTGTGATCTCACCTGGGCCTCAGGGTCCTCAGCCAAGCTCATTAAGGTTGTTGGCAGAATTCGATTCTTTGTAGTTAAGGGACTGAAGTCCATGTTCCAGATGCTATTGTTAAGTACTTTGTGTACATTAACTCCAATCCACACATAACCCTAGAAAGCAGGTACTATTATTGCTCCATTTTACAGATGAGGAAATGGAGGCACAGAGATGTTAAATAACTTACTTAAAAGTCACACAGCTAGCAAATGGTGGAACCTGTCTCTTCCTTGGACACAATAAGTCTGAGATTCTAGCATCATGGTTCTAGAAGTTTAAGTTTCAACAATCCTTTCTGGTAGATGAAGATTCTCTCACCTTGAAGATCCTTGAATTCTCAGATCCTAAGATTCTTGAATTCTCAGATTCCAGTTTGAAAAAACAAATGCCTGCCATCTGCAGGGGTGGGGGTGGGGGTCAGGGGACTTGAGGTGGGGGGGTGACACAGCTTGAACCCTTAGCCCTGCTTGGCGCTCTGCTCTAGGAGTTAAAGAGGCTGCCGCTGCCCCTTTAGGCACTTGGTTCATTCCTCTGAAACCTGAAACCCCTTTGGAAGTGGGAGCCCAGGGTGGTATGAGAGCGGGAGGGAGACCTTGCCCTATAACGCCTGCAGCATCCGCAGAGAGGGGCCAGAATAAGCAGTGAGACCAGGACACCGAGTTCCCTGAGAACGATAACATTCCCTACGTCCCGCAGACCCCAAATAGATCCGTGTTGTTCTCGGGCGTTGCTGGGGCCTGAGGAGGGAAGAGAGAGATGGTGGGGAAAGGCTGATGTTTCCCTGGGACCCATCATCCTGCCTGTGGTGTTTCTGTAGGAGCTGGGGCCACATGGCTGGCTGGTGGCCCTAGAATAGTTGTGTGCTCCAGGACCCCAGGGAGGCCGCCCAAGGCCCGGAAGCAGGGCTGGCTGGCCACGCTGGGCAGGCAAAGACGAGGAGCCAGGTCAGGGTTGACATGTGGAAGCGTTTAGGAGCCTGGGAGACTGGGCACTGCAGGATGAACTGTCCTGGAGGGCTGGGGCCCAGGGCTTACTGACTCCAGTCGCCTCGTGCTACAGATGGTGAAACTGAGGGGAAGAGAGTTGTTGCACAGAGTTCAGTGAAACCTCTGGAGTGGCCCCCACACAGTCCCACCCTGTGCTCCGGTTGTACTGGCTGGTGCTTTTCTCCCAGGCCCAGGGCCTTTGCTCATGTCAGATGCTCCACCCAGAAGGCCTTTCCACTCCTTTCCTTGCCTGTGAAATACCTGTCACAGTTCTCATGCTGCCTCCTCCAGGAAGCCTTCCTTCACCTTAACCGGTCCTCTTCTCTTCTGTGCCCGAAACCCCTTCTCTGAACACAAAGAGGATGTCATCTGCTCTTTTTTGCCCTCTGCTCGCTTCCTCCTACTACTCATACTGATTACTGCTGTCTTTGTTCAGATCCTAAAGGTGAGAGTTAATTTACATGCATTCCCCATTTAACTCTCGCAAGAGTCCTTTTGATATATAAGGGGAATTGAAGCCCTGACAAGTTAAGTAATATGTGTGATATCACACAACAGAAAGTTCCAGACAGATTCACCCCTGGGTCTGACAAGCTCCCATGCCTGCACCCAAGCCCCTGGATTCCCACCTCCCTAAGCGTCACTCATCTTCACGGCTCTTGTCCAAGCTGCCTTCTTATTGGTGTCCTACACACTTGCCCTCAACCATCGGTTCTTTAAAGGCAGAGCTTCTGCTCTCCTCGGAGAGCTGTCCCGAGCTCTGACCCAAAAGTGCTCAGTGAAAATGAGGTTAATGAGAAACTCTGAGAAACTCTGAGGCTTTACCAAAGTGGAGTATTCTGAAAGTTTCCTGGAAGGTTCTGGTCTCTGTTTTCCCTGGAGACTGCTTCCTGAAAGATGGTAGCTGAGCTAAGGCCCTGAAAAGTGGGATGAGAGAAGTTAGAGATGGCCCCTGTCGGAGCCATGGAGAAGTCAGCTGAAGTGGAGCCCCGTGATGCTGGAAATCTGGTGCCGTGGGTCACGGCTGGAATGGCACTGGGGACTGGTGAGAGATGTGGTGGGGATCCGTGGTGGGTTCTTGGGTGGCACAGTGCTGGAGATTCCCAGGGTAACTCTGGGAGGAACTTTACTAGACATCTCTCCAGACCCCTCCTATGGCTCTTGCCTCAGTTTCTGGTGACCCTATGGTGATCACTAGAGGGTCATCTTATGCATAGGTTCCTACGCCATTACCTGGAAAAAATCCTGGGCGGAGGCATCTGGAGAGACACCAGTGTAGACACAGGTTGGAGGAACGCTGGGGAAGTTGTTCTGGATATGAAGGAGATCTTTAGTTCCTCGATGCTTACTGGCTGGGTACTGGGTGGGCAGAGCACAGTCCCAGGAACTGTGCTGCCAACTGACCAGCAGTAGGTACCTGGTTTAGGGTTTCAAAGTTTATTTAAATGTGCGACGTATACGCAGGTTGGTGTCAGCTTTGGAAGCAGACAGGCAGAGGTCAAATTCCAGTCTGGTGCCTTTTCACACATGACTTAATCTCTTCAGACCTCAGTTTTCTTATATGTAAAATGGGCAGAAAAGCCCATTTTGGGTGTGTGTGTAGACAGTTTATCCTCAGTAGTGCTCAGAAGATGAAGACCTCCCTTACCTGGCATCTCCTCCTTGTCCCCGTTTTAGGGTCTTATCTTTTCATTTGGGGATCTCAGGTCCTCACAGCCCCAAACAAGCCTCTGGTATAGTCCATATACCTTAAGCTTCTATCTGCCTCTAGATCTTTCTGGAGCTGCAACTGCCTATGAGACTGCCTCTTGGTCAGTGGCTCCAGGATTTGGGTCCAGAAGCCTGGGACAGCTCCTTGAGCTGTCAGATTCTCTGACGGCTCGGCCTGCAGGCTCTGGTCCAGCATTCCCCCCTCTGCCCCTCCCGTCTACTCCAGTGACTGAGAACAGCCCACAGCCTCCTCTGCGTGACTCTGCCTGCTCTGCTGCCTCCCAGCCGGTGCTCCACTGGCACTTCTGCCCACAACACTCTCCCCTCACTTTCCACCCAGCTATGTCTTACTCCTTCTGTTTAGATGTTGCCTCCTGAGACCCAGATTGCTGTGGTCTGAATGTCTGTGACTCCCTCTCCCCCTTCATATGTTGAAGTCTAATGCCCAAGGGGGTGGCATCATGAGGTGGGGACTTTGAGAGGTGACTGAACCCTCAGAAATGAAACTAGTGCCTTTTAAAATGAGATTCCGGGGAGCTTGTTTGCCTCTTCACTATGTGAGGTACCATCACTGGAGCAGAGAGCCACCCTCCCCACACCCAAGTCTGCTGGTGCCTTGATGGTGGACTCCCCAGACTCCAGAACTGTGAGCAATAAACTTCTGTTGTCTATAAACTAGCCAGTCTGGGGCATTTTGCTTTAGGAGCTCCAACGGCCTGAGATGCAGATGGTCTGTGTGCGATCACTTTTTCCTCAAGTCAGTGAGAAGGTGTGGAAAGAGTACCTTTAAAGGGCCTGAGGGAGCAGAGCTATCTTCAGGCCTCCTGGGATTGGTGGGGCAACCATCCCTCCATCCATTCACTCACACATCCACCCATTCATTGAGCCACACACCTATGCTATACATTCATTCAGCCACACATCCACCCATTCATTCACTCACATGTCCGTACACTCATTCAGGCACATATCCATGCATTCACTCACTCAGACAGGCATCCATCCATTCATGCAGCTTACACTCTGGCACCATGGCTGGTGCTGGAACATTAAAGGGAGGTATACAGCACAGACTTAGCAGCAGGGACTAGGTGTTCCCCTGACAAGAGTCTCACATTGACAACTTATCTAAAATCTCTCTGCACTTTAGATCCCACATCTGTAAAGTGGAGGAAAACCCTGGCCTGTCTCTTAGTGTTGCTGTGAAGATGAACAGGGATCATCCACATCAGGGTCAGTCCCACTCAGCACAGCGCTTAGTGCAAAGTCTCAGCTTCATGGCCACAGGGTATTAAATATTAAGAATAAGACTCTGTCCCTGTGTCTTTCGGAATCTCTGTATCTGCTGGTAAAAACTGATATGTAAGTAGAAAAGGATAATAAGGGGATAGTGTACTTAGAGGTAAATGGAGTAAGGACCAGGATCCAGGTCTTTGATGACAGTTTTGGGCTATTCAGAGCTGTAGCCCCACTCAGACTGCACGGTCTGGGATTTGATGCTAATCTTGCCCAACCTGGCAGTAGTTCATGTAGTGAGAAGTTCATTAGCACCTGGGAAATAAGAATGATAATAACAATAGTGCCTTCCATGGTCCCAGTATACTACAGCTTGCAAAGTCTTCCTGTTTAACAAATTTCCCACTTAAGTTTCCTTAAAAGCCATAGTTAAGTAAAATAGGATTTTCATGATCATTTCTCAGAAGAAAAAACTGAAGCCTAGGGAGGGGGATTGGCTTGCCCAAGGTCATGAACAGACCCAGGCAGAGCTGGGAGGAGCATGCACATCTCCTGACTCCCTACCAGCCCTCTTGGCCCAGAACCCCAGGAGGGGCTTGCTTGCCTGAGCAGATTTAAACCTCAGCAGACTGAGGAAGGGACCCTACGGTGAGGTCTTGTAGAGGGAAGACTCAGTTTCAGTGGCTCCTGTTCACAGGGTATAAATGATGAACAGAGTTGGAGGCCATGGGAGGCTTAGAAGGGTCACCTTTGCATAGATGCCATTGGTTATCAAGGAGGGTAGTGATTGGGAATCCTGGAAGGAGGGCCAGAGGCAGGGCTCACTCTGCCTTCCCCTCTTTTGGGAGGCAACAGATAGTCCCTGTTGAGGACACTCTGGAGCCAAGCACATGAAGTTCTAATCCCCATTTTATCACCTCTAGTGAGCAAGTTCCTTACATCTCTGTGCCTCTGCTTTCTCTCCTACAACGGACATCACCATGTTAGTACTTCACACTTTTTGTTGTGAAGAGGACTAAATGAGGTAATGTATGTAAAGTGCCTGGAACAGAGCCGTCAACACTCAGGAAACGTTAAGACGTGACCAGGATTTGCTTCTCCTGGCTAGGGGTCAGCTGGGAGGGGCGCGTGGCCATGCCAGAGCTGAGGAGGAAAGGGGCCAGGCTGTGAGCACAGTGGTGAGGTGCTGCAGGAGCGGCCGCCTGTCCCCAGTGATAAATCATGAACATATTTTTAATGATTATTTAAAACTCTTGGCTGCATGCCCGTCCTGGGAGGGCCGTCTCAGCCCTTGTCAGGCCGTGGCAAATGGAAGGAAAGCTTGCACATCACTTATTGAGGGTGGCTTCTTTTATTCCATTATTTCCCTAATAGACTCACTGACAAAATATTGTTCTTGGCCCTGGCCTGGCCCCTCTGCTTGTGTTCAGAGGTAATAGGCTGCCCGGGCCAGGGGACTGCAAGTTCCCCATCAAGGGGAGGCAGGCGCCAGGGCTCAGCAGTTCCTTGTCCACCAGAGTGTGCAGGGCGAGGCAGGAGCGGGTCTCACGTGGTTAGGAGCCTGGCTTTGGTGAATTGCAGGCTTGGGCTCTAGTTTCCTCTGCTTAGGACTGAGGGAGAGAAATGAGACAGAGGGAGGAGGGCATCCTTCCGGGTTTCCCTGTCATTCATTTACCATTTACACTGAGAATTCACTTGCTCAGTACTTTCCCCACTGCTAGGGCCTGGAGGGCTTTTTGAAGATCATCTAGAACAGTGATAGTCAAACCGTGTGCCCTGGAACCCTAGGGTTCCTCAGTATGAAGCTGACTGGGAATCAGCCTGGGGGATAGAGAGAAGGAGTGGTGCTCTGGGCCCCCCACCCCATCCTCAAGTCTAAGCAGCCTTGATTTTATTTTGCTTTCGCTTTGGGCTTTTAACCCTGCTAGTTAAAAGAAATGTTTGAAGAAATGTTTGGTTAACTCTCTTATTGTACAAAATGGGAAACTGAGGCGCTGAGATGGGATGGACTTGATCCGGGTTACATAAATATTTGTAGAGTTAGGATTTGCCTCTTTATCCCGAGTTGTGCACAGAACTGCAACCACTATGTGAAACAATCAGAGCCAGGAAACCCGGGTCTAGAACCAAGTTTACAGAGGTATCCCGAGCCAACAGGTCCTCATGTGTGACCAGCCTGTCTAGGTGCGTGTGGGACCCCAGAGGCAAGCACCTTTCCAAGTTGTCCTGGTCATCTCTGGTGGTTTTCACTCACTGTGGAGACTAGAAGTCGCCGGCTGTCAGCACGGTTGAGTTCTGGTGGGGTTCTCTTCCTGGCTACAGATGGCTGCCTTTTTGTTCAGTCCTCATCTGGGGGAGAGAAAGAGAGGGAGGGAAAGAGGGAGGGAGACAGAAGATCACGTGTCTTCCTCTTTAATAGGGCATTCATAAATTCTGTCATCGTAGCCCTACCTTATAACCTAATCTAATCCTAATTAATTCTCAAAGGCTTCACTGCCAAATATTCTCACACTGGGGATTAAAGTTTCAACACACAAATTTTGGGGGACACAAACATTCAGTTCATAACATGGGAAGCTCAGTTTTTCTACAATTCAGTGGCGTTCAGTCATGGAATTCAGTAGCCCTGCCTGACTTCGAGGGTCCTTTTCCTGAAACCCCCGTGGTCCACGGTTTAGGAAATTTGGACTTCCTGAGGAAAACCGCTGGGTGACAGTATCAGGCAGGATCACAGAAAGAAACAAATGATACACTCTGGTTGGTTGATGGAGGTGAGTTTCTTTTTTCCTTCTTAAGTGGTGACAAAATCTATTTAACTTAAAAATGACCATTTTAACCACTTAGGAGTGTACAGTGCAGCAACACTAAGTAAATTCACACTCTCGTGCAACTCCACAGCCTATCATCTCCAGAACTTTCTCATCCCCCGCAACTGAAACTCTGCCGTTAAACACTACTCCCCAAATCCCCTTCCTGTTTGCCCTTGCTAACCGTTGCCCTACTTGCTGGCCCTATGACTGGGCCTGTGCTAGGTATGGAGGAAAGCATTTTAAGGGGCCTATTTACAAAGGTGTGGACAAGGTTTAGGAAAAGCAGCAAAGGGTGGAGCAAGGTCCTGGGGCTGGTAACACAGGAAGCAGTTACCAGCCCTAGGCGTGATGAGAGGTCAGGTGGGGTGACTGAAGCTTGGGGAGCCACCTTAAGGCAGCCCTTTACTGTTAGGGGTATAAGGCCAACTCCTGGTGAGCCAGCAGGGTGGAAGGGATAAATCCCCTCTTACCCTTCTCCCTTGGACAACTCAAGGTCTCCCTTTTCCCACTGATGAGGTCCTCCTCACAGGCACAGAAGAGAGGTGACAGGCAGAGGGTGGCTAAGGAGGGGCAAAGGAAGACAGGGAGATCACAGCAAGCCTCAGTTTGATTACACTAAAATAAACCTCAGAGGCAGTGCATAAATTAAAGGCTCTTGTGGCAGTTTGTACATTGCACGTGACCAACAATGGGAAGGTGCAATGGATCTCCATTTCCTGTCCCGGGCTTCCTAGCAACTTTTCACACTCAATGATTTGCTTGCAAATTTCTGTTTGGTTGGCAGGTGATATGCATGCTGGGAGGTGCTCCCTTACTCCCCTGTGTTGGATTCTCCATCAAAACAGCCCCACCCCTCTCTGATTTCACACTTGGGAGTTGCTGACATCTGCCTGCCTCATGCCCCTCCTTCCCGAGGTACAGAGCAGATCACATGCTGGAGAAGAGACAAGAGGCCAGTGGCAGATATTTAGCCTTCAGAGCAGAGTTGGGAGATATTTCCTCGACCCTCCTAAACACTTGGGACCTGGCTGCGTAGCTCATAGTCTCTCTTTCCCTTTCTCCTTCGATATGTGAAGCCCAGCCTGTCCCTCTGAGCACCCCCCTCCTTTTCACTTTTGGGTTCCCTTCATGCATCCCTGAGATGGATGGTTCTTGACTTCCTATATGTGTGGAGAGACTTCAGGGCATACAAAATCTCTAGCATCCCTCAAGTAGGGTGCTCTGGTGGGAAGCAGGCACTGATTACTAAAGGACAGGATCCCTGGCCCACCCAGTTCTTACTTTGTGCCTATGGGATAACAACTATTGTGTACCCATTGCTTTATGGGAGTCTTACACATTTGCAAACTTAATTATCACCCAGCTCTATCCTGAGTTCCTGTTTCAAGCAGGAGGGAAGAGGTCAAAGGTCTCATCCAGGGTCAGCCAGCAGTCTATCCTAGAGCTAGGATTTAAACTAAGGCAGATTGGTCTCCAAAGTTCTTTCCAACCAACCTGGGAGGTGTTGAGTTCCCGGTCCCTGGAAGTGTGTAAGAAGAGGTTGAATGGTCACTTGTCATGGAGAGAGTCAAATCCAGAAGAAGGTTCCTGCCTGCTCTGAGATGCTAAGATCCAGAACTCTTGGTTGGTCATCCAATATCCTCTTATTGACATGTGCCTCTTAGGAAATGGGAGTTTCCCCTTATCCATGGGGGTTTGTTCCAAGACTTCCTGTGGATATTAAAAACCATGGGGAGCACTGAACCCTCTATATTTTCCCTTCTTTCCTCCATCCCTCCCTCCCCTTCTCCCTTGCTTGTTCCTTCCTTCCTTCCCTCCCTTCCTTTTCTTTCTTCTTCCTTTCTTCTTTCCTTCCATTCATCCCTCCCTCCCTCCCCCTCTTTTTTTCTCTTTTTGGCACTGGAAGTTGAACCCAGGGGTGCTCTACCACTGAGCTACATCCCTGGCTCTTTTTATTTATTTACTTAAATTTTGAGACAGGGTCTCGCTAAATTGCTGAGGCTAGCCTAGAACTTGTGAACCTCCTGCCTCAGCCTCCTGAGTAGCTGGGATTATAGGTGTGTACCACCAAACTCTGCATATTCACTATATTTCTTTATACACACACATACACAAATTGAATGCCTTTTCCATCTTAGTTAAACATGTATTGTGGTTGTCACTTTTTCAGTTGAGATGGGACAGTAAAATGCACAAATTTCTTTTTCCGTCTTCACAATTTCACAGATAGAAGATCCATTCTTACATAGATCTTAGTAACATCATCATAAGATTTTTCTCTTTCCTCATCAAGTCAAGAACACTTATCTTTTTATTTAAAGAAAACACTTTATGGCTTCTCTTTGGCATATCTGAATTGCCAACATCACTACTCTTGTACTTTGGGGCTATTATTAAGTAAAATAAAGGTAACTTGAACATAGCACTGGAATATTGTGGTGGTTGATCTGATAACCAAGATGGCTATTAAGTGACTAATGGGTGGATAGGGCATACAATGGGGACACTCTGGAAAAAAGGATGATTCACATCCAGGTTGGGACAGAGCTGGACAAAGTGAAATTTCTTTCTTTTTTTTTTTTGTTTTTAGTAAATTTTGTTATTTGTTTTAATTAGTTATACATGACAGTAGAATGCAGAAAGCATTTATGCGCTTCGATATATCATATATAAATAGAGTATAATTCCTCATTTCTGATTATACATGTTGTAGAATCACATCAGTCATGCAGTCATATATGTACATAAGGTAATAATGTCTGTTTCATTCTACTATCCTTTGTATTCCCATACCCGATCCCCTCCCTTCACTCCCCTCTATCTAAAGTAACTCTATTATTCTCTAGTGCTCCCCACCTCCTTATTGTGAATTCACTTTTGCATATCAGTGAAAACATTTGGCCTTTGGTTTTTTGGGATTGGCTTATTTCACTTAGCATGATATTCTTCAACTCCATCCATATACCGGCAAATGCCATAATTTCATTCTTCTTTAAAGCTGAGTAATACTTCTTTGAAAAAAGATATATATATATATATATATATATATCACGTTTTATTTATCCATTTGTCTATTGATCTAGTGAATGGCATCTAGGTTGGTTCCATAATTTAGCTATTGTGAATTCAGCTGCTATAAACATTGACGTGGCTGTGTCACTGTAGAATGCTGATGTTAAGTCCTTTGGGTATAAACCGAGGAGTTAGATAACAGGGTCAAATGGTGGTTCCATCCCAAGTTTTCTGAGGAATCTCCATACTGCTTTCTATAGTGGTTGTACAAATTTGCAGTCCCACCAGCAATGTGTGAGTGTACCTTTTCCCCTACATCCTTGCTAACACTTATTGTTGCCAGTATTCTTTATGATTGTCATTCTGACTGGAGTGAGATGGAATCTCAGTATAGTTTTGATCTGCATTTCTCTACTAGAGATATTGAACATTTTTTCATATATTTGTTGATTAATTCTATTTCTTCTTCTGTGAAGAGTCTGTTCAGTTCTTTAGCCTATTTATTGGTTGGGCTATTTATTTATTTTTGGTGTTAAGTTTTTTGAGTTCTTTATATATCCTAGAGATCAATGCTTTATCTGAGGTACATGTGGTAAAGATTTTCTCCCAATCTGTAGGCTCTTTCTTTACATTATTGTTTCTTTTGTTGAGAAGAAGTTTTTAGTTTGAACTCATCCCATTTATTGATTCTTGATTTTACTTCTTGAGCTTTAGGGGTCTTGTTAAGGAAGTCAGATCCTAGGCTGATATGGTGAAGATTTGGGCCTACATTTTCTTCTAGTAGGTGCAGGGTCTCTGTTCTAGTGCCTAAGTCTTTGATCCACTTTGAGTTGCCTTTCATGCAGGATGAGACATAGAGGTTTAATTTCATTTTGTTACATGTGGCTTTCCATTTTTCCCAGAACTATTTGTTGAATAGGCTATCTTTTCTCCAATGAATGTTTTGGCACCTTTGTCTAGTATGAGATAAATATATTTGTGTGGGTTTGTCTCTGTGTCTTCTATTCTGTACCATTGGTCTATGTGTCTGTTTTGGTGCCAATACCATGCTATTTTTGTTACTATAGCTCTGTAGTATAGTTTAAGGTCTGGTATTGTGATTCTTCCTGTTTCACTTTTCTTGCTAAGGATTGTTTTGGTTATTCTGGGTCTTTAATTTTTCCAGTTGATTTTCATGATCACTTTTTCTATTTCTAGGAAGAATGTCATTGGGATCCTAATAGGAATTGCATTAAATGCTTTTGGTAGTATGGCTATTTTGATAATATTAATTCTGCCTATCCAGGAGCATGGGAGATCTTTCCATTTTTTAAGGTCTTCAATTTTGACAAAGTGAAAATTTTGTCATGCTACTCAGAATGGGACACAATTTAAAACTTATGGATTTTTAACTTGTGGGATTTTTTTCTATTTGATACTTTCAGACCCAGATTGTTGTCATAAAACTGAAGCTGTGGAAAGTGAAACTGCAGATAATGGGGACTACTGTATAGGTATGGGTGGGTATCTCAGTGATACCTAGTTATATAAGAAGGTAGGAATCCTGGGGTACAATGGGTGGGGAAAATGTGCAAGAGTGGCACACCAGTGAGAAGTACTCAGGCAATGAGCTCACCTCTCCCCTCCCTGTTCTTTCTTGTTGCCCTGGGCTATTCTCTGAGATCCAGGTGGGCAATATTTTAAAACACATTCTGTTCTGAACAGAAATGTCACTGACTTGCAACATGCTCTTTGTATATTACAAAGAAACAAACTCAGGTGGTGATCAAGAGTGCTGGGTTCAGTCTTCTTGCTGCTGCAGGTTTGTGGTGTGACTATGAGCATGCTTTCCCATCTGTTTAACGAGGAACTGGAGAAATTCACTGCTGAGGACCCTCAGGTTCTGATGTTCAGATCTCTGGTGCAGGTTTGCACATGTGTTGAGCCTTGGCTGTGATTTGGGACTCCATAGTAAAGGTAGGCTGTGGTTAGTGTTGATTGTTTTTTTTTTTTTCCTGCTTTTGCCAGCCCAGACTCCTTTAATCTCAACGTACTTCCCTTTTAAAGACTCTACTTATCCAGACTCAGAGGAAGAAATGGTTCCAGAAAAGGAGAGCTGGATGGTATGGAGGTGGGAGTCTTTAGAAGAGCAATAGCAAGAAGAAGGAACCTAGACCATCCTCGGCTTCCTTGGGCTGGGGAAGCCAGAGTCCTCTGCAGACTTTGCAGAGCCATGGAGCTCAAGCCATAGTCCATGCTGCTGGTGACCAGAGTGTCTCTGTCAGACTAATAAGTGGTAAATGAGAATATGGTGCTGAGGCCTATGATATTTGCATCAGCCATCTATTGCTCTTCAACTGACTACCCCCAAATTAGTGGCACTACCACCATTTACAAATCTGTGGGTGGGCAAACAGGACTGGGCTCAGCCAGTTGGTTTTTCTGCTAGTCTCAGCCAGGCTTTTGCATTATGGCAGCCAGCCTCTAAGATGAACCTTTCTGATCCCTGTCTACTCATATTCATATCCTTGTGTGGTCCTCTCCCACACTGTGTCATGGTTGGTCCCTGTGACCACTGGCAAGAAATACTAGTGATGGATGGCATGTTGCTTCTGAGATGGGGCTATAAAAGACTGCTCCTGCTGTGTTGGGCTCCTTCATGTGCTCCTGTTCCCTCAAATCACTTATTCTGGAGGAAGTCAGCTGTCACACTGTGAGTAGTCCTATGGAGAGACCTACCTGGCAAAGAGCCAGAGCCCCTGCCCAGTGGCCAGAGGAGCACTCAGGCCAGACAACAATGAGGCAACTGAGTTTGGGAGCGGATGTACCTGCCCTTGTTTAACTTTGAGATGATCAATTTGCCTGAGACCTGGAGATATTTTGATCCAGAATCATGTAGCTAAACTGCTGCTAGTTTCCCAACCTTCCGAAACTGTGTGGAGGAAGAAACATTTTGAGCAGCTTTGGAGGTAATTTTTCTGGGGGTAATTTGTTTTGGGGGTAAATAACTAAAATGCTCATGCATTTATGATCAGATGACAGTGATGACCTTATTCACACTTCTGGAAGTTGGCTGGCTGATTGCTGGGATGACAGGGACCTTCTCTGATCATCCAGCAAGCTAACCTGGGATTCTTCACATACTTGCAGTCACAGGCTTCCAAAGGCAGCACAGAAATGCTTAAGTACTTTTTAATCTGTTGCTTGTGTTATCTTTGCTAGGGACCCATTAGTCAAAGCCAATTACATGGCCAGCCCAGATATGAGGGGTGAACAAATAGATCCATTTCTTGATGGAGGAGGAAGAATTTGTGGCCACTTTTCCAATGACAGAACACAGGGTTCATGTATCAGCTCCCATCACCCTCAATACTCTTCCTTCTCTATTTCTTCACTCTTGAACATCCTCCCTTTTGCTAGACTCTGCATCTGAATAACAAATGCTTATTGAGCATCTGTTATATGGCAGGTGTTGTCACAGTCATGGCCTCAATCAGTACCCAATGGCAGCCCCTGAAAGGTGACCCACTTCATAGTTGAGAAATGAATTAAACCCAGAGGTACTTTACCACTGAGCCACAACCCCAGTTCTTTTTATTTTTTATTTTTAGACAGGGTCTCACTAAATTGCTTAGTGTCTTGCTAAGTTGCCAAGGCTGGCTTTGAACTTTTGATCCTCCTGCCTCTGCCTCTAGAATCACTAGAATTTCAGATGTGCACCACCATGCCTGGCCAAGGGCACATACTTACAAAAAAAAAAAAAAAAACAACAAAAACTGATAACATATAGTTGTTTCTATAATTGCTCATTTCATTTTTTTCAGGGTCATCAATGTTCAAGTGTACATCAGAGCATCTATACTTGTTGAATCTCTTTAGGCCATCTATAAATCTGGAATATCATGGGAGTGGCAGTGTTTTTGTGTATTGGGTATGTGAACTTTTTCTTTTATTTTTACATAGTTTTAATTGGTGCATTATAATTGTACCTAATGGCCAGGTGCAGCGGTGTATGTCTGTAAGCCCAGCAGCTTGGGAGGCTGAGGCAGGAGGATCTCAGGTTTAAAGTCAGCCTCAGCGACTTAGCAAGGCCCTAAGCAACTTGGCAAGACCCTGTCTTTAAATAACATACATAACAGGGCTGGGGATGTGGCTCAGTGGTTAAGTGTCCCTGGGTTCAGTCCCCAGTCCCTCCTCTCCCTGCCAAATTGTACCTAATAGCAGGATTCATTGTTATGTGTGCACATAGGCACACAATATAACAAAATAATTTGGTCAAGATCATTAACTTTATTTCTTTAAAATCAATATTATAGAACTAGGGTATAGCTCAGTGTTAGAGCAATTACCTAGCATGTGTGAAGTCCTGAGTTCAATCCCCAGCAATACAAAAACCAAAAAACTAAAAACAGTATAATCTCAAGATATGCAGAAGGATATTAGTGATTTGCATGTTTTTCTGAATATTAACTGTATTACATATTTCAGGAAGTTAAATAACTTTTTCAGAAGTTAGCTTTTTTTCTTTTTTTGCCTTCCCTCCTTTTCCTTCCTCCTCCTTTCCTCCCTCCCTCCCTCCCTTCCTTCCTTCCTTCCTTCCTTCCTTCCTTCTTTCCAGTTGTGGGGACTGAGCCCAGGGATTCTTTATCACTGAGCTACATCCCCAACTCTTATTTGAGAAAGGGTCTTGCTAAATTGTGAAGGCCTTGAACTTGTGATCCTTCTGCCTCAGTCTCCCAGGTACCTGGATTATAGGTGTGGGCCACTATACCAGCTGCTGAAGGCTTTGTTTGGCTCCTGGGTTACAGGACTTGATGGATCCATTCATTGCCAAACCCAATTCAGAATATTCTCTGGTCTATTTGGAGATTGACTGTTTTTATACTACAAATAATTGTACTGACAGGAGGGTGACAGGCCATCTCCTGAATAAATAGTAACTTTATTTTTACATCAGATGAAATATTTTTGAGGATATTTAAAGCAATAATTAGGGATCCAAATATAGCAGTCATCTTTCTTGTTCCTATCACTGTAGATCACATGACTGAGGTAACAGTGCTACATAGCAAACTGGGCACTTGCTCCTCCTGTTGGAGGCTGACATTCCTGTGATCCATTCCATGTTTTTTTTTTTTTTTTTTTAAGAGAGAGAGAGAGAGAGAGAGAGAGAGAGAGAGAGAGAGAGAGAGAATTTTTTAATATTTATTTTTTAGTTTTCGGTTGACACAACATCTTTATTTTATTTTTATGTGGTGCTGAGGATTGAACCCAGCGACCCACGCATGCCAGGTGAGTGCGCTACCGCTGTACCCACATCCCCGGCCCTATCCTGTGATCCATGTTTTGAATTCAGAAAATCTAAAGTGTAAAGAATAGATCATGGCTAATAACAATGAAAATAGCTTGCAGTAATTTGATAAGAGAGAGAAATAAATGTTTTATAAAGGTCCTGATTATACCTAATATGTCAAAATAATTCAAAGTTGATACATGGGATACTTTGTCCTCATTTGAATATGATTCTATGCCTGCAATACTCCTGGCTGCCACCAGGTAGCAGTAATATCTTGAACAGCCTAAATGCTTGAACCATGGTTTTTATGTGCCAAGTGTCAGAAAATTATACATGTATCTCACCAATTACTACCCGCTCAACTCCCAATAAAATAAGAATATATATTAAGCAGCATTTCTGGAGGCAATGTAGTATAGTCCTCAGGGTAGTGTAAGTATGGTTCTTACTTTCTTACCCAAGGGAAGGGGGATAACAAAAATGCTTCCAAGACAGTGGTATTTTATACTGGTAGAAGAACTGTTTTCATCTCACCACGAGCCTTCTGACCTCATGCCTACACATCTTGGAATGGGATTAATGTTCAAAGCTCAAGTGTCAGCAGTATGGAGCATAGTTTATAACTGGTCTCACTCCATACATTGCTACATTTCTGATCTATGTTCAAACAGTAGTGGTAGTGACTATTTATTGAGCATGTACTCAGTGCCCCTCTCAATACCAGTTCTTTTAATCCTCACAGCAACCTTATGAAGATTGTATCATTAATATTTCCATTTTACAGAGGAGAAAATCCCCAGGGTTTGGGAAATCCCCAAGGATACAGAGAAGCAAATCCACAAGGGTATGAGTTCACCCATAAAACTTGCTTTGCCTAGTGCCTGAGACATATCAGGTGCTTACTATCTACAGGATTTATTATTGGCAGATGAGGAAATAACAGCTCAAAAGGCCAGCTGAGGAGAGAGCCCCTTGAACTGAGAAGTGTAGAGCAGCAAAGTACTTTTAAAAATAAAAGCAGTAAAAGCACAGAACAGGGGGACAATTAATTGACCTCTTGGGAAGGTATCCAGGAAGGCTTCATGGAGGAGGCAACATTCAAATGGGATCATAAAGGATAAATGTGTGGATGTGTGTGGGGGGGAGGGGATAGAATATGTCACTTGTTTTCCCATTTCTTCTCTTTTTAATAACAGAAACACTTGTTCCAAATTTAGCAGGACATATGGTCATCCAGCTACTGATTATAATTATTACTGTCCCTTGAAAGCTAGGCGAAGCTGTGGGGCTGTTTCTACAATAACTGTGTGTGGAAATAAAATTGCCAGGCAATTTCCCAAGGCTGGAGTGTGGACGTGGTGGTAGTGGGGAATGCGTTTTAGCCAGGAGGAGATGGAGGAGTAACAAAATAGAAAGAACCTGGGCCACTGGAGGACCTTGGTGAGCACAGCCACCCCCCTGCCTGTGGATCATGTTTGTTTCCTCCGTTCGTCTGATGGTGGCTGGAACTTCTAGCCTATTTGAACCACTGTGATGTAGACCTTTGTTTGAAGCCTGTTATTTAGTTGGAAGCTTAAATAATACATCGAGTAAGAAAGAGGAAGGCTTGTAGGGCAGATGGAACAGCAAGTCAAAGACGGGAAGAATGAAAGATGTTTTAGGGAGCTTTCTCAAAGGGTTGTTTTGAGGATCAAATGAGATAATAAATGTATGGACAGTGCTTAGTGTAGTACCTGCCACACACTAAGGTCACAATGGGTGAAAGTCATATATATATATATATATATATATATATATATATATTTTTTTTTCCCATGTGGTACAAATGACTTCTCAGAGTTCATTTATGAAATAAGGGTGATGACCTGGGTATGATGAAAACAGAGGTCCTTTCTATTTTAAGACTGTATGAATGGCCTACTGGGAGCAGGCGAAAAGAAACCTAACTACTGAGAGATGAATCAGTACCTTGACTTCCACCAATTTGGATAGTTTTCCTTAGAACCTCTGCTGCTCCCTGTCGCTCTGCTCCCCGTCTCCGTGTGCCCTACCAGGAACCAGCAGTTCCTTGGAGGAGTCGCAGATATTTGATGCTCCAAAGTCTTCCCAGGCTGGTTTCTCAGGACTTCTAAGGTGAGTCTTACGCACCCCACAAGACTCTGCTCACCTTCTGGGTAGGTCTGCCCCACTCTCTCTCGGTTACAGGCACTCCCATATGGCCTTAAGCTCCCTCTGGTCATTGGTAAGGGACATTTCCCCCTGCCTGGCTGCGGTAGCGGGGGATGAGTATTTTGTTCTCATGTTTTCAGTACCTGGCCAGGTCGGAGCCCAGCTCGGGTCCACTGAATGAATGAAGCCTTCCTGGGCAAACCTAGGATCAGCAGGAGAGGTGCGTTCTGGGAGGGCCGGGGAGGAGCGCCCAGGATTTCAGGGGTCGGAAAGTCGGATGTTAGAGAGCCTAAGTCTGTCACTCACACACCGATGCGGGAACTTTGTTGTTTAGGCATCATTAAAGGAAACAGAAGTGGCCGTTTGGGTAGGAGAGGAGAGCGGTTTAGGACACAGGAGGCCTGACTTCCCTCCCTCCTGGCTCAGGGTTCATCTGGGGGACCTGGGGAAGTGTGTTTCCCTCTCTGGGCCTTAATTCTGCCCCGGGACTTCCTGTCTTCTAGGAATCCCTGGGAGTCCCCCCACCCCCACCTCCCCTCCCAGATTCCCAGGCCCCACGACGCCTTTGCTCCTTGCCATGACCCAGGGATGGCACCGGGCACCTCTGCTGTCCGTCCCCTTCCTCCCGGTCTCCTTCCTTCCTATTCCCCTCCGCCCTCGCCCTCCTCCCTCCGCCTCCTCCTCCTCTCCCTCCCCCTCCCCCGCGGCCCTCCCCCTCCCCCCTCCCGTCCGGGGCGCGGGCCGGGCGCGCGCTGGGTGGTCCGCGGCCGGGGGCGGGCGGTAGCCTGCAGGCGTAATTGGCATGCACGCCGTTGTAGCTGAGACCGCTTAATAAAGCATTACATATCTCACCGCTTCCATATTTCATTACCTCACGCGGAGCCTGTGAGAGGGCCCTAATGGGAGTCAGCTGTGTTTTTACTTTCTGTTGTCGGCCGGGGACGGCTTCTCTGTGGATTCTTTGAAATGAAATAATGTGATGCACGCCGCGATAAGGGCCGGCCGTAATGAGGCCCAGGCCGCCGGGCGGCTGCGATTGCTCCAGGTGTCGCGTATTTGGGCTCCGAGGACGAGGAGGAGGAGGGGGCGGCGCCGGAGGAGGAGGAGGAGGAGGAGGAGGAGGAGGAGGAGGGACGCGCGGAGAGGAGGGGGAGGGCGCGGCGGAGGAGGAGGAGGAGGAGGGAGGAGGAGGAGAGGTGGAGGTCCAGGCTGCCTGGCGAGTCTTAGGGACCTGGGTTCGAAGCCTGCGACAGTCTCTAACTGCCCCCTTGAGAAAGCTGTTTGCCTGCCCGGTGGCCCGTGGAGTGGTGGCAACACCTCTCACAGCGGGGTGGCGCAGAGGCAAGAGAAAGGGGTTTGTGCGCTGAAAAAGGACAGCATCCCACGTGGCTGGATGATCACAGTTTATTAGTATTGCTACCTTACCCTTTACAGAGGAGGAGTCAGTGGGTCAGAGAGACCAAAGCCTAACTCTATGGCACACAGCAAGAGGCTAAGGGCGGCTCTGGGCATAGAGCCAGATGAAGCCAGAAGGAAAGAGGGAAGGAGATAAAGTTAGAGGACATGCTGGTTCACTCTTGGCTGATTTGTCTGCCTCCTGCCCCTGCCCACTTGGGGAGGAGCTAGGGTTTCTCCACCCTGTCCTGTGGGCCTCCTCATCCTGGGCCTGAGCTCTTTGCCTTCCTTACTGGAATGGGGGAGAGGGTGGGATGTGGTGCAGGGCTTTGTAGGAGAGACCAAGGCTGGGTGTCAGGAAGCCTTCCGTTCTCAGAATCTCCTCTGTTCTAAATCCCATATCTGCAGTCCTTTGAGTTGAAGGTGGCTCTTTGTGGGTCACCATCAAGTGTCTGCCCCTCTATGCCCACTTGGCCTCCATCTCTCTTTCCTCCTTTGGAAAATAAGCGTTCTTTGAGAGGTCTTCCATCTGTCTATTTCATCGGCTTGCCTTCCTCCCTCCTAGCCCAGGGCCAAGCCTTTCTGGTTTTGCATCTAACAGTGTAGGAATCTTTCTCAAATACTGACTCCATGCTGCCGTCCTTCAGTCTTGGGCTCCCCGTGGCTCCCAAGAACGTCCAGTCTTCCAAGCTTACCCCAAGGGCTCTCCCTGCCTGGATTCAAGGATTTCCCCAGCTTCTTCTCTAGCACCCCTCACCACTGACCTCCAAACTGGATGACTCTTGTTTCCCAGGTTCATCAGTGACATCTCTGGGTGCTTGCTCATGCTGTTCCCTCACCTTGAAATGCCCTTCTGACCTGCCTTTGGAGGCCTGCTCACTCTTCAAGGCTCAGCTTGATGCCTGCACATTCCTGGAAGGCTCCTTTCCATGCTCTCCTCTGCTTCTGAGCTGAATATACCCTCTTCCTTCCCTGAACCTGTTTCCCCACATGTACAAGAAAGGGTTTGGGGACTGATCTCTGGGCTGCAAAGTCTCATAAATTGATCTGGGTCGGTGGTGGTTTCTTTTTGAAGGAGAAATGGGTAGTTTGAGTTTGCCAGTGTTTGAATGAGAATACATGTGTGCTTGCACGTGCCAGGCAACATGCCGGCACTTTTTATGCATTATAGACATGCATCCCTGGAGAACAGAGCAGTAAATGGTGAGTCTGGGATGGGAAAGCAGGTCATCCTGATTCCTGAGCCTGTGTGTGTGTTCTCTGCACATGTCCATGCATATATGCATATGTTTGTGTATATTTGTAGAATAATGGTACCCAGAATTGGCGGAGCACTTTAACTTCAAAATTCTCTGATCTGCAGGAACCCTTTGAGGCAGGATAGGCAGAGATCTACAGACAGCAAAGTTGGGCTATCACCAGTAGTCATGCAGCTGCTGGAGGGGGACTGCAGGGGGAGTGGAAAGGAGGAGACCCTGCACTGGCCCAGAGAACCCAGTTGGACCTTTGCAGTGCAGGACTCTGTTCCCTGACTCCAGTCTAATTCTGCCAGCTTCGTCACCCAGATGACCCCTTCCCTGCATCCCCACTGCTCTGGGGACTTGCTCTGGAGCCTTTGCTTAAGCCCTCCCTCTATCTGGAGAGCTCCTCCCTGTGCATTCGGGTCCAGACCTCCCCTCTCACAGAGGCACAGAGCTTTCTCTCCCCTGGCTTCACCCCGTGTACATTTCTCTGGCCCAGCATGGGGCTTCCTTCTGCAGATCACTAGCCCTGAGGTCAGCACAGAAAAGGTGCAGAGGACACCATTGTGACTGCCAGGCTGAATGGGGCTGATTTTGAGGACCAGTGAAAACATAGCAAGTCCCTTCTCAGAGAAACTGCCCAATAAGTGAAGCTAATAACATTGCCATCGTTTACTGCTCTGCTTTTGAATTGAGCTGGGTTTTATGTTGTAATCTGTTTTATATTTATGTCTCAAAACATCCTTATAAGATGGATATTGCAACCTCATTTTACCAAAGAGAAAATTGACCTAAATGATGCTAAATAACTCACCCAAGACTACAGAGCTAATCGGTGGCAAAGCCAAGGCTAAAATGTAGTTCTGTCTGCCTGAGTTGCGTCCTTTCTGCACACATTGCATGGCTCTGGTTGCCAGCGCCTTGTGCTCTCTGTGCCTGTCAAACAGGGCTGCTCTATTGATTAACATGCAAATGATTTTTTGAGAGAGGGCTGAAGTGTAGTTGGTCTCCGCCAGCCACAACTGAGATTTGCAACCCAAGCCCTAGTCCTCGCCAACCACTCTGCTATCAGGTTTTCATCTCTAGAATGATTGACAGGTATTTTTTTCCCTTCCTGACCCAGAACGCCAGGCCTCCAATACTACTGAAATGTTTGCACAATCTTGAAGCATTTATTTAAAAGTTGCTTTTCCCCAAAGGGCCTGGCCTCAGCCAGATCCTGAGCCAGATCCAAAAAAACAAACAAATCCTGTCTTTACAAGTTCTTCAGCTGGGCTGCGTGGGGCGGGTGGGGGCGGGGGTCCCCTGGGTCCTACCTTTCCCCTGGCAGGCTGACAGGCTCGCCCCAGGGCGAGGAGCCCGCCTGCCTGTTTATAGCCCTTTCCAATTCGCGGGCCAAACAGGAAAGGGGGGAGGGGCTTGCAAGGGGGCTGAATGTCAGAAATCACAAATAACACGGGGTTGCTCCTCAAAGCAATGGTCCGAAGAAGTGGAGGTGTGATGTGGACGTGGCTCTGCTCCTCTGGGCCGGGTTTCTTGAATACTGGTCCAGGATGGAGTGAGAACCTGGCTCTCACTTTGCAGGTCTCAACACCAAGTGCTAAGGTGCCTGCAACACCTGTGGCATCATGGAGCTGTCTCCAGGCCCTAAGTGCTGTCCCTGGCTGGGTCTGCATCGTGCTTGGTAAGCCCGGAGGAGTTCCTTCTCCTCTCCGCCCTCAACCATCGGGGCTGCTCTCCAGCCCTGGAGCATCTGCTGTGAACCACGCTTGTCTGGGACTTGGGCAAAGAAGAGGGAAAGGAAGACACAAAGTTATGGAGGGTGCTCCGAGTGGCTGGCGGTGTGCTTGGTACGTGGAGGCTGGCTCCTTTACTTGGCACATTCCCCCCAGGTGGCACTTGCTCTTGTCCCTTTCTTACAGGTCCAGGGACAGCACTGGAACCCAAGGTCTATCTGGCTCTTCCTTCCTGTCTCCTGGTCTCCCCATCAAAGAACTGTCGCCACGCTTGTTGGAAAGCCTGGTCAGGAACAAGGCCAAGCAAGTGCCCGTGTGCCGTGGCCTCCCTCATGTGAGAGAAGGCCTCGCAGCAGGGGAGACCGAGGCCCAGACAGTGGTATTCTTGCCCGGCTTTTCACAGTCACTGAGGGGTCGTCTGATCACAGATGGGCAAATGGAGGCCCATGACTGGGGAGCTCAAGCCAGTCCCCTGAGGTGCTAAAAAGTGGGGGTCAAGAGGGGAGGGGGGATAGTAGAGGACAGGAAAGGTAGCAGAATACAACAGTTACTAATAGGGCATTATGTAAAAATGTGGATGTGTAACCCATGTGATTCTGCAATCTGTATACGGGGTAAAAATGGGAGTTCCTAACCCACTTGAATCTAATGTATGAAATACGATATGTCAAGAGCTTTGTCATGTTTTGAACAACCAATAAAAAAAATAAATGAAAAAAAATAAAAAGTGGGGGTCAAACATTTTGACTGATTTCCCCCAAAGCCCCCTTTATGTGAAGCCCCTCTGCAGGGTGCCTGCTGGGCCTTACCTGGATCTTCTGCCACCAGAAGGCACTAAACTCTTTAACTGCCTCCATGCCTGTCCCAGTCAGTGCCAAGGCTGCCTGAGCCACGTGTCAGTCCTCACATCAGCTGGGCAATGCCGCACCTCTGTCTTTATCCTCTGGAATATTCCTGGGAACGTCTGCCTCGATACTTCCTGTGTCATTTTGGGCAAGTGACTTCGCCTCTTGAAGTTCCATGTCCTCATCTACAAAGGGACCTAATGCAGTCATGGATGTGCAGGTACTCTGTGACCGCCAGGTCCCCTCAGGTGTATGTCAGGGTGGCTGTCACTGCTGGCTCTTCTTGCACTGGCCAGCAGCTGCTGTTGATTGACTGCCTGATGGACTGACTGCTGCTGCTCATCTGAAACACCTTTGTGAGCGCTTTGCACTGAGTTTGGGCTGGGACCATGCTCTGGGACAGTGATTATGGGTACAGGCTGGTTGCTCCTGGAAAATGAAGGAAAATTTTGCTCTCTCTTCCCTGTACCGAGTCCCCCACACCCTTACATATGCTATGGGGGTCAGTCTGGTGGAGTGGGAGGAACAGGCCCAGATCTACCTCTCCCACTGGGGCGCTCAGGAAGGGCTGGGACCGCATCTGCTTTCTCTGCATCTTCAGAGCCCAGCACTGGGTGTGGCACTGAGCAGGCCGTCCTTCCACACGGGTTTCTGAATGAGCATGACCTTGGGAAAGTCATCTCAGTTCTCCCAGCCTCAGCTTTCTCAACTATAAAATGGGGATAATCAATACTATTACCCAGCTCATATTCATTATGCAAATTAAGAAGAGCAGACCGCGTAAAGCTCTTATAATGGTGCCTGGCATGTAATGATAATACTTTCCAGTGCTTAGAGAAACAAAAGCTCCGAGAAGGTAATTGCTTTGTTCAACATCACACAGCTAGAAAGTGACAGAACTAGGAAGGGAATTCAGGGTTGACTGACTCCGGACTCTGAGATATTGATCCTGTGGTATAACACCCGAGGTAGAGACTGCGGGTTGACTCACAGCAACCATTTTATCCCTATTTCAGAGGAATAGAACCTCAGATCTTAGTTGAGCATGTGGATATCGAGAATAAAGATCATTTCCCAGCTTGCCTTGCAGCTCTGGGTGGCAGGTAGGTTCTAGTCAATTAACTGAAGATATATGTGAAACTACCAGGGAGTGTCCTTAAAGTGAGTCGATTTGTGTAACCCCTCCCTCCCTCCTTCCATCTTCTTTTTTTTTTTTTTCCTGTGATACCAGGGATTGAACTCAGGGGCACTTGATCACTGAGCCACACCCCCAGCCCTATTTTGTATTGTATTTGGTCTCACTGAGTTACTTAGTGCCTCGCTTTTGCCGAGGCTGGCTTTGAACTCTTGATCCTCCGCCAAAGGGCCGAGGAGTCTCGGTTTCAGGCCATCTCGTGGATCAGTTGTGCATGCGTGGTCTAAGCACCAACTGTGGAGCCGGGCAGATGGGGCGACTCTTGGCTCTGAACAGGCAGGCAGCTTCAGGCAAAGCACTTTTCTGAGCCTGTTTCCCAGGGCCCAGCTGAAGACACTCATTTGCCAGATAGGGCTGCCATTGCTCAGTCAACGTTGCTTTCCTTCCTTCCCTTTTCCTAATGGGATGACTCCAAGGTTCACGCTAGCTGAGTGCCAGGGAGATGCCCCACTGTGCCCAGATTGACTTTTTCCAGTTCATCGTAGGCAGGGAGGTCATCTAACATACGGTTCTGAATTCACCACTTACTGCTTGTGGGGAAAAGGCACTCATTTCTTAGCAAGATGTTGAAAACTCCCCGACTTGAATATAGTCTCTGCTTCTTGTCTATCCATTCACCTACCTACCTGTCTGCCCTTCTGTCCCTCCAGTCACTTGTTCACTCAACAAACGTCCCATTTGTATCTCATCCTTTTCTATTTCATTTCTTCCTCCTTTTGTTAGTCTCTCCAAGTACCAGCTCTCTCTCACCTAGTGGCTGGGAGCAGCCTTCTGCTCAGTGGGTGGATGGAGGCTGCCACACTCTTCCTTTGCCTCTCACTCACCTTCTCTGCCCCCACATTTTTTGTTGGTGTTTGATAGTTGAACATAATGGTGGGATTCACTATTATATATACACGCACATGACATAACAATATGATCCGGCCAAATATCATGCCCCAGGGTTTCCCTTTACCCTCCCTCTCCCCCTCCCCTCCCCTCCCCCTCCCCTCCCCTCCCCCTCCCCCTCCCCTCCCCCTCTCCCTGGGCCCTTTCCTCTACTCCACTGATCTCCCTTTGATTTTCATGAGATTCCCTCCCACCTTTCCCCCCCCCCCCCCCGTTTTTCTTCTCTAGTTCAAACATGTGAGAGAACACAGATGACCCTTGATTTTCTGAGTTTGGCTTATTTTGCTTAACATGATGTTCTCAAGTGACGATTATTTCATCCTTCTTTCTGGCTGAATAAAACTCCATTGTGTGTATACACCACATTTTCTGTATCCATTCATCTGTTGATGGGCACCTAGGTTGTGTTCACAGTTTGGCTATGGTGAATTGTGCTGCTATAGACATGGCTATGTGTGGGTCACTACAGTACGATGACTTTATTTCTTCAGGATAAATACTGAAGACTGGTATAGCTGGGTCATATCGGGGTTCTATGCCTGGTCTTTTGAGGAGCCTTCACACTGATTTCCATAGGCTGTACTAATTTACAATTCCACCAATAGTGTAAAGGTGTTCCTTTTCCTCCACATCCTCTGCAGGATTTATTATTGTTTGTATTCTTGATGGCTGCCACTCTGACTGTAGTGAGATGACATCTCAGTGTAGTTTTGATTTTCACTTATTGCTTATGATGTTGAACATTTTTTTTGTATATTGTTGGCCATTTGTATTGAAGAATCTGTTTAGTTCATTTTCCCATTTATTAATTGTTTTGTTGTTGTTGTTGTTAAGCTTTTTGAGTGCTTTGTACATTCTAGATATTAATTTTCTGTTGAAAGAGTAGCTAGCAAAGATCTTCCCCATTCTATAGATTCTCTCTTCACATTCCTAATTGTTTCCTTTGCTGTGCAGAAGCTTTTAAATGATGTCTCCCCATTTATTAACTCTTGACATTATTCTGAGCTTCAAATGTCCTATTGAGAAACTCATTCCTTGTGCCTTTGGGGTGTTGACTCTATGTTTTCTTCTAGGAGTTGATCGTTTCTGGTCTAATTCCTAGACTCATCTACTTTTTCTTCAAGGCCAAACTCAAAAGTTCACTTATAAAGCCTTATTAACTATCTTCCCTCTGGGCTTCCACTCCCGATGGCTTGTTTCTTTAGGGGGCATATATATCAGAACATTATTTCTGTGTCTGTTGCCCACTGACCTCCACCCCAACTCCACCAGGGTGTCCTCTTTGTTCAGTTGCTTAGGTCACACACTGCCCAAGGATACCCAGCTGAGGAATGTGCCCCTACGGGCGACTGCATCTTCCCAGAGGGAAGAGGGATGTTTCTAATTCCTACAAAGGCACCTGCTCTCCAGTGATGTGCTCAACTGGTGGAGCCCACCCAGAGGGGGGGCCTTTTTCTCTTTCCCACACACAAATTCTTTGAGCTAGTTGTGGCCCTGCCCTGACTCTAAGTTCCTCAAGCCAGGACCACGTTGGGTCCATCCCTGTTCGCCCAGCTCCTAGCCCAGCAGTGCCAGGCCCCAGAGGCCTCCAGGGATGTTCTTGGGGTTGGAAGAAGAAGGGAAGGAGCAGCAAGTCTCTGCTCTCTGGGCCTGGGAGGGGCGGGACTCTGGGCTTCTGAGTTGATGCAGTGGTGGTGGCAGGTTTGTTTGGAAATTCCCCAGTAAGTGGTGTTTGGGGCCTGTCTCCTGGGGACCTCGGGAGCTCGCTGGAGGACTCGCAGACCAGGGCTCCTCCAAATATTGTTTTAAACTGATGGATGCCACGCCAAGGAGAGAGGGGACAGGCATTTTTCATACACGAAAAACAATACATTCTGGGGCCAAGATGAAATTATTTTACATTTATGCGATAACAGGCAGGGAGACAAAAGACGATGTGGGAGGACATTTAAACTTTCAAAATCATTAGTCACTGTCCCGGCGGGCTACACAAATAAATGATCAATGCACAGAAAAACAAGGCCCTTCGAGGTGTGTGCCGAGGACCACTTATGTGTCAAACAGACTTATTAGATGTGAAGGGAATGATTATTTGTACAAAGTGAAATGAACATGTGCAATAATATTGTAAAATGTTTATTAGTCTAGAGTGTGCTGAATGTTCCTAAAATATATCAGGTTCTCAGCTTGCATTTAATGTACTGTTATAAATGATATCACATCCTTCCAAGCCGATTTTCCGCTTAACGCTAAGCTGCTTTGCTGGGGGAAATCGTGTTTTCAGGTCCCAAGTATGAAAACATGGTGGGTTAAACTCTTTCTTCTACTCTCTACCCCTCACCCCCATCAGTTACCTCCCTATAAAACTTGTCCTGAGTCTGGCTGGGAGGGAAGGGGCAGTTGGTCAGGCCAGATGGTGGATGGAAAAGGAAAAGGAGGTGAATGAGTTATTGTGGTGGGGATCATGAGACTGGAAGTCGGCACACTCAGATTTCAGGATCTGTTTACTAACTCCCTGCTGTGTGACCTTGGGAAGTCCCTTTCCCTTTCTGGGCCTCAGTCATCTCAATCAGAAAAATCGTGATAATGTCTAAAGAGACTGTGAGAGCTAAACATCTGCATATTCTAAGTCCCAACTTGCTGAGACCTGAATCTGGAAGGTCAGAAGGCATTCTAGAAGTGAACAAATAAAGTGCTAGAGAAAAATTTCCAATTTTTTTTCCTATGATTTGGGGATACTCCTACTCACCGTCTAAGGTCCCGTCTGAATGTGCCCTCCCTTGAGAAGCCTTCTCTGATTTCCTAAGCAGTCTTTAATGGAGAGTGCTGCACTCTGAAAATGTCCCTTATGACACTTCTCAGACATCAGCCCATGGTGTCCCCAAATCCCTGTCACCTGGGCCAGGCTCACAGTGGGTGCTCAGGGACTGATTGGTGGATGCAGGCGGGGGTGTGGGGAGCCGAGCTGGTGGATTTTGAAGGTCACCCAGCACTGCCCTGGAGGGGTCCAGGTTTGCAGGTCAGCACTGGCGGAGTTTTGAGCAGGCAGAGGGCTGCAACAGCTTGCTGGAGGAACCCCAGGTAGAATGACCTCCAAGAGCAGTTGGCAACTTACCACCCAAGAAGGAAGAGCAGGGGGTGCAGCCTGGGCCCTAGGCAGGGCAGGCACGGTGGCCATGCTGGGCACCGGCTGAGGCCCAGGCTGGCTCTGGAGGTGGTGGGGTGGGCAGGGATGTGGGCAGAGGTTTGTGTGGAGGATCCCCGCAGGTTGACCTTCTGTGAGCCTGACCGATGCTCTTGGGTTCTTTGGGGGGCCTCTGTTCAGAGCATAGGACAGCTGTGAGTTGAAAGCCAGGTGACCCAGAGGTTCCTTCATGGGGACAATCCATGGGTGCCTGGCTATTCGAGTCACCTCTGCTGTGGGCTGGGGCAGGGGATCAGGACCATGGGATGTCTTCTGGTTTTGTCCTAAGCAACTCGCATCCTTGCCCTGTGGGCAGTGGCTCCTCCTGGCTGGTCACCCTGGGAGCATGTCCCTAGATGGGGCCCCTTGTTCCTGCTTCTCCCACTGCCACCCCAGGGAGACTGAGGCTAGCCTGCGTTCCTCGGGCAGGGATGGAGACTTGGTACTGAGTCAACTTATTGGGCTGCTGTGGGCAGCCAGCTGGGTGGTGGGGTGGACTCTCTAATTGCAATAGAACCCACACTCCCTTCCTGTGTCCCCAGATAGCCGGGTGCCTGCTTCCCCTCTGACCAAGTCCTCCCCGCCCCAGTGCACTCATACTCCCGACATCGAGACAGCCCTCCAGGCTCCAGGTCAGTGTAGGCCACAGGGCTGCTGTGACCATGTAACTCCATGATTTCTGTGGATTAGCCCAGCTGCGGACTTCCTGTTAATGCAAGTGTTCCTAGTCCACGGTGACTCGGGGATCCAGGTGGCCTTGCCATCCATGAGGGTATTGGTCCTCTGCACGCAAATGGTGGGTGGTGGTGGTGGGGCATGGAGGATCACAAGGGGGACTGGGGCTGGCACACATTCTGGCTCACCCACATTCCATTTATTTGAACCTCCCGAGTGCCACATTTAACTACAAGGGAGGCTGGGAAATAAACCCTAGCTCTACCCTCGGGATAAAATGGAGAACCTCAAGTCTGTTCCTTCCACAGCCTCCAAAGTCTTTTCTTTTGCCTTTACCAGGTCTGAGGCATGGGCCCCAGAATTAGCACCCTCATTTTGCAGATGAGAAATAAGACTCAGTGAGGCTGTCCTCCTTGCCCGAGGCCTCACAGCCAGTTGGTTTCAGTGACCATGTCTCCTGGCCTCTACCCTGTGTTCCCTCAGCTGGATACAGTCCAACCCCAACCCTGAGCATCCTTTACCAGGGTAGCGGCCCTTAATGCTCTTTCTAACGTGTGTGCATGTGTCTGGAGACATCCGCAGAGGAGCCCGGACTCCTTCTGTGATGGGTTGAACTTTGACCTCCCCAAAGATGTGCATTGACCTCCTAACCCTCAGTACCTGAGAATGTGAGCTCATTTGGAGATGGGGGTTTTACAGAGGGTACTAAAATGACAATGCGGTCACCCAGCAGGGTGGCCCTGACCCAGTCTGACTGTGTCCTTCTGAAAAGGAGAGGTCTGGGTACTGACACTCAGGACACACACACGGGGAGAAGGCCAGGTGAAGATGAGAGCCGTCATAGGGGTGGTCCCTCTCCAAGCCAAGGAACTCAGATTGCCAGCAACCTCCCAGGACCCGGAGGAGAGGCTCGGAACAGCCTTACATCCCCCAGATGGAATCGGCCCACTGACACCTTGATCTTAGATTTCTGGCCTCTAGAACTCTGAGACGATACATTTCTGTTCTCTAAGCCACCCAGTTTGCAGGACTTGCTGCGGCGGCCCCAGCAGATGAGGGCATCCCCTCTGGGCTGCAGGCTCCTGGGACTGAGGGGCCGTGAGCAGCGAGTGCAGCTTTGGAGAGGCAGCTCATGTGGTGGGAATAGAGGGCCCGGGCTGGGCCGGACTGAGCTCCAGTCCCAGGTCCAACCACTCCCCGGCTCAGTCTTCCTGCCTCTGAATGGACGGGGTGGGATGCCAAGATTTCTGTGGGAGCTGGGAGGAGGAGGCCCAGTGGGGTCAGGAGGACCCACCCAGGTCACCCAGGAGGTTGTCGGGAAGCAGGGTGCGTGCAGCTCTCCCCAAGCGCACGGTGATTGCTCTTTACCCTTGCCTCCCAGCAGTGTCCCCGGCAGCCTGACCTCCTTGAATCCTCTGTTCCCCGGGTGGCCCTGCGTGGGTCTGGCTGTGTAGAGAGGCGGCTCCTGAGAGAGGGTGTGTGAGGAAGGCTGCTGGTGTCCTGTGGGTTCCCACACTGCCCCTGGCTGCCTGGGTGGAAGGCAGAGGCTGGGTGGCCGGCAGCCCTTGGACTCCACGGCCAGGGCGCCTAGGGACCATCGAGGCTGAGCAAAGTCTCTGGTGGGAGGCTGGTGCTCCGGGTTTTTCTGACCTCCCTTCTCGTGTGCCTCCGGTGCCTTCTGAGAGTCAGGCCGGGGACTCAGGCTGCCTGACACCAGATGAACAGCAGGATCTTAACACCAAGAATTTTGCAGTTGTCAGATTCTTGAAAGTGCCTCCCTGACTCCCTGCCTTTCCTGGTCTGAAAGACTATCTGAGGCAGGTCTCCAGCGAGGAGTTCCGAGGCCCTGCCTCAGCCACAGCTGCCTGACTGCTCCCAGCTGGAGCTCAAAAGGAGCTGGAAGAGAGCAGAGAGAGATGCCGGTTGGTAGAACTGGGGCTCACAAAGGTTGAGTATTTGAAAAGCAATGGCGTGCTGGGCCCGGTGGTGCACGCCTATCATCTCAGCAGCTTGGGAGGCTGAGGCAGGAGGATCACAAGCTCAAAGCCAGCCTCAGAAACTTAGGGAGGCTCTCAGCCACTTAGCAAGACCCTGTCTCAAAATAAAAAATAAAACAGGCTGGAAGTGTGGCTCCGTGGTAAAGCACCCCTGGGTTCAATCCTTGGTACCCCCACCCCCCCAAAAAAAAAATGAAAGAAGGGAAAGTGATGGCATGAGTGAGGTTTGGCGAGGCCCGTTTCCCAGGGCTTCATATGACAAGAATCTGGAGGTGGTATGCACCAAGTTCAGTACAGGCTGGCCAGACAGAAGGAGGAAGCATAATCGAGGCTGCATTAATGGTGGTGCACCAGGAAAGGTACCACGTCCAGGAAATAGCAGGTGTCTTGTCTTTGCCTCATCTGACTGTCCACCCAACACAGGAATTCTGCCCGCCAGCCTCTGGGGCCAGGAGTTCTTTCAGGGTCAAAGTGGATCTGTCAGAAAGTTCTTTTCTAGTATTTTGCCCCCTTGTAATTGTATTAAAATGTTTTCCAAGTACCTCCCGGGTGCCACACTGGTTTTGCCTCTGTTTTCTGATGTTCCTCAAACTTGTCTGCTCACCTGTCCTCCCAAAGTCTGCATTTTCCAGACAGTGACCCCCCCCTTTTTTTTTTCTCTAGGGAGATTGGTCCTTGCTCCTTCATCTGTTTGTGCTAGGACACGGCTTGCAGAACCTTTTCTTCATGGTTGGGACTCACTTTATTATGTGGCCATTAACTCTTCTCTGGAACTTCATGTGGAGCTTGGAGAGGCCAAGGTGATGATAGAGTAGTAGTATCATCATCAGGCTCTGAGGATGCTACTACTGTTGATGCAGCCAGAGGTGGCAGATCCAGGTACTGTGAATGCCTGAGTTTCCGTGACCAGAGTTTGTAAACTGGATGTTTCTTCAGCCATGGTTCACTCTTGCTCCCCTGAAGGGGCTTGCCGTAAGCCCCACAGTGAATTAGAGAGCTGTGTGGCTGTGGCTGTCCAGCTCTGACCCCTTCCCTGGCTCCCTGATCAGGGCTTTCCTACTTCAACCTGCCTTTAACTGAAAAGGGTTAATAATGTAGAGTGCCCTAAAGCCCAGCTCGGAAAGTCCCTCTCTCATCTTGGGATCAGTTTCCCCAAGTGTAAAGTGGGGGGGTCAGTCTACACCTCTGGAGGGTCCCTCCAACCCTGAGGTCTGGTGCTGGATGCACGAGGTGGGCGTTTCTGTTTCCACGACCTGCAGGGGGACGGAGGATCCCGCGGTGCCACTCACAGCCCACTTGGTGTAGACGCTCTTGAGTCTGCCAGGAAGCCATGGGAAGAAGGGTCCCCCACCTCCCCTGGACTCCAGGGAGAGTCTGCCCCCTGCGGGGAGGACAGACATTAGCCTCTGTGGTCACCAGTGGAGGTGCCTGTTTGATCTGGCCCGTCCAAGGTGGGAGGCCTTTGGTGTGGGTGCAGCCCCCCTGCTGGGGAGCTGCTCTCCATCTTGGCAGGAGGGACGCTCCCTTGATCAGGGCCGAGTTCTACGGCGACTGTAAATTCTCAGGGAAACAGCCCCGTTGGGCCTAATTTCAACCACTTAACCCAGAGGTTGCATTTTTGCAGTGTTCTGCCAAATGCATTCGTCTCTGCGGTGCTCAGGAGAGGAGAGCGGCGCTCAGCCTTCTGCAGCCCAACAGTGAATCGCTGACGGTCTTTCTGTTCTCACCTGCCCCAAGCAGCATGCGGGCTGGGGAACCCCAGCCCCCTTCCTTCCCACTCCCACATGTTGAGCCTCCCTGGCGGTGGAGGGGGTGGGGTGGGGGGAGGCTGATCGGCAAGTGCAGGTCAGTGGAAATGCAGTGACAGACTTCAGGTCGAGTTGTCCAAACAGCGGCTGAAATGGGCAAGGGAGCCCTAACTACCAGTCAACCTGGTTAAACATCGTGGGCCTGTCCAAGCAGTACCCCAGCCACCCATCAGCGTAGGATCTTCAAACCAAGAATGGGTACCTTCAACAGAGGGCCAGACTAGCCGGACACCAGCTCCGTTTGAATAACGTGATCCAATGATGCTGGAGAATTGTTCCACTCCATTGAGCAACCCATCGGCTTGATCAAACGACTCGCAGATGGCCTGTCTTCAGAGTTAAACAAAACCAAAACACCAAACCGATTCAATAACGAGCCTGTAGGTCCAACAATGCCAGAACAATGGGTCAGTCAGGTCGCCTAATAGCAACACACCAGGGCTCTTGTAAACAGCCAATCGACGGCTTCAAACAATGTCCAAATATTTGGATTAATTCACTCAAGCATCCAGTCAGTTCAGTCAAACCCAGTCAACGCAGTCAATGAATGCCAAAACACCTATCCAACCTAAACAGCAGAGGCTCTAACCGCGACCAAGCCACCGGTCAACCTGGTGAAACCACCAATCACCACAGCCAAACAAGCAGTCAACCCAATCAAAGAATGCAAAGGCAGCAGGTCACGCTGGTCACCAGGCAGTAACAAAACACCCACTCCGTTCTGTCAAACAAGCTCTCAAGCAGGAGAGCCCGTGTCTAAACATTCAGTCAATTTCATGAAGAGCCAGTTGCCTCGAAACCGTGAAACCAAAACAACCACTTAACTTGGTCGCATTAACCAGGCCGTGTGCTTAGGGAGGCACCCCCTTCCCTGTCCAGCTTCGCCTCTGGGCAAGCGTCTTCTGAAGTCGGGTGGTCAGCACAGCCAAGAGAATGGTTCACTTCTTCGTCCGTCACCAGAATGTCCCCCGCCCAGTCTCACAGCTTCCAGGAAGACGTGCAGTCTGTCACTCATTTGGGTAAATAAACTCTCTAATGGGGAGATTGAGTGTCTCAGGTCAGGACAGAGTGGTTGTGGTGGAGGGGGAGAAAATCTGAGAAAGCCGTTCCAGCCCCTTCTCCCCAGACTGCAGCGGGGAGGGAAGAAGTCCTTTCCAGAGTTCCTGGTTGCCCAGCACTTGGCTCAGGGGTACTTTTCCCCAATGACTACAACTGTGAGGGGTGAGCTGCTCGGTACCTGCAGTGACTTGGTGGAGAGCTGTGGCCCAGAGTGTTGGGCCACTTAATTGTCAGTACCATCCTGGTTTCCAGGGTACAAGCAGGTCCCTGGGACCAGAACTCTCTCAAGTCCAGGAGCTCTGGTCACCACCAGATCACTCTTTATATTTTTGTAGTTGTAGATGGACAGAATGCCTTTATTTTGTTTATTTTTATGTGGTGCTGAGGATCCAACGCAGTGCACAAATGCTAGGTAAGCGCTCTACCACTGAGCCACAACCCCAGCCCCAGATCACTCTTTAGAGCCTAATGATGACAGTAATGAGCTCTTGCTATGTGCTCGGCACTGGGGTAAGGAGCCCCTTGCATCATTACGGTTTGTAAAACCTAGTGATCCTGGTCTTGGTTATCATTCCCATTTTACAGAAGAGGTTCACAGAGGCTCAGAGAGGAGAAGAAAATTGACTAGGGTCACGAGGGTATTGGCAGGGCTAGGATTTGGAACCAGCTCTAACTTGAGAAGCAGGCTGAGGCTCTGAAATCCTATTGAAAGAAAGAATGAAGGAATGAATTGACCTGACTGCATTGTGCCAAGTGACCTGAACTGCATTGTGAGGTGTGTGTGTGTGTGTGTGTGTGTGTGTGTGTGTGTGTGTGTGTGTGTGGTGGCTGCAGAAGAGGAGATACTTCATTCGGTGGAGACTCAGGTGTAGACAGGTTGGAAGCCTGAACCGCAGTCAATCACCATCTCAACTTACAGTCTGCCCTGGTGCTAAGCCCTCTGGCCCAGCCATGCCAAATGAGCATCACTGATTCCCAGAGGCCAGCAGGTCCTGGGCTACCCTGGACTCAGAAGGCTGTTTCATGGGACAGGGGCTAGAGACTTAGAGACTTGCTCAATTCTCATCACAAAATTCCCCTGGGCCCCAGGCACCTGCCTCCTGTACCTGGGCAGCAGGTCCCAGCCCACCATTGACCATGATTGACACCCTCCCTCCATTCAAGGGAAGTTGAGTTGACTCACCTCCCGCATTAGGCACAGAGCATTTTATTGAACGCTAACGCAAATCACACGGGCAGAAATGTCGTAAAGAGAAAAGTAATCTTCTGACGGAAAAATAAATTATCAGCCGTGTTCCCAAGGAAAAGAAACATTCTTAAATAATTTCTCTTGATGTTGGTATTGGCTGGCAGTGTGCGCCAGCCAAGCAAATGGTAATTTCCAAATTAGATTATACATTATGTCATATTAGTTTTATATTAGAAAAACAAACGGGATGGGAGGAGAAGTGCCAAGGTTGGCGGGCCTCGTGGGCCACGTGACGTTTCCACTGCAGCGTGTTTAATGGTTCTGGGAGAGGTGGGGGCAGAGGCAGGCTCTCCGAGGAGAGATGAGATGGCTCCCGGGCCAGGCCTCTGTGAGTGTGGGTGCAGCCGGGGCTGAGGGTGTGGGACCCCTGGGAACACCAGTCTTGTCCTCCTTTCTCAGGGAATGTGGATCCTCCTTAAAGGGGCTGGCCCAGAGCCCTGGCTTTGGAGTCGGCCTGTCCTGGCCAGTAAGTGTCTATAGGGGCAGCAGGTGGAGGGGTCAGTCTGGAGGAGGGAAGGCCCAGTGGGCCCTGCTGGCATATCTGCTTCTGTTCAGAGCAATGGGTACAGATGTCCCTGCATCCCACAGCAGGGAAGTGATAAGGGGTGGACATCAAGTTATAGTGCCAGCTCCCCTGATGAAGGCAGGAGCACTCTATCAGGCTAGGTGACAGCTGAGGAAATGGAGAAGCAGAGAGGGGAAATAACTTGTCTGTGGCCACACTTTTGGGAAATGGCAGAGGCTACAAATGAACCCAGGATCCAGGGCTGTTGTGATCCCCACATGGTGTGTGAGGCTAGGGTCACAGTGTGAGATGCCTGTGAGGGGACAGGGAGTGAGTGATGAGGTGGCTGCTCAGGAGGGTTCCTGCAGATGCTGACACATCAGACCCCCGACCCCAAAGTCCTTTTCCTCTCGCAGTGCTCAGCCTCCCTCAGACTGTGCACTTGTTCGTGTGTGAATTTGGGCGTGTCTGTTAGCCAATTGGGGGCCTCTCAAGGAAGAGAAGGGGTCTTTGGTTATCTTTTTAACAATCGTACACAGCACAGAGGTGGACACCATTTTGGACGGTCAAAGTAGGAGAAACAGGAAATCTAGACGGTTAGAGCTGGAAAGCACTCTGGGGCCTCAAGGGCCTAAGTCAGGTTTATAGATCCAGGGACTCCAAGTCTGCAAATCTGCCTCCTGGCCCAGGGACAGTTATTGCTCATCAGCCACAGCACCCCTCCCTTAAGATCTTCTCAAGCAACAGACCCCCTACCCAAAAAGTCCTTGACTGATACTGCTAATCAACCAAAGGTGACACTGAAAGGAAGCCCATGTCCCACCCTGGGTCTAGCCCACTTTCTAGTTGCAACTGAGGAAACCAAGAGCATAGAGGTGATGAGGCAGCCTGTAGGGAAACAGCAGCCAGTCAGGTACAGACAGATCTAGAACCCATCTTCCAGGGCAGACAATGGGGTGAAAGAGAAGACAGAATAAATCCATCAGCAAGTATCGAACAAGTAACAGTGCGTGCCCAGCTCTGGCGCACAACTGGACAAGAGATAAAATAGGACCCAGGGACCATCAGGCAGCAATGCAGGCTAGAAAGCCCTATCACTTTGGATGTTCCTATCCTCAAAATCTTTTCCATATTCCTCAGGAGATCTGGGTTCTAATTCTTTTGGTAATCTGTGTCCTCTCTCTGGACCTCAGTTTTTCCATCTGATAAGTGGGGCAGGCATGCTACTCAGGCTCTGGAAGATGTAAAATCTCTTCCCGTCCTAGCATTCCAGGATTCTGTGGTCTCAGAATCCAGCACAGATCCTCCCAGACTCAGCTGTTCCTTGGGGGTGGGTGAGGCAAGGGAAAGCTGCAGTAACTGGCTCGGACCACCAGGGGGAGAGGGAGGTATTCAGCATCACTCCTGCTGAACTCCATGGGACTCCCCTGCTGGCTTGGAGGGTTACTGCCGCTCCTGGCTTGCTTCCTGTTTCCTCCTTCAGTACCCAGCTCCTGGGATTATCTGACTGGACACCTGTCATCCATTCACCGCACACTCACTGAGCCCTGCCTCTAAGCCAGGCTCCTTGCTGAGTGCTAGGGACCCCATCCCTGCCCTTGGAGGAACTCACCGAAATGGGCAAAATTGTGTGGGGACTGCACACATGCTGCCTGCGTGGTAGGTGAGCCCCGTGACTCAGGTGGCGGAGAAGCCTTGGGAGTGGAGGGGAGACCACCTGGGAAAGGTGATGTCTGCCTGAACGCTGAAGCATGAGGCAGAGTTCAGCAAAGAAGGGGCAGGGGGAAGGCTGTGTGCTCCAGGTAAGGGACGGCAAGAGCAAAGGCCCGGCTGCAGGAGGCAGCTCTGTGGACTGCAGCAGGGACTATGTAAACAAGAGGAGAGCTGAACAAGAACACGCCTGCATCCTCTTGAAAATGTTTGTCATCTGCTGAACCCCAGGCCAGGTGAAAGGCCTTGAACATCATCCCCAAACCCCGGATCACTCCCCTTCCTGGGCCCTGGCCTGAGTGCCCACACATTTATAATAAGAATTTGTTTCTAAATTTAGCTAATTGCTGTGTGGCTTCTTCATGTCCCCAACGGGGATAGTTGTCCTCGGGGGAGTTGGAATGGGAAAGTGGCCTCGGGACTGGCAACAGCAGCAGGGACACTGTGGTGCAGGAGAGGTGAGGTGAAAGGGCAAACCTGGGCCTGTCTGACATCTCCAGCCAGGAGGCAGAGCCCTGCCACTGCAGAGCCCGGAGCTTGGGAGACACGATCCTGAAGAAAGCAAGAGGGAGCCATCATTCATGACACAATGACAGGTTACCAGGAACTTTGCTCATATCATCTTGTTGAAATGCCCCAGTCTCCTTGCAATAGAGGTTATGCCTTACATGTTGCAGTTGGGTTTGTAAGTAGCACAGACCAGAGAGGTTAAACGACTTGCCCCGAGTAACAGCCAGAAAATGGTGATACTGGGATCAGAACTCAGTCTGTTTGCTGACTCCCTGTCACTTCTCTTCCCGGCATGCCTCGGTGGCTCCTTGTGTTTCCTGCCTGCCTACTTCCCTAGATGCGGTGAGCCTCTATTCCTTCCCAGCCTCCCGGGAGCTGCCCTCTTGTCTGGACCACCATGTCTTCTGTTTCTTTTCTTTACCTGGTGACAGTCTCACTTTTCAGGTCTGGTTCGGAGGTCTTGGGAAAGGTCCTTGGACTCTTTCAGGGGCAGTACTTTATTTTGCCCTTCTCTCCTTGCCCACCCATTATGCACCATCCTTCAACCACCCCTTCCTGCCTTAACTTGTTCCAGGGAATTTCTGGCTGAACAGGTAGAGTCCTTCACCATCTCCCCTGCCACCCCACAGTGCTGTGTAACACAGTGGGCGCCATCTTCTCATGCTCATGCTGGAGCCTGTGCCTGTGGGCCTCACTAGCTGGGGAGCTCCCAAGGATGAGGGCTGGTTTGGACTCTCTCTGGTCTCAGGCACAGACCAGCTCAGAGCCCACCTCTTGTCCACCTCTCCCTGACTTCTCTCTTGCACAGAGAGTTCTTGCGTTTGGCTTGTTTTTCCAAGAAGATCGTTCTCAGTGTCTGGAGTGACTTGGGGTTGAGATTGACAGTAGTTTCTTGGGTGCCAAGAGACATTTACAAACAGCTGCTGTCAGGTGGGGAGAATTGAACGGGAGAAGCCACTACCAAGCAGCTCTGTTTACTTTGCCCAGGACCACAGGGCGAGCTGAGAACTAAAGAGAATTCTGGACATTTCAGGGACCCCAGGTTTGCCTGGGGTAAGTTGTAAAGACTACTCAAGACTGAGGGAGGCTTGGAGACTTGATGTGTCCTTGGGGGCACACAAAGGGGACGTTGGTGCATGGGCCCCCATTATGGGTGGGGCTGGGCTGTGTCATATTCCTCTAGATTATATTGTAGTGACAGATACACCATGTCATGCCCCAAGCAGGGGCTTTACAGTCACAAATATTTGCTTTCACCCAATTACATTTCATCTTTGGTGCTTGGTGGGCGGCTGTGGCTCTGTTCCATCACATAGTCATGGGCAGAGAGCAAAAGAGAAATGGCTGAACCACTCAGTTGCTCTTCATGTCCCTGATACTCAAGTTTCACTGGCCAAAGCAAGACACATGGCTGTATCCAGTGTAAATGCTGCCCACAGAGGCACCACAAGATACCAGGCAATGGTGGGGGATGCAGAATCCTCTTCCTGGGAAGGGGCAGTGACTAATCAGGAGCAATGACCTTTGAGCTGACCCTGCCCCCCACCAACCTGGCTTGGCCCATTCACATGCTTTCGAACTTTAAGAACAGTCTGAGGCATCTCTGGAGAAGAAAGATGCTCACATTGAATGTCCAAGTGTGGCTCAGGCTGCAGGTACAGACAGAGGGGTGCAGAGAAAGGAGGCGCAGCTGGGGTGGGCTGGTCAGGAAGGCCCAGCTCTCCATCTCTTGGCCAGCAAACTCCTCCCCTTCCTCTAGGGTCATTTCTAATGCCACTTCCTCTAAGAAGAGCCTTGTGAGGTGGACCCCCCAAGACTGGGAGCACTCTTTTCTGGTGGTTCCCCTTCCCAGGTGCTCCCTCTCTTCCTTTGCTTTTCTTGTTTCTGAACACGGCACCATGCCTGTTGATGTCCTAGTTCCTGGGAGCAGTGGAGAGCTGGGGTTGGCTTCTAGCAGGTGGCAGAGTTGATGGTCAGCACACTTTCTGATTCTCAATTCAGTGGCACTGAAAAAAAAGGGGGCCAGGTAAGGGTATGCACATTGCAGAAATCAGCAAATGCTACAAATAAGGACTGCTTTCCTCCTGGAGAACCAGTTGTTAAATGTATGCTACCAGCTGTTGCCTTGGCAACGGTGTGAGTGCTGGGGTGTTGTGCTCTGCCTATGTCTTTCTCCCTATAGTGTCTGGTGGGGTCCTTGGGTATTCCACAGGACAGACAGAAGGAGGGAGAGGGGAATGTGTGCCTGAACTTGTGAGAGTGAATGAATGTGTGTCTGGCTGGGTTTTGGATTCTGGTCTGTGTCTGTTTGTCCTTCCCTCCAGGATGTCCCCCTGCCTCTAGTCCCCTGCCTTGTGCTCATTGCCATAGGGGAGGTAAGTGACAAGGCAGAACACAGGAGGCCACAAGCCTTTCTGGCCTTTGTTCTCCAAATGTCTGAGCATTCAGCATTGAGAGTGTTTGCAGAGGAAGTAAAGCGAGAAGGATAAACAGAGTGTCTTGAAGAAATGTGAAGGGGAGGGGGGAGAGGAGAGGCAGGGCCTGCTGTCTGCATCCCAGGCCGCTGGCTTCACTGGGAAGGCGACAAGAGACCCAGGAAGGAGAGCTGTGTGGGCACCCAGAGGATGGAGCCTTAGAACTGGCTGAGGAGGCCAGACCTGCAGGGTCCTGCAGGGCATCTCAGGGGTAATCCATGTGGGCGGGTGCTCAGGGACAGAGTGTTGTGCCCTGTCCACTCCACTCCCCTGCACTCCCTTCTTGACATCATGACAATTCCAGAGATGTGGTGACTCCAGAAATCTGGGGAAAGAAATTAAGTTTTAGGAAACGAAGTAGCATTTCTTGCATCTTCTCGTTCCTATCTGAGTTCCTAAGATTGAGACCTGAGGGTTGTACATGCCACTCAGGAATGAGTTAGATGAGAGGTTGGCAAATGTTTTGTGTCAAGGCCCTGCAGGCCCCACGGTCTCTGTTGCAGCTGTCAAACTCTCGCACAGTCCTGTGGAAATAGCCAGAGATGACACATGAGTATGAACGCGCACGCCTGGGTTCCAATAAACCTTTATTTATGGACACTGAAATTTAAATTTCTTATGATATTCACGTGCCTCAAATCTTCTTATATTAAAAAATGTAAGATGCAACCTCAGCTCACGGGTGGTGGCCGTCTCCTTTGCTGACTTAGATGATCCACTGAGGAGTCAGCAAGGCGGGAGGGCGGCGTTCCTGGAGATGGGGATCCATGGGATGCCTGCAGAGAGGACGTCCCCTCCCTGTTCGCTCTGCACCCCCCTCCCCCGCCCCACCCAGCCCTGCGCTGGCTCCCTGGGCCCTGGCGCCATCTGCAGCCTCCCAAGGTGCCTGCCTGTAAGACTCTGGACCCTCTGTCCGAGGGTGGCCGGCAGCTGGACTCCACAAGGTGGGCGGCCGGCCGTGTTCAGTCTCCGGGAAATGAGTGTGGACACGGTGTGGGCCCAGTGGGGCTGCCCACCCTGGCCTGCCTGGATCAGGTTCCCGGCGGCGTCTGAGCACTGTAAACACAGCGGCTGGACAGGCCATCTCTCCTGAGGTCCCTTGAAGGCAGCTCTGCCCAGGAGGAAAGCAGGATTGGGACTGACAATTTGACATAAACCACGGAGCAGTGTCCAGCGGTGGGGGAAGCTGGGCGATCCCCTCCCTGAGGCCCCCACACTCGCTCCAGGGGCAGCTGCTCCCAATTACCTTCCTCTGTGGAGCCAGGGGTCCTCTGAGTGGGGAGCCCCTCCGAGCTCCCCGAGTCTGCCTCTTCTGATGCTGGTGGAGAAACTGAAGCCCAGAGGGGGACACTCGTTGAGTAAACTGCTCCAAGACTACAGCTAGAAGCTTGGTCTCTGGTGTCCCAGGACAGGGCTCCTGACCCTTGTGTGGCAGTTGGGACTCTGCCCCTTAGTCTCCAGCTGCCCCTGGGATAGGGCTTCTTTGGACCCACTTGGGAGTCACAGCCAAAACACACACAGTTGTGTTCACTGCATTTACACGATTAGGTGAACGTGTGCAGGGATCCCAGCTGAGAGCATGTATTATGTGTCAGACTCTTCAGTGCATATTTGCCACCTCTTGTGCCTCTTGCCAGTCAGCTGCTGATCCCAAGGTGGATGCAGGTTCATGTACACGACCCGGGCATGTGACTGCACATGTGCAAGGACACGACACACACAGAGGTTAACACTTCCAGCTTCCCGTTGACTTGCTCAGTTGCACGGGCGTCTGCTCAGGCACATGCATGCACACCCACACCCTGCCCCACGGCAGCTCTGCCTGGCGTGCTGAGTGGACAGTCCTTTCTGGGGTCTTTTGACACATTTCAAAGTTCCATTCAACCATCTGATCTGAGGGTGGGGGCCACGGGGCCTAGGAATGGAAAAATAGGGGATTTGGAAAATGCCTGTCATTTTTTAGCTTTTTCCAAAGATGTCCACAGGAGCCCACTGGGGCCCGCCAGTGTCCAGCCTGGGCATCCCCCCGCTTTCTGTCCCTGTTGGGCTTGTTCACTCATACCAAGCCCACCGCACTCTGGTGGTCTCATCCTGGTCCTGCTAGAGAGTGCTGGGCATGCTCAGCTCACTCCTCCCCTTCTAGGCTGCCCCAACTGCACAGATGCTCGGAAGGTGGACAGACAGCAACTGACCCTGAATGCTTGCTGAGTGCTTGGCTCCATTCCAAGTGCTTGGTGAACATTGATTCAGACAAGGAGACAGAGGCACAGAGAAGTAAAGCAACTGACCCCATACCACACAGCCAGGAGGTAGAAGAGCCGGCATTTGCATCCTAGCTAGCTGGCTTCAGGGTCACCATTTTAAGCACTCCACTCTGCTGCCCCTGGGACACAGGGAAGATTGACTCAGAGGAGCAGGAGGACCAGGAGGAGGGGAAGTTGAACTCTTGTGGGCCTACTGTGTGTCAGGCTCTACGGTACTGGGAGGGCACTTTGACCTACCTCCCTGCCACCAGATTTCAGCCCACAAGCCCTTGTCCACACTCCACCAGGGGTCGTCCTGCTGCTCAGCACCACTGGTGGGCACCGTCTCCTCTAGGACGTCCCCCTGGGTGCAGCCAGGCTGTGGGTGCGAATGTGGCACCAGCAGGCTGGGCCCTGCGGCCTTCTGAGGTCAAATGTGCAAAGGGAGACACGGTTCCTAAATGTGTTCTCTCCTGCTTCATGTCCACCTCGTGTCCTCCTTCTTCTCCTGGCATGTCCCCTGCATGGCTTGAACTTTCCCGCCTCCTACATTATGCTCAGGCTGTGTGCTCTCCATCACCTCTTCCCAGCCTTCAAACTGCAGTCCCCTCTGGGAAGCCCACCTGGATCACTCTGCTGGTGGTGGCCTGTCTCCCCAGGCCCTATTATTGTTCTGTGCCACCCCTATGGACAGCACGCAGGCCAGACAGTTGCAACTGATCCCGTGCGTGTTCCCCGGCTCTGCCCTATGTCAGCTGTACTTTGATGGGAGCCCCAGTCTTTCCTTGTCCTGGAATATCAGGGGTTCTTCTGTCCATGGGAGCTCATTGAGTTTATTAATTTTGTTCTCAGTGTTTGGCACAGAAACTGCACATAGTAGGTGCTTAGTGCCTGTTCAAAGGATGGGATTCATAATCTTAATTCTAGACTATCTTTAGGCTTTAAAAACAAATTAATTAAAAAGTAATTGATTTGCCATTCTAATCATGGTTTGGGAGCAGAGGGGGCCCCTCAGGGTGGGGTGCAGGCTTGGGACTGTGCCCTGGGATGGCCATCCTGGGGGCAGTGTCCATCCGGGCCTGACTGCCTGCCCACCCTCCCGCCTGCCATCCACATGGTGGAAGAGTGGTGAACAAGGGCCTTCCTGTCTTCCTGTTCTTTTCCCTTTTCTAAAAATAATCTGGAATCTTCCCCTCAGCTGCCCCCAATTTTCTCCTGCTTGACCCCGATGACCCTGTGCCCTCGGAGGAGACCACATGTGTGCCCACTGCTGGACAGATGGGCCAGCCCTGGGCTGCAGATGGTGGGAGTCAGGAGCCCGCCCTGGCCTCTGCCCCAGCGCAGCCGGCCCCTCCAGCTATGCCCTCCTGGGAACAAAGCACCGGCCAGCCCCTGGACTGCGGGTGGGGTGGGACGGGGAGACTTGTTTACAACAGGAAGCTCCACCCGGCTTTTATGAGCTGTCATGATAGTAATAATCATCACCCGCATTTGTATACACTAAGCACTTCCACATCTGTTATCTCTTGGAGTCATGCAGCGCGGCTTTGAGATCCATAGTGTAGCTAAGACTGAGCTGAACAGATGAGGGAACCAGGGAAGTTAATTGACTTCTCTAAGGTTGCACAGCTGGGAAAGAGCAGGGCCAGTGTTCAAATTCAGGTGTCTCTGATCTAAAATCATCCCCTCCTGCTTGCTGACACCCGAGCCAGGCAGTGACTGTGTGACTTCATGCCTGAGGAGCTTCTATTGTTCTTTTTTGTTTTTTTAAATTTTTATTTATTTATTTATTTATTTTTATTGTTGGTCGTTCAAAACATTACATAGTTCTTAATATATCATATTTCACAGTTTGATTCAAGTGGGTTATGAACTCCCAATTTTACCCCGTATACAGATTGCTGTATCACATCAGTTACACTTCCATTGATTTACATATTGCCGTTCTAGTGACTGATGTATTCTGCTGTCCATCCTATTCTCTACTATCCCCCCTCCCCTCCCCTCCCCTCCTCTCCCCTCCCCTTTTCTCTCTCTACCCCCTCTACTGTAAATCATTTCTTCCACCTGTATTATTCTTCTCTTACCCCTCCTTTCCTCTTATATGTAATTTTGTATAACCCTGAGGATCACCTTCCATTTCCATGCGATTTCCCTTCTCACTCTCTTTCCCTCCCACCTCTCATCCCTGTTTAATGTTAATCTTCTTCTCAAGCTCTTCATCCCTACCCTGTCCTTGGTTACTACCCTTATATCAAAGGAGTCATTTGGCATTTGTTTTTTAAGGATTGGCTAGCTTCACTTAGCATAATCTGCTCTAATGCCATCCATTTTCCTCCAAATTCTATGATTTTGTCATTTTTTAATGCAGAGTAATACTCCATTGTGTATAAATGCCACATTTTTTTTTATCCATTCATCTATTGAAGGGCATCTAGGTTGGTTCCACAATCTTGCTATCATGAATTGTGCTGCTATGAACATCGATGTAGCAGTGTCCTCTATTGTTCTTTTAGCTGCCATTTATTGAGGGCCTACTGGGCTGAGAACTCACCACTCTCCCACCTAGGGTTTACAAATGTGGGCAATGATTATTAAACTCATTTGGAGGAGGATGAGAAGGAGGAGGAGATGCCAGAGATATGATCATGTGACTTACTGAGGTCATTTCTCAGGGAAGGAGACTTCAGGGTTTGGGCTGAGGGCTGTCTGCCTTCAGAGTTCTTCTCCTGCAAAACAGGTCATCACAGTTGGTGACATGTGCTTTACTCTTTATCAACTAATGTGGCAACAGGTCATCTTGTGAGTGCCTGCTCTGTGCCTAGCGCGGGGACGTAGGGATGGACAAGAAGCCCATGCCTTTCTGGGTTTCATGGGAGATGCAAGTGTAGATGGCAATTATGGTGCAGAGTGGCAAACCATTATTAGCCATAATAGCTAGCTCTGCACAGGGTTTATGGCTCCTGGAGGGACCCAGAGAGAAAACTGGCCAGTTCCATGTTCTGCTGAAAATGGTTCAGGGTCTTTCCTGTTGCTGCAGTGTCTTATCAGCTTTCTGGACTGGAATTCAAGGCCACGGTGATGTGGAGCCATCTCCTCCTCCTCATCCCCTGCCAGCCCCCTGCCTCTCTTTGTGCTCCAACACCACCAAACCGCTGGAGGCTCTTACCCGGCGGGGGAGGCCTCACCATGCCGGGCTCTTCCTGGAACAGCTCCTAACCTGTGCCCCACTTTGTTCTGGTCACCTCTGCGAAACTCAGATGGTGCCACCTCCCCAGGCTAGGTGGGCATCTGGAGGGAGTGGGTTTCTTGCAATTGGAGATGTGTGAGCCAAGGACAGAAGATCTGGATAGGGAGGCGAGTCATTTAACCTCGATGGGCCTCAGTTTTCCCTTCTATGAAGTGGGCTGGAGAATAGGACTTAAGGCAGGTGTAGGGGCTCACATCTGTAATCCTAGGGACTCTGGAGACTGAGACAGGAGGATTTCAACCTTAGCAACTTAGTAAGACCTCAGCAACTTGCAAGACCATATCTCAAAATGAAAAATACAAAGGGCTGGGGATGTAGCTCAGTGGTAAGGTACTCTTGGTTCAATCCCCAGTACCCAGAAGGAAAACTAAAGGACTTCACTATAGCAAGATGAAAGCCCTGTTAGAGGGCGGCATACACAGCAGCCTGTGGAGCTAAGAGGAGGAGGGTAACCAGGCCTGTGGAGTCAGGGAAGACTCTTAGAGGCTGCAACACCAAGGGTGAGCTCCAGGTGATGCTATTATTAATAGCTAACCCTGGTTATGGGCAGGCTGCTCTTCTAAGCCCTTTAGATGTGCTAAGTCCTTGAAACTTTGCAACAACTCTATGAGGCAGGTACTGTTGTTATCCCCATTTTACACATTAGGAAATTGAGGCACAGAGAGATCAGGTGACTTGCTTAATGACACACAGCTAGGAAAGGGTCAAACATGAATTTTAACCTGAGCACTTGGCTCTGGTGTCCATGCTAAAAACTCCATGCTATTACAGAAGGAGAAGGGCTGTAGGGGTGGAGGTCAGAGCCCTGGGATAAACACAACAAACAAGCAGAGGAAGGCGATACCCTGTTCCCTTCCTGCTCCCTCCAGGTCCACATAGGTGGAGAAGAGTAGCTTCAACCCCAACTCAGGGCAGTAGGCACCTTCTCCATGGGGACCACAGTCCAGCCTCCTCTCTCGTGGGGACTTGGGGCTCTGTCTAGGCAGCAGTAACCGGACAGGTGCTGCTTCTGGGGCAACTGCCTTTCAAAGCGGAAAGGAAGGCATTATTCTCAATTTCCTGGAGAAGGAACAGAGACCACAGGGTGGATAGAGGACCAGGTGGTCTCTTGGACAGCAACTGGAAGCTGAGATCCTGGACCCAGAGGCTGGAGCTTCTCTTTAGTCACCAGTGCCCAAAGGTGCCACCTTCTGTGCACTCCTGTGCAGTAAGACCTGGGTGGACACCTCCATGACGCATGCAGCACCAGGCC